>NC_134694.1:81326427-81664427 GCF_050947455.1 Rhinoderma darwinii
AAGTGATGTCAGGTCTGTTATTCTGAGTAAATATCAAACTACAAGCAACACCACAGTATATGATAAAATGTATACATTACTGACAGCACCAAAAGCAAATATTCCAAGTGTTTTACAAATAGTCATTACCGTTAATATCAATGAAGGAAAGATACATATGAAAACAACATATGCTTTATTTTTTGCCTATGTTATGTATGATATCTTCATGATCACACAATCTTATAATAACAGTCCTTCAAATGTGTTATTTTTGAAGTGTCAATAATCTCTCCAAATGTTAAGAACTATGCGATATTGATATGTTGATAAGTAGACATTCTTATATCAGCTGCAGTTTCTAAATTTACTATTTTCAGATCGCATTAGGAATATCATAGAACAGTAACTTTTGCTTCTAATAACACTTTAGGTTTCCACTTCCTGTCAAGCTGTTTGGGTTTTGCCGCTTACTCCAAGCTGTTAATTTTGACCATTCCCTCTCTGTGACTGCACTGAACATAGATGAGTAACACATAGTGTTCAGTGTTACATGGGCAGGACGGAAATTACATTCTGTAGGTCTTTAAAAAGTATCTGTTGACTCTCCTGACATGTCTGTTTTAGCAAATACTTATATTCCCTATGCAATAACAATTCTGTAACACATTTTCTAAAAACTCTATATTGTGTCATTCCTCTGTTATTTCTACTGGGAATGTATAAATAAATTGACAACTGGGAGTTACCATTCTGCTTGAAAAGGGGGTGTGTCTCTACACAGTCTGCCACTGGCCAATAAGTGCTCACAGTGTCAGACTATGTGGGGACACATCCCTTTTACAAGTCCCAATTGTCAAATTATTCATACATTTCAAGGAGGAATAAGAGAGGAACGGCACAATGCAAAGTTCTAAGAAAAGATGCACCAGAACTGTTATTACATGGGCAATATATGTATTTGCTAAAACAGACATTTCATGAGAGCAAACACGTCCTGTTGAAAGGAATTTTTATCAACATATACAGTACTGTGCAAAAGTTTTAGGCAGTTGTGGAAAAATGCTGCAAAGCATGAATGTTTTCAAAAATAGAAAAGGTAATAGTTTTTTTTATCAATTAACAAAATGCAAAGTGAATGAACAGAAGAGAATTCTAAATCAAATCAATATTTGGTGTGATCACCCTTTGCCTTCAAACACAGGTTTTGAAGGAACTCGGCAGGGAGGTTGTTCTAAATATCTTGGAGAATGAACCACATATGTTCTGTGGATGTAGATGTTCTCTAATCTTTCTGTCTCTTCATGTAATCCCAAATAGACTGGATGATGTTGAGATCAGGGCTCTGTGGGGGGCATATCATCACTTCCAAGGCTTCTTGTTCTTCTTTATGCTGAAGATAGTTCTTAATGAAATTAGCTGTATGTTTGGGGTCATTGTCCTGCTGCAGAATAAATTTGGAGCCAATCAGACTCCTCCCTGATGGTATTGCATGATGGATAAATATCTGCCTGTATTTCTCAGCATTGAGGACACCATTATTCCTGACTAAATCCCCAACTCCATTTGCTGAAATGCAGCCCAAAACTTGCAAGGAACCTCCACCATGCTTCACTGTTGCCTGCAGACACCCATTATTGTTCTGCTCTCCAGCCCTTCGGCTAACAAACCGCCTTCTATTACAGCCAAATATTTCACATTTTGACTCATCAGTCCAATGCACTTGCTGCCATTTCTCTGCACCCCAGTTCCTATGTTTTCGTGCATAGTTGAGTCACTTGCTTTGTTTCCACGTCGAAGGTATAGATTTTTGGTCGCAATTGTTCAATGAAGAACACTTCTGGCCAGACTGCTCTGAACAGTAGACTGGTTTACCTGGGTTCCACTGGTTTCTGCCAGTTCTGAGCAGATGACACTGCTGGACATCTTGCAAATTAAAAGGGAAGTAAGCATGATGTGTTTTTGATATGCTGCATTAAGTTTCCTTGGCCGACCAGTGCATCTACGGTCCTCAACAGTGCCCGTTTCTTTGTGCTTCTTCAAAAGAGCTTGAACAGCACATCTTGAAACCACAGTCTGCTCTGAAATCTTTGCCTGAGAGAGACCTTGAGGATGCAGTATGACTAAATTGTGTCTTGTTGCTGTGCTCAGTCTTGCCATGGTGGACCTGTGTCATGAAACAGTCCTCCATAACCTCACCTTTGTAGCAGAGTTTGGCTGTTCCTCATCCAGCTTTTACAGTTAATGACTGTTGTTCAACCTCCATATGAACATGATGATCATTATTACCTGTTTGGCATAATTAGTTAATCATATACCTGACTATAATCCTACAAAATCCATGACTTTGTGCAAGTGTACCTAGAATAATTGAGGCTGTTTTGAAGGCCAAGTGTGGTTACATCAAATATTGAATTATTTTAGATTTCTATTCTGTTCATTCACTTTCTATTTTGTTAATTGATAAAATAAAAACAGTTAACACTTATTTTAACAGTTATTTTTTAAAGAATTCTTACTTTGCAGCATTTTGCCACAACTGCCTAAAACTTTTGCACAGTACTGTACATATTTCACATGGACACTTTTTGGGAATACTATAAAAATGTACAGTAAAGCCACTTGATCAACAGCTATCCACAGGAGTAAAAAAGAATACCTATTATTGTTCGATTGCAACTTGCATTTGTTAATAATCACACTTAAAACAAACTGAGCTCTGGAGAAATGTTATATTATTTTGTGCTTGTTGACAGGGTGATTCTGGAAGACCAGGTCTGAATGGAATGAAAGGAGATCAGGGTGTACCCGGTGTCCCAGGTTTCCCAGGTAATATTAATGGATGTGTATGGCGTCTCAGTCACCGTCCCTGAGTTTAGAGTTCACATATCATCATGAAAATATTTGGCCTCCCAGACAATGGACAAAGCCAAGCATGAGAGAACAGCAAAGATTAACTTCAACAATACTTTATATAATCCATATAATATGGTGGAATGTGATATTTTAATCCTCTCAGAGGTCTTCATTTTTATGTTATTTATACCAGTCGCCTGACGGAGGCAGACAATGGTGGGTGCTGAGTTACATCACTTTTAGCCTTCCTGATACACAACTGACTATAGTTGACAGAACTGTGAGCTGTACATTGCATATTCTGTCTAGACAATTAATACGGCATTTCAACGAGTTACGTGAAAGGAAAATGACCAGTCTTTAATCATGTTATGTGTCTTTTCAGGTATGAAAGGACCCAGTGGACCTCCTGGTTTGGGAGGATTTAAAGGTGACCCAGGCAACTCAGGACTTCCAGGTGAGAAGAATCTACCCCATATTTAATACATTTTGATCTCTTAGGTATTTATGCCATACTTACAATTTTTTACAGAAACATTTTCCAATGAAGTTGTTCTGTGTTTTTGGGGATTTCTACATTACTGTTGTTCTCCTATGCTTGTAAATGAGGGGTGCACAACTTCTTAGTCTGAGAGAGACATTATCAGATTGCACTGCTTGAAGGGACGAGAATAGATTTTGGACACGTTATATAATACAGACTTAGAACATGTATAGTGGTCAGTTAAAGAAGCTTTATTTCAATAAAACTAAGGCTGGCATTGAATATCAATATGGGATGTGATGTCTTCTAAAATCAACATCGCTTCTTGCTAAGGAATTGCAGTCCGTACTTGTGAGATGCAGTGTGGCTGTGACAAAATGGGACAGTACTAGAGAAAGCAGCAAGCAAAGATGCTGCATAGCTGCAGATTGCAGCCGTGACCATGCTACCATGCATCGTCCACCCATGTTTCTTACCACTTTTCTATTTAGGAAAGTGTCAGTGAACAATACAACCTGGCTTTGTTCAGTACTGTGCTAAGTATTCACCCAACAGGCCTGTGTCGGTACATTGCAGTTTTAGACAGTCTTAGTAAATGTGACCCATTGTGCGTTGTGACTGCCCAACCTGCTGCACGTTGCACATAAATGTTTGGTGTACACATGTGCTATAAACGAACGGGCATCTCTTAAATCTTCTCAACTCTTCAGTACATCTGTGTGAATTTTGCTATTTTATTGACAGGTATGCCAGGACCACCTGGTCCCAAGGGTGAAATCAAAACCATACCAGGACCTCCTGGTCCACCAGGGCGCCCAGGAAGCAATGGACCTCCAGGACCACCAGGACCACCTGGATCACCTGGTAATTAATGCAGGGATTACCACTCAACCAATCAGTGAGGGATATGTGATTGGCTAAGCGCTGACAACTCTCAAGCCAATCACAGGCAGTTCCCATTGTTTAAAAAGTTAAAATTCCAATGGTTGTGTTTTCTGTCCTTGCAAGGTGTTTTGCATTAGGTAAACAAAGGAATATGGTTCTTTATTTTCTAGAAAATATTACTGAATATATTAAAAATGGTATAAATGTAGTATGATCCCTATTAAAGAAAAAAGGATCACATCTCTTTAATATTTCATAACTTTTCTGTATTTATTTTTTTTTACAAACTTTTACAGCCCAGTAATGGAAGCAATTTTATTTAACATTAAGCACTTCATTTTAATTTTGTGCCACTATAATTTTAACATAATTTTATGTTTGTGTTGTTAACCTTTTGGAACCTTTATTTGTAATATACTACATTATATTGTATTATAACAGCAATCTGTTTTGTCTTCTAAAAGGTCCACTGGGGCCTTCAGGTGATCCTGGCAGAGAAGGGCTACCAGGATTTGAGGGGCAGACAGGACGTAAAGGTGATCGGGGCCTACCAGGCCAGCCAGGTTAGTTCTGTCCTGACCTAATAAGTACTACATTTCTTGATGAGGGCTGCATTACATGTCTGTTAGGCGGGAGCTGTCAAATTGGTTATAGCATCATTGAACGTGTGGGTAGGATGGTCTGAAAACATGAACGCTAAAATGCAGCCAAATTACAGCTGTCTGAATGAGGCCTAAACCTAACAAAGTAATGTTCGATTGTTTATATATATTAAAGTGGTATTCCCAGAATCAAAAATGATCACCTATTCACATAATAGGTGATACATTTCTGATTGCAAGGGCCCCACCGCTGGCACCGCAATCAATTGTGAGAACGGGAGCCACCAGATCTTCCTCACTGCTCGACCACGGTGAGGAGATTCTTGAATGGAGCGGTGGTTGAGCATGCGCCTTCCGCTCCATTCAGTATCTATGAGAATGACGGAAACAGCTGAGCGCTGTACTGTTTCTGTCATTCCCATAAACTTTGAATAGAGCGGCAGCGTGTATGGCCAGTCCATTCAATGTCCTTCTCACTGCAGTCGAGCAGTGAGGAGAAACTCAGGCTTCAGGTCCCCCGTTCTCTACAACCTCTTTAATGAACTCTTCTGATTACTGGTTTAAAGTTAAAAAATGGGTTACAGATGTAGTAAAGTCATTTGTATTTTCTTTAATGTAAAAAGGTTCAAGAGGAAACCAAGGTGCCCCTGGTCCAGATGGATTACAAGGCCTTCCTGGACCCCCTGGCTTAGGGTCTGTAGCTCACGGATTCCTTATAACCCGCCACAGTCAGGCAACAGAATCACCAGCATGTCCTCAGGGTACCAGTAGGATCTACGATGGATATTCTCTTCTTTATGTACAGGGGAATGAAAGAGCACATGGACAAGATTTGGGTAAGTTATTTTTTAATAACGCATAAAAGCTTAATATTGTTGCTTTGGCTATGTTCACATTTTTTGCTTTTAACGTATACGCTGGGAAAAGCTCATAATGGCTGTAATGGATGCCAAATAGTGGCATCTGTCACCCATAGGTTATTATGGTATAAATTTAACGGATACATCATGAAGAGGGGTCATGAGAGTTCATGATGTATCCGTTAAATGGATACCATTACAGCTGATGGATGCCACTGTTAGGCATTCGTTAAACGCATCTGTCAACTATAGGCTATAATGGGATCCGTTTAACGAATACGTCAGAAAAACCTTTTGTAAAGCTTATGACATATACGTTTAATAGATGCCTGTGAGAAATACCATACGGTGGCATCCGTCACCCATAGGCTACCCTGTTAAAAAAAATGTATATGTTTAATGTGTACCTTTCTTTACTGGACACTGCAGGATGGAACAGCATAGTCTACTACCCTATTCTATACATAATTTTACTGACGTATATAGGCAGGCGGGGGCAAAAATGGACACTTTTTTTTACCTCTGTCTGACATTAAAGCCTTATGGACACGACATACAAGCTAAGTTTGAGGCCAAAATATGATGTGATCAGAGCCTTAGTGAAAAAAAAATGTCAGGAATAACAACTGAAATTAGACAACTCCTTTATATAAAGGTGTAGTCTACCTAAATATTGAAAGCAAACTTGTCCGTCTACTTGTGCTGTAACTTAGAACTAAACTGTTCATCCATTTTATTTCAGGTACCGCTGGCAGCTGTCTCCGGCGTTTTAGCACAATGCCTTTCATGTTTTGCAATATCAATAATGTGTGCAATTTTGCGTCAAGAAATGATTACTCCTACTGGCTATCCACGCCACAGCCAATGCCACAGAACATGGAGCCACTAAGGGGAAGGGACATTCAGCCATTTATAAGCCGGTAGGAAACTGGATATGATGTTGTGAGATGGTGAAACAGTGTAGTGAGAAAGCCATTAACAAGCATTTCAGTGTGTAGTATCGCACGGTTTTGCAGCTGATAAAATTCCTGTAAATTGTGTGATAGATTGCTGCACTACTGCACATAGCAACATTTAAGGACTTGCTTATAACTAAGATCAGGACAGCACGGGAAAAAAGTGCCCCCCCCCCCTCCTCAGAGGGATTGACGGGCTGCTGTGTATACAGATACACAGCAGGCAGTCGTCAATTACAGCCAAGAGGGACGAGGGGATTATTCTTATATCTTTGTTTGATCGCTCCTATTAGCCAATGCTTTAATATGGCTCAGATGAGCCCTATTTGTTTAATCTAAAAAACACATTTTCGTCTTTGAATTTTGTAAAATCTTTGTATGCATGAATGAAAAATGTGAGTGTTAGAAGCATGCTCGCTTTACTCGTGAGAAATGTTCTTGAGATCATTAAAGAATGGGAAGGCTGCCAGTTGTCAGTACGTTGGTTATGAATGAGTACAAGAGATTAGTGTCACAGGAACTTCATTCACCAGGATCGTCCACACAATCTAATTCATATAATGCCCAAGGCATGATATAGCGGGAAGTAGTTAGCGCGGCTGTAACTCTATAGCTGTTGTAAACAGATGAAAATAAAAGGAGGTTTTGAGCAGATTGAATTTATTGTAATGGAGAATAATAAGAGATACAACATAGGGCCTGTATGCTGATTGATCGCAGGATTGACATAACATCTATAACATAATGTATGTGAGATTTCTAGACAAGAAAAGTAATGGTTATCTTTATTAATGTGTATATGGCCAAGGATTCATAAATTCAGTCTGGGGAAAGTCTTGGCCATCAATATTGTTGGCTCCATTATCATGCATTGGAATACTACCCCTTTGCTTCCGGATTCAATTCCAACATATTGCTTCATGTTAGTCACCTTTGTCAGCATATGGGGAAAGCATTGCTGCAGATGAATTATTTGGCATATCTTCCAGCCATGCTGTCGCTATAAATGTAATATCTAGGGAATGTACGGCACTCTGGTATACGGTGGTGCTCGAGTAGGATTCCTCTCCTTAATAGTAAATGCACAAGAACTCGACACTCAAGTTTTTGGTGAAATAATAAGAATATTTTATTTTGCAAAAACGTTTTCGGCCCACATCAGATAATTCTATACAAAACAAAGCAAAAACAATATAATAGTACAGCAACCTCCATAACATCAAGCGAAAATACAGATAAGCATAATATGAGGACTATTTATGCAAAAAGGAGGATCGAGTATATTCAGGCAAATATCACCATAATACCTTTACAATAGTCTCACTATATAATACATATATATGAAGTACTTAAGTTATATACAATAGTAGTTGCTGAGTAGTAGCTGTGATATATATCAAGAGTAATGACCAAAAGAAAAACTCTCAAAATTCAGAAAGTAAAGTTACATATACATGTAAACAATGGAGAAACGTAGTCACGAAGGAAGTCCCACAATATATGTTACAAAGAAAAGAAAGACATCTTACCGGATTGCTCGGGAACAAAGTGTACAAAACAAGCATTTAAGACTGTATATCGATCGCTCTCTTACGCAACATCCGTGGCTGTAGTAAATGGCGCCAAGTCAAGATGTTTGCAGTGTGTAGTTAAGGATATTTCATCCCATGTGACCCATGACGTTGCTGACACACAGCGTCATGACGTGGACTCATCATGTGATCATCCAAAGCGAGGCATGGATAGATATATGACAACTGTGCCTGGTAGGTCACATGATGAAACAAGATATAGCTACGTAACTCTAACACTAACACGCTAAATGTAATAAGCCAAATTATTGACGTTCCCGACAATGCGGCAAGATGATGTGGGCATCCTCCAAGATTCATTGTAAGCAAGTCCTTAGTATGCCTGTTAAATATATAAAAAAAAGGCATCATATTACAGAATAGCAGATATACAAAATATTTATGAGCAATCCATTAATCGGTTAATCCATCAAAATGACCGTTATAAAATGTAGCCACACGTGTATATAAACAATGCATGTAATCCTATTCTTAGGAGGAACAAGAAATGGGAATGGCTCGCCACCTGACACTGTCAGTAGGTCCAACCTAAGGAGTGGAACTCTTCGGACTGCTATAAATGGTCTTAGGGAAGATTTTTTTTTGCCAACAAAACAGACAAAAAGTGGAATACTGTACATAAATGTTATGCAATTATACTTTCTGTATCAATTGCTCATGATTTGTAATATCTCTACTTGCTGTAGTTCCATTGGAATCTTCATTGTTTACTTCCAGTGAATATAAATCCGTCCATGGTCATGTGATGATCACACAGGTGCACGGCTCGTTACAAGAGCGATCGCTGATACACATACTGTAACTGAGATTAGTCCTGTGCCTGTATGTCCATCACATGACCAGGACAGAATTCCTATTGAATGATCGTGAGCAGAGAACTTGAAAATTATGGGGAATTGATACAGAAAGTATATTGGATGTTTGTATAACTTTTTTATTACAGAAAGATTAACATTTATTTGCTGAAACTAGAATACTGCTTTAAAGACAAATTGCTCAATCAGATTACATGACAAAACAGTAAAAACAGGCAGAACAGTGATAGGGGAAGAGAAGTTGATCCTGTTCCGTACTACACATTGCTTAGATTAGTATACAACAGTCTAGGTATTATTTAAACTATTGAGCAAAGTCTTGAGCATATTTGCAAATACGTTGTATTACTTCTATGTTGCTGACCCTGAATTACTTGTATTATAGCCCATTCCCGTCTACAGCTATATTCACAATGCAGCTGGTTGCAGTGTGCCATGCTTTGAGTGTCTATACAGAGCTTGGACTGGTGGTTTCTATCCTGGGAGGTGCAAACGTTACAGCAGTTCCAGTACAGCAATCTGATGCAGTGTACACTATAGGAACACAACTAAACTGTTGGGGTTGGGTCTGTTGACAGTCTGTAGACTGTATCTAATAGCAACCAGCAGAAATCCAAATGCAGCTGTGCTCTATAATACAGTATGTTCCTCAGGTCCAGGGGCAGTTTATTATAGCAGATCGCTCAGATATTTATGCTGTCCTGTCTGAGTGAGTAGCTGGAGGGTGAATATATGAATATTCTAGGAATCATACTTGTGGTGCTGGCTGTGCAATGCAAGTATAAGTTCTGAATACTCAATAACTACTTAACATTACCTAATAAGATATATGCGCTTCTAGAAATGTTGTATAGCTAACTATCAATATATTTTATAGATTCCAAACTGCTGGCATAAAAACGTTGTAGAAATTGTATAATAATAATTATTATTGAATATTGGATTATGGAATTTTGATAAGAAACTGGGTGTTTTTGAGGTTTGAGTTTAGTGTTCTAGCACATATCTATTGCAGTACATTCCTCTTTAACCTCTAATCTTGAATCCATTCAGATGCTCAGTTTGTGAAGCTCCTGCCATGGTGATTGCCATTCACAGCCAGACCATTCAGATTCCACCATGTCCACAAGGCTGGTCTTCTCTTTGGATTGGATATTCCTTCATGATGGTAATGTTTAAACCCCTGCATCTTGTGAAAAGCAGCCAAAATGTAACCCCCTGTTCTTTTATGGCATAATACTAAGGCTGGGTTCACACAACCTATTTTCAGACGTATTGGAGGCGTTTTACGCCTCGAATTACGTCTGAAAAAACGGCTCCAATACGTCGGCAAACATTTGCCCATTACTTTCAATGGGTCTTACGATGTACTGTGCCGACGACCTGTCATTTTACGCGCCGCTGTCAAAATACGGCTCGTAAAATTACAGCCTCGTCAAAAGAAGTGCAAGACACTTCTTGGGACGTTTTTGGAGCCGTTTTCTCATAGACTCCAATGAAAACAGCTCCAAAAACGGCCGTAAAAAACACAGCGAAAAATGCGAGTTGTTCAAAAAATATCTGAAAATTAGGGGCTGTTTTCCCATGAAAACAGCTCCGTATTTTGAGAAGTTTTTGACTCTACGTGTGAACATTCCCTTACAGTCTAGACCATGGATTTCCCTTAGTGACTATGGTTGAAATGCACTATTGTACATTTATTTTAATATGTTAAATGCACGTTCCCGTGATGCAAACTTGTTAAAAGAGCTGAGAGATTCACTGGAGGATCCTGTGATAAAATAACCAGGCCAGCACAATGACTTAAAGGGAATGTGTCGCTAGAATTTTTTTTATTTTTTTTAGTTAAACAGTTAGTGTATAGGTGATTAAACATTGTTCTAATTTTTTTAATTTTTTCACGAGTCAGGAAATATTATAAATTAGATTCTAATTTATAACATTTCCCAGCGCTGGTCACTAGATGGAGCAATTCCCAAAATTGCAGCATTGCATGTGGTAAAGCAACCACATTGCTTTATGCTGCAAAATTTGAGAAAACTCACTCGCTCTAGTGAGCTCTCAGAATCCCCCCCTCCTTTATCCTGGCTAGTGCTGGGAGAAACGAGGGGATTGAACAGTCAAACCTCCTACACTGTGTGTCGCCATTTTTTGAGCTAACACACAGTGTAGTAGGTTAACATACAGTAGTAAACACACAGTAAAACACGTACATACACAGACCTAACTTACCTGCTCCTGCCGCCGCCACTCCCTCCGGTCCGTCCGCTCCATCTGCTACTTCCGCTCCAAGTGCACAAGTCCGGAAGCCGCGACCGGAAGTAGTAATCTTACTGTCCGGCAGCGACTTCCGGTCCACAAGAAAATGGCGCCGGACGTCGCACAGTTCAATTTGGACTGTGTGGGAGCGGCGCATGCGCCGTTCCCACACAGACGGCGTACAGCATAGTGGATGGAACGGGCCCCGTTCGCATTCACTATGGGACTGTATGTGCCGTATTCCATGTCTGTATGTGTCGTTAATCGACACATACGGAGATGGAAAAAAAAATGGCAGCCCCCATGGACAAGAAAAAGTGAAAAAATAAAAAAAGTAAAAACACAAACACACAAATAAATTTTTTTTTTTTTAATAAAACACTAAAAGCAAATTGATATAAAAAAATTTTTTTTCGTGACACTGTTCCTTTAATGTAGGTACATAAGATGTTTTGCAGGGATGTTTTTCACTAGCTTGGTTGTCAATGTAACATTTATAAACTATGCATCTACATGCACGCAGGTAATTCCGCAGGTAAAATCTGCACTTTTTTTTAATGCGTTTTTAGGTGCAGTTTTTACATTTTGATGCAGAATTGGTGCGGTTTTATGCTGCAGATTTTGGTGCGTTTTTTTAATAAACTTGTTAGATATAATTCGCAAGCGGAAACACAAGATAAATGGACATGCTGTGGATTTTCAAAAAATGCTGCGTATGTCAATTTACATGCCGAAAAATTCTGCAACATGTAAATGAGATTACTTGAAATCTCATTTTCTCTGCTGGTACTGTATTACGCTGCGGATTTTCCGCAGGAAAATACACGCAGCAAATCTGCATGTAATACGCATCATGTGCATTTGGCCTAACAGTGAGAGCTGTGCATATGCCCAACAGGCTCTCCTGCTTTTGTATGTAATTTACATTAGCTAACCCTCTTCAAGATTAGATGTACTTTTGTTCCCTCTCCACGGTTACCCTCCTACCGAGAGGTTATGGTTCTAAAAAAATTGTTGTTATACTGTAGAGTACTAATGCCCTGAACAAGTGGCAGCATTATTTTTGGAATGACACACTAACTTTAGCCTTTACCGCTCTTTCCTAGCATACAAGTGCTGGTGCAGAAGGCTCCGGACAAGCTTTAGCATCTCCTGGATCATGTTTAGAGGAATTCCGTTCTGCGCCTTTCATTGAATGTCACGGTCGTGGTACCTGTAATTACTATGCCAACTCATATAGTTTCTGGCTGGCCACCGTAGAAATGTCTGAAATGTTTAAGTAAGTCAATACACAAAGAATGATGTTCCAAGTTTACTTTTGTGTGTGATCTTTTTATGACATTGCTCTAAGGGCAAGTATGTATTTTATCTGATGCAAATCGCCAAAAAAATTACCTAGGCATCTTTGGCTCCTGAAACCGAAAAATTTAGGAGCCAAATACTTTTTTTTAGTCACCAAATTTAAACACGTATATAAATAATGTCATATTAAAAAAGACACTGTATACAATGGGCCTCATTTATCAAAACTTTTTATCAGAAAAGTTGACCTTGTTGCCATATCAAACAATCCGCAGATTTCTTAAATAATTTTTTTAAAATAAAATTGGTTATTCTGATTGGATTCCATGAGCGACAAGGCCAGTTTTACTAATAGAAAGTTCAGGTGGAACATAAACCTCTTAAAGGGATGTTCCAAGAGGAAAAAAAATAACATGGCAGCAGAAAATATAATAAAATAAATAGCACACTACTCATTTGTTCATTCCCTCACCGGTGAGTAATGTGTTTTTGAATTTTTCTTTTTTCATTTTATTGCATATACCGCTGACAGTTTTTTTTATTTGTACTCGGACAACGCCTATCTTTTCTGATACATCCATCTGTGTCCAGAATGCAGCAGAGACCATCAGAGAGAAGCGGCAGCAAGCGGCTAGGGCTACATGGCAACTGGCTGCGACATAGGTGTCACGACCAAAATTGCTGAGTTGTGCTGCTTGCATCACAGTGCCGCACAAGCTGCATGGAAGTGATGAAAGTAAATGTGGATACGTTAGTTACGTCCCACAGGTTTCCGGAACACGACAATCGCAAGAAATCCATTAAGTTTGGATTTCTTGCGACTGTCGTGTCGCGGTCACCTGTGGGTTGCAACGCAGACATGTGAAGACATCAGTGTGGGTACATCATTTTACCAAGGCGGTATTTTGTAAAATATACAGGTAACTTTATTAGCAACAAGAGTACACATGACACATCTACAAAAAGCTAAAACAAATGCAAAAGGGATGGAGTAATACTTAACTGATGGTAACCTGTCAGATAAGCTGATGGACGCAGGGCTCTTCTGCAATTGTCACTGCCACGAGGCTGCTGCCCCATGGATTATCACTCTACCAGTGTAAACACATAAATGCACCAGACCATCGGGACATCCAAGGAAGGGGAGAGAACACCTTAGCCCTCACAATTACCCTCTGTAGCATCAAGATCTCCGGGTTCTTCTTCACTCATCAATCAAAACTATCCCCTCTTTATACAGTTATCTCCCATGACCGGTCTCTTCCTTCAGGTAGGGATATGCAAAAACCCATAGTATCATTGGCTAGAAGTTATCTCCCAGGGGCTGCCCAGTGTCACTTACTCAAATGTTTTAAGGGTCACCAAGACCTCTGATACACAAGTTTCTCAACCTGTCACAATGGGGAATGCTAAGTCATTTTCATCCCAGAATACATACAGTACATCTTTACATGCAGGGGGTCTAAAGGTAAATGTATCATGTAAGCGATATACACAACCCTGCACTATGTGTCTGAACATAACTACTGACATTACAAAGACATCCCATATCAGCAAGTCTTCTATACCAGATAGATAAAGAACATTGTATTCCCAGCCTAAACAAATGTATAACAGGATCAGATGCTGCATCCCTGAGGACAGACAGTTCAGAGGCTACAAGCAGCAAACATAATTATACTGTAATGTAACTATAACATAGTACATTAAACCCATGCACACTATATGCGTACAAAGCAGTCTCAGAAGATACGTCTTTATTTTTTTTAGACACCGGAGTAATTTGCATAAGCAGCAAGTATTTCTTATGAGTTCCAGTGATAAAAAGTATTAAGTTCCACAAATTTAAGACAGTCTGGGGTGCAAACGGACCCCCTCGGTTTATTACAGGCCACACTCCCTTTCATTACTGCGATGCAAGCAGCGCGACACAGCGATCTTTGGCCGTGCCACCAGTTTTGCGGCCAACGTCGCCATGTAGATTTTCTATAAAGCAGTGCGGACTACACCGCGTGGGACACCTGCTGAGTGGGGGATGGTGCTGGGGAATGCTTAGGCAGATACTGCACCTGTTCCTTTATCTAGATATCTGTGCGTGCTGTCTCCTCCTGTCACTGAGCTTTTCCTATCTGCACTGACCCCTCTATTCCTGGTAATGTTTAGGGCTGTAGCTGGTGCTGCGATTCAGGAGCTGACCCCTACACTTGGGTCAGAGGTGCGGTTCAACAGACGCCCCTAGTCTGCCATTCAGGAAAACTTATTTTTTTTTCTTGAAGTTATACATAGCAGTATAGGGTTAGTCCTAAATGGCAACATGACTGTTAATTCATGTCACCACTTACAAATTCTAGGAGCCATCTGGGACCATTCTAGTCGCCATCTGGAGCACTGTGATGTGTGTCCGCTCTTCATCCACCATTGGATAAACCCTTCACCCCCCCCCCCCCACACTATAGTAAATTACTTCAGATGGTTACTGGGAAAACACCCCTACATCAATTACTGTCTTAAGATTTCTATGTGATGTGTAGAGCAGAAGAGATCCATGTAGACTAGTTCTACAGCATCAAGAGCCATATTCAGGTTCTCGGCTTTAGCCAGTTAGATAATGTGCTCCTTTTTGTGTCTGTGTTGCGAATGTTACAAAATGGAGCTGCCATGACAGCTTGTAGTAAAACATGATTTTTTTTTGTTTTTTTTCCCTTACCAGTAAACCTCAGGCTGAAACACTTAAAGCTGGTGACCTGAGAACACGCGTCAGCCGATGCCAAGTATGTATGAAGAGGACGTAACATTTTGGTGAACTGGCTACCTGTGGAAGAGTGCTTAGGTCTGAATTGTCCTCCGTGACAATGGTGCTACTGTGTAGATAAAGCAAAACCAGATACTGTTTAAAACAATTTCAAATGTACCTCACCAAAGTGCCATATTGAAGATTATCTGGTGCATACTGACAAGTGGACTCAGAAAACGGTAAAACCTCTTCCAAGAGAGAAAGCTACGTTTTTGGCGAGGATCACATGAAGTTTTTTTTCCCAGTACCAAAATGGCACTTTTCCTATCAGCTATACGAAGAAACGCACTGAGTATCTTTAAATAACAAGGCTGCAGTTTTGAGAAAAAAACAACATTTTTTTTATGGTGCTACTAACCCCTCCGTATCCCGGGTTTCAAAATATACAAATGCTAAGCTTGTTTCTCTTTGTAAGTAATGAAATGTGTATATTGTGTAAAACACTTTTTTTTTTTTTGTTTATCCATAAAATTATTTAGGAAAATCCAAGTATAAAATCACATTTTTCAGTTCACAAATGTATAAGAATAATATTCAAATTATATGCAACAGTATTTTCTACATATTTTAAGCATCAGAATACTACTGATTTTATAGCTCGCTTTTCCTCCCCTCCCCTTGTTTCAATTGGACTCCATGTTGGCATTGTATCATACGTATGTTTTTAGCCAGGCTCATTTTATTGTTTATACTGTCTCCAAGGCAATGCCATTCTATCTGGACATTTTTTAACGTTTTGTTTTTGTACACTGAACACGTTAAATAATTAGCCATATTCTTTATAACAAACACAACCGACATTCTCAGTATCCTAATTTACCTGTCAAAGGAAACCCCTTCAGGAATCACCAAAGTATTTACACATATTGGAAGTGTTGTCATGTATATTATTGAACCTAGTGTGAATGAAATAAAGAGAGATTGGCTATATTGGTATTTTCTGGTCTTCTTGTAAGAAGGAATACAAAGATTTAATTCCCAAGGACGCATATGAATGTTCCAGCTAAAACTAAATAAATCAACACAATCTTTCCAATATTATGTATCGGAGACAAGGGTGGGAGTGTTCCATAGTGGATGTCCCTGCTGCTACTATGGAGCCCAATAATAGAGGTGTTAGGTTCATAATTTATTCCTTACACCCCCATGGTGTTGTGTCCCTCTGCAGGTCTCCCCAACGCCACAGGCACTGCAATGTTAGCAAAAGAAACGGGGGGGGGGGGGGGGTGATCAGCCTAAGGGTAACATTGTCCTTCTCTCCTAGGCCACCTGCACATGTGCGGCAAAAAAATCAAGTGGTGGGAAAAACCACATCTAAATGCATGTAAGCTTTTTGCGGTTGCGTCTTGTCAAAGAAACTGTTCTAGAAAATTGTGGTATTGCTTCTTTGGAAACCCACACGGAAAGCCGCACAGTTTTTGCCTGAATTGTGTGAATGTCCTTTTTTTTTTTTTTTTTTTTAATAAATCCAATTTACTACAAGAGTTCATCTACGTGTGACAGTATCTCCAGTGTCCCCTTTTCTGAACTGCATCCATGCAGGAGAACGAAAAGTAGTTGCTGTGTCCCTCTGTTGACATCCATTTCCATGTTTTGCAAAGAAAATATGGAATGGTTCCAGCAACAACTAAAAAAAGCCTGTCAATTCTCTAATGAACAAAGTTATGAAATCCAATAAAATTGTTGCAACAAGTCATCAAGTTTTTCAAGATCTCTGCTTGTAGTCATTGAATGGGATCTTTCAATGTTACTGTCTAGGAATGTAAATCTATCCTGGTTGAGTGATGATCACACAGGTAAAGTACCTATTACTGTAACAAGCTGTGCACCTGTGTTCATCACGTGACCAGGACAGATTTTAACTTTCTGGATGTAAACAATGAATATTCCTAGTCAATCACTACAAGCAGAGATCTTAAAAATTGTAAGCAGTCAACGCACAAAATGTATTAGAAAATGTTATCGCTTTCCATTATACAATGAATAACCTTTATTTTCTAAAACCAGAAAACTCTGTTAATATGGACTTACAATGGGGGTTGCGGCGGATACCTGGTGTAGTCACAAAAAGCCCCCCTTCTCTTTGTACACCTCGATGAAATTAATTAATAATAAACGTTTATTAGGGCCTGTTCACATCACCGTTCGTTTCCACTGAAGGGTTCCATTGGCGGTCTGTCGGGTTAACCGCTCAGCGGAAAGGCAAACGGAAACCTCCTCTTCCCTCACCATTGAACTCAATGGGGACTGAAACCTAGCTAATGGTTTCCGTCTGTTACCGTTGTGACAGGGTTCCGTCGTTTTGATGGAATCAATAGCGCAGTCGACAGTTTGCATTTGACTTTCCGCTGACTGGTTAACCCGATGGAAACCTCCGACGGAACCCCTCAGCGGAAACGAACGGTGATGTGACCAGGCCCTTATTCATCACTTTGACTGCAAACTGCTATTTCTTGTTTGTAAATTACTGTATTTTATCGCGTTTTCTTTCATTTCCTGTTATGTAAAAACGGATTACAACTTCCATGGGATCTTCACTTTGTGGCAAGTTAAAGTGCTCAGTTTCTTTCTTATTCTGACCAATAATGTCAATAGATGAAAAGGTTTTGTACATATTGTATAACCTTTATTAGAATGGATTTTGTTAGACGATGCATTTCAGCGTTACTTTCACAATGGTAATCTTAATAAAATGTTATAGACATAAAGTAACATTGCTTTTTCGCCAGTAACACTGTACATCCATCTCTTGTTTAAAGTTTCACGCGAGATTATTTCTAGGTTTAGGTACACAGCAACAAGATTCTCTACATTCTGAATCATATTATTCATGTAATTTCACTTACATCAAATAAACGTCTGTCAGTGACCAAGAAATACTATGGGATGTTTATCCCAGAAGAGGGTACTATTGTTTGATTAAAGAGATAAAACATTCCAAATACATTTGAGCAGGAACATATAGTTTGCAGAGTAATGTTAGCTGTAGAAATACACCAGACTTAAAGGGGTTGTCTGGGCTTGGGGCTGTCTTTCATAATGATGACCTATCAAAAGGATAGGTAATCAGTACATGATCGGTGGGGGGGGGGGGGTTGCTCTTACCACTGTATAGAGGGAGTGCTGCAACATTGCAGCTCTGCTCCTGTTCATATGAATAAGAGAAGAGCTGCAGTACTTCAGCACGGCCGCTATGGAGTGCACGTAGCTATCTCCTTCCGGCACCGACCAATGCACAATTTCTGATGCTGGGGGCAGCCGGATCAGCGGATTGGTGCGGGTCTGGGTGTCGGAGTCCCACCGATCATATACTGATGACCTATCTTGTGGATAGGTCATCAGCGTCATGACTATGGGGTATTTGGACCCACTAGGCTGCTCTGCCATAGCGGAGTAGCAGCTGGCCAAAAAACAGTCAATGATAGTATTTCGACCAAGAGCACCTAGATAGAAGATTTGGCAGACACTTGGCATAGCTGGCACTTGGCACAGATGATGAATTTGACTCCGACACTACACTTCTCACTGGAACAAACGCAATTACTGGATACGAGATACAGGATACTGAAGCACAGCATATAGGATACAACTAAGGGACCATTTGCAATAACGAACATGGGCAGACAGAACAACTCTCAGGCAAGGAGGAAGAGGGCAGAGTCCTTTTTATAATCCAGGGTGCATTGGGATTGGATAGGGAGTTTTTACAGGTGTGTGTGCTGGTCCTTTAAGGTTGGGAACGAGCGTGCACCCTAAGAAGAACGGTGGAGCAGTGCGGCCGCGTGAGCTGGCGTCTCCGAGGAGGAAGACGCTTGCTGTAGTTCATCGGTCACTGGGGGGTAAGTGATGTGGGGGTTCCACAGCCATTACCGTACCCCACCTTACACCCCTCTTAGGTCCAGAGCATGAGAGGAATCTCCTAAGGAGAGCTGGGGATCCACATTCTCTTCAGGCTCCCATGACCTCTCCTCAGGACTAAACGGTTTCCAGTCCACTAGGTAGAAGGTCATCCCTCCTACCCTCTTGTAATCCAGGATCTCTTTTACTAAGAATCGCAGGGAGCAACTGTAAAACCAGGGGATTTGCTAAATCGGTTCAGGACCACAGGCTTTAGGAGGGACATATGGAATGAGTTGGGGATTTTGAGTGTAGGAGGTAGCCGAAGATTATAGGACACACGGTTTATTTGTTGCAAAATTTCAAAAGGACCAAGGAATCTGGGAGCGAATTTGTGGAAAGGGATCTTTAGACGAATGTTTTTGGAAGACGACCAGACCTTGACTCCAGGAGAAAACTGAGGATTTTTTTTTTCTATCTGCATATCTCTTAATGCGATCAACTGTCTGAAGGATCGCAGACTTAGTTTGTTGCCAGATGTGAAGGAAACTTCCGAAGGAAGAATTGGCTGCAGGCACTTGAGACGTAGCTGGCACAGGAAGAGGAAAACGTGGATGTTGATTTTCTGATGAAACCTCTCTACAGGTTCTCCTTGACATACTCCGACATGGCCTGGATTTCAGGCAAGGAGAGAGAATAAACTCGTCCACGAGGAGGTGAAGATTCAGGAAGCTACTCATTAGGACATTCGTAAGGTCGACGAGGAGGAAGGACCTCTGCCTCCTTCTTGCTAAAGATATCCGAGTAATTAGCATATTGTGGAGGTAGTCCAGTGAGAGACAGAGGTAGTGGAGAAAAAACAGGACGAACCTGAGGCAGACAGCGATGAAGACATCAGGGACCCCATTGGAGAACTTCTCCGTAATTCCAATCAAGAACTGAAGCATGCTGGCGAAGCCATGGCATACCCAGCAGGAGGGGATTTATAGCTTTGAATAGAACATAGAAAGTTATTCGTTCAGAGTGGGGGCCTCCTTCCTGTAATCTCAGAGGTTTTGTAATAGACAGGATAAGGTCCGGCAGAGCTTGCCCATTAACAGAAGCGAACGACAGAGATTTTTCTAAAGGAACAGTGGCCAAGTGGAGACAGTCTACTAAGTCCTGCTGGATTAAATTTTTGGGTTGACCAGTGGGATCCATGGCCTGAGCTTACTGCCACGACTATGGGGTATGCGGACCCACTAGGCCGCTCCGCCGGAGCAGAGTAGCAGCTGGCCAAACAACAGTCTATAATAGTCTTTAGGACAAGAGTACCTGGATAGATTTGGCAGACACTTGGCGTAGCAGACACTTCGCACAGATGATGAACTCAACTCAGACACTAGACTTCGCACTGGAACAAACACAATTACTGGAACAGGAACACAGGATACAACTAAGGGACCATTTGCAATAATGAACATGGGCAGACACAACAACGCTCAGGCAAGGAGGAAGAGTGAAGAGTCCTTTTTATAATCCAAGGTGCATTGGGATTAAATAAGGAGCTTTTTAAAGGTGCGCACCCTAAGAAGAATAGTGGAGCAGTGTGGCCGCGTGTGCTGGCGTCTCCGAGCAGGGAGACGCCTGCTGGAGTTCAGAGGTCTGCGGTCGCTGGGAGGTAAGTAATTCCGGCGGTTCACGTTGATTAAAATCAGTATGGGAAAACCGCCCCATGCCCAACAACCCCTTTAATACTGGATAAAGAGTGCTGGAGTAAAATGCACCTCTAAATAAATTAGGCGCAGCTCTGGCTATACGTGCGACAGATTATAACGGGCGTAGATTTCCGCTATAATTTACATCAGTTACTGGCGTAAATTATAGTAATAATTGTTTGGCCACGGGTGGCCCCGTCTTCTCATGTTAAGACCCGTCCACCTTTTTAAAATTGGCAGAGTGAAAAGTCGCACATTATCTCACTAATATGGGGTGCGCCATAATTTGCTATTTCACGCCATAACACTGGTGTATAGTCATTGGTAAATTCACACCTGGGTGATTTAGATTGCACAGAAAGCTCTGGTTAATTCTACAATCTCCTAAGAGTATTTTTAGGGTATGTTCATACTGTATGAACACGGTGCCGAAAAGTACACAACGTGTCCAACCTAGAAGCCGCAAGCAATTCCGGTCTAAAAAAATGCACCAAATTGTGGTGCAGATTTTCATTTGGAATCTTCGCTGCGGAAAACAGTTGAAAAAGAAAACAAAATTACTTTACTGATGTTGCTATAGCGACGCATCCCTCTGTTCTTTGGGAAACCCCCCCACCTTCTGTAATGATGCTGTAGCCCATGTGACAGCTAAAGCCTGTGATTGGCTTCAGCAGTCACATGGGATGAAATGTCATCCTAGGAGGCCCAGCTGGGAAGAAAATCAGCAGTCACCATGACAACACCCGGGGGTAAGTATAGACATTTTTTATATATTTTGGAGAACTTCATGCTTACTTCTGCTGACAAGCTTTATGGAGATGCTGATTTCATTTTCCAGCAGGACTTGGCACCTGCCACACTGCCAAAAGTACCAATACCTGGTTTAATAACCACAGTATCACTGCGCTTGATTGGCCAGCAAACTCTCCTGACCTAAACCCCATAGAGAATCTATGTTGTATTGTCAAGAGGAAGATGAGACATCAGACCCAACAATGCAGACGAGCTGAAGGCCGCTATCAAAGCAACCTGGGCTTCCAGAACACCTCAGCAGTGCCACAGGCTGATCGCATCCATGCCACGCCGCATTGATGTAGTAATTCATACAAGAGGAGCCCTGGCCAAGTATTGAGTGCATATACTGTACGTGCTTTTCAGTAGGCCAACATTTTGGTATTAAAAATCATTTGTGAAATTGGGCTTAAATAATATTTTCTGAGACACTAAATTTTGGGTTTTCATTAACTGTTAGCCATAATCAACAACATTAAAAGAAAAAAAAAATGCTGGAAACAGATCACTCTGTGTGTAATGAATCTATATAATGAGTTTCACATTTTGAATTGAATTACTGAAATTAATTAGCTTTTTTGATGATATTCTAATTCATTGAGGTGTGTGTGTGTGTGTGTGTGTGTGTGTGTGTGTGTGTGTGTGTGTGTGTGTGTACACACACAGTTCTTTGCATTGCATGGTACCGATCACAACATGTAGATGCCTATTGTTTTCAATGTTGCCTGCAGTCTCCCAGACAGCCCAGTTTTAGAACACTATATTAAAAACAGATTAATCATCTTAGGTGTCTGCTGGCAGGCAGCCCTTTTTCAGAAACCTATACAACTAAGGGTGGCGATACACATTACATGTATGTTGGCCGACCATACCGATTTCAGCGGGACCGGCTAACCAACTAAGCTGAATGTATAGAAAAAAAATGATGGACTGCACTCCTGGACAGGAATATTCAGGTGCTATAAGGGTTCAGGACAGATATCCCACAATATAGTTTAGTAGAAAAACCCAAGCACTCTATACAAATGATGGACGTAGAAATAGATTCTCAAATCATTGTTTTTTTTTTAGATTTGAGAAAATCTATTTCTACTTCCATCATTTCTAGAGTGCTTGGGTTTTTCTATTACAACAAAGGTGAATGGCAGTGTCCAGGCTCTTCCCAGACAGCAGGTGTCAGTATTTCAACATGCCCAATCCTTTTGTACGTAAGGCAATATGCCACTGCCAAGGGGAGTCTGGCAGCGGCTTTCTCCCTACTCCCTCTATTAACAGATATATGCTCAGCCAAGCATGCATGTGTATGGGGGCGGGGAAGGGGTGGAGTCAGGAAGAAGAATGTTTAACATAGATACCTGGAGTATAGCCAGCTTTAGGCTTTATTCACATCTTCATTGTGGCTTCAGCTTATAATGGTACATGCCAGATCTATCATACAAAGGATACTGTTGTAGGAAAAGATATCCACAGCACTCACTGCATCAGGAACTTCCCATTCAGAGGTAAAAGGGATGCGAATCCCATCCAGATATTCTTTAAACAGTGAAGAAACTTGAGGACAGCATCCGTGTGGCAAAACAGTAATGGTAGAGTTTATTAACACATCCCAGATATACAAAAGCAAAGTTTCGACCCCGCTGGAGTCTTTCAAGACTCCAGCGGGGTCTAAACGTAGCTTTTATTTTTTCATATCTGGGATGTGTTAATAAACACCATTACTATTTTGCCACATACAAAAGGATACTGTTGGCACCTAACAGACCCTATTGCCTTTCAATCAATGTGTCCTTGACAAGAACTAGAATTTGCCTCCAACACAAATGTGAAAATGGCCTAAGAAGCAGCTAAACATGATTTTATTTTTGTCAAACCTGCCTAGAGGAAATAAAAACGTGACAGAAGGGGACTACTTAAAAGGGGTTTTCTTGGGAGAATTAAGACAGGAAATCCTTATTACTCACGTGGTGAAAACCCCATTTCCGCTTTGGTGCTCCGCTTTTGGTCTTTTGCTGCCCAACAGTGATGGTCCTCAGTGGCGATGGCAGCATAGTAGGCACTTGACAATTTAGAAGAGAGATTGGCTGCAGTGGTCATATGCAGGTAGTCAGAACGTCTAGACCAGTGGAGAATACCATCCACAGGACTGGTAAGAAATTCACCAGGAGTGAAGGCCGTTTTACACAGGCCAATGATTGGGCAAACGAACGTTCAGGAGCGCTCTTTCCCGATCATTGATCTGTATAAAACAGGGCAACAATCAGCCAATGAACGAGCAAACGCTTATTCATGCAGCACATATTGTTGTCGGCGGCACATCTACCTGTGTAAACAGGGAGTTGTGCTGCCGACATGATGGAAACGCATGGGGAAAAGCGGTCTCGTTGATCGGCGCTCGTTTTTACAGCTGTGTAGAAGGACCCTTAGGCTGCTTTCATACAGCAGCTTTTTGGTCAGTAGTTGTAAGCCAAAGCCAGGAGTAAAATATAAACAGAGAAAAGTATAATGGAAAGAATTGTACCACTTTTCATATTGTGGACCCACTCCTGGTTATGGCCTATAAATGTAACATGTTCCAATTTAGGCTCCGTTAATACATATCCCAATAAAAGGTCTTGAGAAGGTGTATCAATGAGGAACAACAAATGTAATAAACAGTACCAACCATGTTTTATTAATTTGTACAGACAAAATAACTTTCCAATATGAAATTAAATTTACAGGACAAACAATTCTCCCATCATTGGTAAATTTTGAACTATACAGCAGCATAAACTGACAGCTGGAAGATATTATCTAGTGATATGCTTTACATTATTCCAGCACAATACTGAATAAATTAGTTTTGTTTGTAAACTAAGATTGCATATTTTATGCTGTACCTGTGTAACTGACAGTGAACTAACTAAGGTTGAGGTCATCCATTATAAGATCTAAACTGGCAGCCGCAAGATCACAAGATAAGAAAAAACAAAAACATGTCTATGGCATCAATCATAAAACCAGTGTTGTGTGGCATCACAGATGTTCTGATCGTTTCGGTACATTAGAGACAGTTTAAAGTTTTGAAAGGAGAATACTTAAATTTGGGAGATTTAGTTCTTAACGGGATACTAATACAAGTCTACAGCTTTACACATGGCAAACCTTAAAAGACAAGTGTTAAAATTAAATGAAATGTTAGAGAAGTGGGCATCTGTAGTGTGGGTACTTTAGATTCCTAACTAGAAATATTATTATAGGCTCATTATAAATATATTAATCCCTTACTAGATTAGTCCTCCAGAGTGTGAAGTCATCTTTGGATAAGAATCACGGCCCTTCCCATTCCCAAACTCAGTCTAACAGTTCAAATAGAAGTTGAAACCGTTGTAAAATACTGTGACGCTAGTCTCAAAGGAACATAGACTTTAAATATAAACAGTTAGGGCAGGTTTGTGCTTTAGCGTTTGGTATTCACAGTGATGAGATGAAGCTCCGAGAGAGAAACTTAAAGCACAAACTAAACGGTCCACTTGTGAGAAGATGCTAATAACAAAAGTTACTAACCACCAAAATCATACAATACTCAATTCATACTCTAGAAGCAACGCCATAACTAGTGTATTGTCTGATAACGTACTTGCCGCTCTGTCATACCAGTTTAGGTTTTTACTCTTATCATTGAAAAAGGTAAAACGCTGCAAATATAAAAAAATAAATATCTGAAATTAAATGGAGGAAACAGAATCTGGTCTGCTTTTACCTTGGATATGCCAGAGAATATCTTAATACAAATTAATACTGTACCTTTTGCTTAATGCTAAATAAAAACTAATATTGCCACTTACAAGAAGGGACAATGGTGTATAAAGTGAGAAATGCAGAGGCGGGGGACTTAATGTACCATAGTTAAACGTATATTTGTTCAATGAAGGAGGCATCTTTCCATAATATAGATCAAGTAAAATACATAGACTTTGACTTAAAAAAAAAAATAAATAAACTTTCAAAATATTTCTTTTTACATATATCAGTTTCCTTTGTACCAGAAAATTAGATCTTGCATTGATCAACTAGCAAGCTGATTTACCCAACTTACACCCTTTATGGGTATTTTCTTAAAGTACAGGGTTAAATTCTCCAAAAGTGCTACAGCAGCACATTTCTTAAGTACATAAAGAGCAGATCTGGAATGTAAAAAGGTCACCCAAAAAAATGCAACATGGAAGCCAGTTCTGAACCATTTTACAAGTCAGAGCCACTTCACAGCAATATCTCATATGCAAATCTGTAAAACATGCCATGAGAAATCTGCTCCCCCCCCTCACAAAAATAAGTTTGCTGAAAAAAAATAAGCTTCCTTTTGCCAACACATAAATACAAGCTTTAAATAGCTGTACATTTAATCTGTGTGGGAAAAGTAGGTACGTGTCCATTTGAAATCCAACACTGCTTCACGCGTTCTATATCTGTATTTAGTCTTCCAGAGACACCTTAGCCTGATTTTACAGCAGAAAGGCTGGAGGGACAGTCTTCACTAGGGTTTCCATGGTAATGCACTCAGTCTGTGGAAAATAAAATACAAATAAAAAAAGTCAATTAATGCTGAACAATGAAAGTGAACAAAATATAAAAAAAAGCTCCAAATGTTTCAGTGTTCACTTAACAGCTACAAGGTTATGTATTTTTAAAATCACAATTATTTTTTATTTGACAAAGACATATCTGCAATGTATGGGAAGCGCTATGGGTAGCAGAATGTCACCACAATATGCTGACCTGTTCATGGCCAAATTAGAGGAGGAGTTTTTATCAACCTGCGCAACTAAACCTCTGGCATATTTCCGGTACATTGATGACCCGCTGATAATCTGGACAGGCTCTGAACATGAACTTCTTTCTTTCCATAAAAACGTCAACAAGTTCCATCCTACCATCAAACTCACTCTGAACTACTCAAAATCCCAAATACATTTCCTGGACATGACCATATACATGAGAAACAATAACATACAAACAATCTACCATAAACCTACAGGCCGTCCAGCATATCGGAGATGGAACAGCTTTCATCCGAGACACAAAGAAATCCATCATCTACAGCCAGGCTCTGCGATACATACGGATCTGTTCAGACAGTGAAGACCGAAAACAACACCTGCTATCACTGAGGAATACATTCTTACAACAGGGATACCATCCAAGGATTATAGATGATCAGATCTACAGAGCAACAAGAACTCCAAGGAGCAATCTTCTGGAGTACAAAAAGAAGGAAGACAACAGCAGGGTGCCCCTAGTGGTCATATACAACCCACAAATGAAAATCTTGAGGAAAATTGCTGCTGATCTCCAACCTGTATTCAACAAAGACAATAAACTGAAGGAAATATTCCCGGATTTACCTCTGCTTGCATACAAACAGCCACCAAACCTAAGGAATCTACTGGTCAAAAGTCCCTCTCACCACCATCAGAGACTGGCACTTTTCTTGCAACAGTAGAAAATGTAAGATCTGTACCAACATCTTGTCATCAAACACCATCCAGATACTAAACACGCAGCAGGACTATAAAATCACTGGCTCGTTCTCCTGTACATCCTCCAATGTAGTTTACATGATCCGGTGTACAAGGTGCACAGATAAAGGAATCTACATTGGAGAAACAATACAAAAACTACAAACCAGGATGAATCTTCACAGACGTACAATAAAACAGGAGGTGGATACACCCGTGGGAAAACACTTCTCTGGACCCGATCAGATTGGCAGATTTAAAAGTCCTAATACTAAAGGGTCATTTTAAAAACAGAAAAATTTTGGAATTCAAGATGATAAAATTCCAGACATTGACACAAGGCCTCAATCTAACACCAGGATTTATGAGCCGCTACATGGACACACGTCACGTCCCCCATCAGACTGACTCCAGATGCCTTAACTCCTAAGTCATCACCCCTATAACCCCAGTTTTATTGCCCCAGCTTATCTTAATGATGTATCACCTCATGTACTAATTGTCTTTGTGTAACATCTAAATGTTGTGCTTTTTTCGAAGTCATTCATTTGTAAACTGCCTGAAGAAGGAGCCTGTGTGCTCTGAAAGCCGCATATAGAACTTTTAGGGTATGTGCACACGCTAGCTGTCATTTACGGCTGAAACGAGACTGTTTTCAGAAGAAAACAGCTGCGTCGTTTCAGCCGTAAATGCTCCTCCTTGTAATATACGAGGCGTCTGTGACGCTCGTATATCTTGAGCTGCTCTTCATTGAGTTCAATGAACGACGGCTCAAATTACGTTGCAAAGAAGTGCCCTGCACTTCTTTGCCGAGGCAGTCAATTTACGCGTCGTCTGACAGCTGTCAAACGACGACGCGTAAATTACAGGTCGTCTGCACAATACGTCGGCAAACCCATTCAAATGAATGGGCAGATGTTTGCCGACGTATTGTAGCCCTATTTTCAGGCGTAAAACGAGGCATAATACGCCTCGTTTACGCCTGAAAATAGGTCGTGTGAACCCAGCCTCATGGTCAGCCAATAAAGGTATCGTACCTTCTATACTTTTGTCTTTTTTGACACAAAAGGTATTTAACATTGCATATTGTTTCTGGCTAACACGGTACTACACTGTACTTCGTAAAATCAGATCTAAAACGGAAATGGAATTTAAAAAATAAAAAAAAAGTTCTGTGGACAATAATTTTAAAAAAAGAAAACAATCCCAAACATGTAAAGAAAAAAAAAAAAAAAAAAAGTTCTGTTCACACCTACATTTATATTTCCGTTAGGTCATATGATCAGAACAAAAACAGAAGTTCTGGATCTGTCAAATGATGGAAACCAACTAGGCCCGATAGAACCCACTGCCTTAAAAGGGGGTTTCCCGATCTTAGATATTTATGGCATATCCACAGGATTTGCCATAAATGTCTGATAGATGCGGGTCCCACCTCTGGGACCTGCACCTATATCAAGAACGGGGGTCTCCTGATCCAGTTCCACCTGGTGCGGTGGCCGCTAAATCCAGGCAGTGGCTAGTGGAGAGAGGGCAGCGCGTGCCCAGCTCTCTCCATTCTGTTCAATGAGAGCTACGGAAACAGCCAAACAGCTCTTGCGCGTGTGTTTCCAGAACTCCCATTGTACAGAATGGAAAGCCTTCACTAGTCTGGACTCCGTGGCCAGAGCTGGGACCTGCATCTATCAGACATTTATGGCATATCCTATCAATACACCATAAATGTCTAAGTTGGGAAAACCCCTTTGCGTGGGTCTCCGCCGTTTTGCAAGACAAAATAGCGATCCATGCGATGCTATTTATTCCTGGATTTTTGACAATCTGCGACGTGTTGTGTGGATTTTATTTGTCCAAAAGTCAAAACATTCACTTCAGTCTCAGAAAACCAGATCCATTCCAAGAAAAATGGTCTACTAGTCATGTGATCTGCCAAATGTTCAGCAGCAGTATGAGCAGAGGCTTTTATTGACAGTTTTTTTATTTGTTACAATTGAATTGTAACAATCCTGAGCAAACGAAAAAAAATAAAAAATAACCCAGTGAGTATTCATCTTTGAGTCTATAATTTTGCATAGTTCCGTAGAGTTATGTACAAACAATGCTGCAGTAAATTTAGTCAAAATGATAAACCTGTATAGAAAAGCTACATAATATAAAAAAGGTCTATACGAAGGGTAAATTCACAGGGGGAATATATACGCTGCATAAAAGTCTACAGCGTGACCAAGAACCATCAGGGAATTCCAGCTGAAAGTCAGCACCAAATTAGGTTTATTTTGTTGCAGATTTTGGGCCAGAATGGCTGTTGCAGAAAAAGGCAAAAAAAAAAAAAAAAAGCAGTTCATGCGTCTATCTTGTGGTTTTGCCATAGTGACACATCCCTGCTCATCTTGTCCACAGTTATGATGCTGCGTCCCATGTGACCGTTGCAGCGTTTGATTGGCTGCAGCAGTCACACGAAACAGCCATCACAGGAAGCCGACAGCAGAGAACAGCCGAGGGAACAAGGCACAATCACTATGGCAAGGCCATGGGAGGGGGGTATGGACTTTTTATTTTAAAGAGGAATTGGGTGTTTAGTCCTACTTGCAATTTAAGCTTCAGATTCGCAGATTTTGCACAGCAAAAATTTAACGATTCCGCAGCATTGAGTGACATGCTGCTGATTAAAAAGCCACATCTCAGGTCATTTAATGAAAGTTCTCTCAGCTGATTTTTTTTCTGCATCATGCGAATGAGATTTGTTAAAATCTCATACGATTTGCAGCTACTGTAATAAGCTGCAGATTTTCCGTCCGCAAATTAGGACAGAAAATATTCAAATACACCCTAAGGCTGGATTCAGAGTGTTTTGCTGCGTTTTTCTTCAGGTAGTTTGAAGTGCGGCTAGATGTTACATTAAAGTCTATAGTAACGTATCAAACGCACTTAACACAACTGAATTTTGGTTTGTGTCGTTCGAGGCAATTTTGTAGTCAGAGACGTCTTTTACCAAACGCAGCATGCTCTAGGTATGGCGCTTGTCCCATAGGCTTCTCTATAGGACTTCAAAAACACTATAAAAAAATAAACAAATGTTGCATTTGAAAACTGCTAGCGTTTTTAGAAGCGTTCTTGATGCAGTTTAAAATTGCCAGAAACGGGTGTGTGAAGGAGCCGTAAAGCTGGACAAAGCCCGAGAAAACCACAGCTGTGGCCGATACACAGCTCTCCAATTAGAAAATGCTTTCTTAGTGCCACTAGGGGGAGATTGTTGCAGATGTATTTATATTGCTTTGGTTGACTTCAATGGGTGCTGTGTAAACATTTATACAGTGAGTGCCCCTTAGTGGCGGCTACATGTCACAAGAATCTGGCTTAATTCTATAGCTGTAGGAAGAAAAAAAAATGCAATAAATGAATCTTGAAGGAGCGGGCCTCTAACTTGTTACAGTCCACAGAGAGAAATCTACGTCAGTTGGCATAGATCTCCGCTATAAGTTCTGCCAGTTTTCTGGCGTCAATTATAGTCAATTTGTTGGGGGTCACTGTAGCCTCGTCCACTTTCGGGAAGCCATACTCCCTTAACAAGAGTGGAGAGGGTGTTGCAAAATACCCAAAAGTCAGTTTAACGGAAATTTTTACTTTTGGCCTCGTGACTTCTCTACGCCAATTACTGGAATAAGAAGGTTGACAAATCCCCCCACATGTTTTTTTTTTTAAATAGATGTAATTCTGTATAAATCTGGGGGAAAAGCTCCATATGCTTAACACGCAATGCTACTGTGTAGCTTTTGCTACACAAGTCACTGATCTAAATTTTCTGTGGTTTATAGCACATTTCTAAACATAGAATAGAAAGTTTCCCCAACTGCTGTGTGTTGGCACATCTATAACCATTTATCTGAAACTACAAACCACCATTTTACAGAAACGTAGGTACTACCCGCTACAGACAGAAAATCTCGCGAATTCAGCAATGAAAGGTACCTCCAAAGCTACTCTTTAGGCTCAAGTACATACGGTCCGCACAAAAGTAAAACATGAATAAATTCATTGGCGGAAGAACAAGCAATCCGATACTCATTTGTCCACAGATGTATTCAGTACCTGTGCCAAATGGTTAAGTTGCACAGCAGAAGAGGTCTGCACATCAGAAGGATAGAGCGCCTCACTGTGAAATGTATGTAGGGAAGCAAAAAAAACCTGGTTGTCAGAGCATCTTTTCTACTTGCCATGGCGAACGTTTAGTTCAGTAATATCAGAACACACTATTGATGGAGTCCAGAAACCAACACGGAGTGCTGCAGCTTCTTATGACTAGCAGTCAGAGCCCCGTGCTCCTTTAGCTCCAATCATGTGCGCAGCCACCTCTCCGCTGATACTCCGCCTGGATGCGGCAGTCGATCCCCGTTCTTAAGATAGGTATGAGTCCCAGACCTGTGACCTCCATGTATCTGACAATTATGCAAGATTCAATTGATATGCCATAAGTGTATTAGATGGAAAGTCCCTTTTAAGGCCTCATGCACACGAACGTATTTTTCCCTCCCGTAAATACTGGCGTAAATACGGGTCCTTGGTGATACGTACTTGACCCGTATTGCACCAGTATTCGACCCGTATTGCACCAGTATTTACGGACCCGTGCCCGTAAATACGGGTCCGGTGTCACCAGTATTCCACCCGTATTTATGGGCACGTTTTGTCTGCAAAATTGCATTGCACTAATCGTCAGCCCCTTCTCTCCATCAGTGCAGGATAGAGAGAAGGGACAGCCCTTTCCGTAGTAAAAGTAAAAGAAATTCATTCTTATCCGGCCGTGGTCTTGGCGACGCGTCCCTCTTTCAACATCCACCCGACCTCCCTGGATGACGAAGCAGGGAGTTCTGGGTAAGCATGAACGTCTTTTTTTTCTCTACAGGTTGATCTATATTGTGATCGGTAGTTTGTCCAGGGTGCTGAAAGAGTTACTGGTGATTGTTTAACTCTTTCAGCACCCTGGACAGTGACTATTTACTGATGTCGCCTAGCAACGCTCCCGTAATTACGGGTTAACACACGTAGTCATCCGTAATTACGGGAGCCCCATAGACTTCTATGGGCCTGCCCGTGCCGTAATTACGGCCTAAAATAGGACATGTTCTATATTTTTCAACAGCACGGGCACCTTCCCGTAAGCATACGGGGAGGTACCTGTGGCCAATAGAAGTCCATGGGCCCGTAAAAACGTGCCGTAATTACGGGCGTTTTTACGTTCGTGTGCATGGGGCCTGAATCTATGTAAAGCATTTTAGGTACGCACGACACCGTTTTTCAGCCTTTACATTTTTTGTTGTCAAAGATAACCCTTAGAACCTCTTGTTACAAGAGTGAACAGAGCCTAGCTATGCTGTTGGGTCATATGTTTGACAGTGGAATGGAGCTAAACCACTGAATTTTGAATGACTGAGTATTAAAAGACAGCTTTTTATAGGATAGGAGCAAACAAACAAATAAAATTGGCCAGATAGCAGGTAATGTGATAAAATAAAAATTAATAAATCTATACTGACCTGCTAAATCCCCCGCTGCTCCAGTGCAAATGCGCCGGTAGTCCCATGCAGTCTTTGACTGCAACAACGTAATCTATCACGGGACCATAAAGGCCAGTGATTGGCTGCAGTAGTCACATGACTAAGTAATGTCATCACTGCGGGACAAGTAAACAATGACCGACGTGGACCACAAAAGCATCGTCACTGGAGTATCGGAAGTTTTAACTGGCGATTATAATTTTTCTTTTGGGGGGGGGGGGACGACGAGACCTTTGGTTGACGTCCTCTCAACAGAATGGCCGCTTGCGACACTTACGCAGTGAAGATGGGTGTACTTACCCCGGCTTCATTGGGACACTGCGCAGGCACCGAAAGCCACTAGGCTGGTGGAAGAGGAGGTCGATCAAGCAAGAATGGGCTTTATTAGATTACAGCCGTCATGACTGTACATCCTACCGTGTTTCCCCGAAAGTAAGACAGTGTCTTACTTTCTTTTTATCCCCAAAAGCCCCACTATGTCTTACTTTCGGGGTATGTCTTATATTGGGAAAAACTTGTCGATTTTTTTTTTTTTTTTTTCCACAAACTTTATTTAACTGTTTTACATTTTTTTTTTTAGTCCCACCAGGGGACTTCACTATACGATGTGCCGATCGCATATATAATGCTTTGGTATACTTAGTATACCGAAGCATTATTGCCTGTCAGTGTAAAACTGACAGGCAACCTATTAGGTCATGCCTCCGGCATCGCCTAACAGGCAGATGCTGAAGGCAGACCTGGGGGTCTTTGTTAGACCCCCGGCTGTCATGGAAACCCGACGGCGACCCGCGATTTGTTTGCGGGGGCGCCAATCGGGTAACAGAGGGAGCTCCCCCCTCTGTCAAACACATTAAATGAAGCTGTCACTATTGACAGCGGCATTTAATGGGTTAAACTGCCAGAATCGGCGCGCGCTTCGATTCCGGCAGTTGCAGCAGGAGCCAGGCTGTGTATAACAGCCGTGCTCCTGCCGCTGATCGCGTGGGTACAGTCTCAGTACCCGCGCCATCACAGGACGGATATATCCGTCCTCCTGCGCGAACTAGCAGCTGCTGACGACGGATATATCCGGCGCGGTGACGTATGGAGAGGGGGGCGGCGCGGAAGTGGGCAGGAGGCGGCAATACCCCCGTGTTTCCCCGAAAGTAAGACATATGTCTTACTTTCGTGGTACGGCTTATATTAGCCGACCCCCCTGAAACCCCCGATACGTCTTACAATCGGGGGTGTCTTACTATCGGGGAAACACGGTAGTAGTTGCACCTCCATGACCTTGACAGAAGGAAAGTTTAAAGAGGCTCTGTCACCACATTATACGTGCCCTTTCTCCTATATAATCTGATCGGCGCTGTAATGTAGAGAACAGCAGTTTTTTATTTTGAAAAACTATCATTTTTGCGCAAGTTATGAGCAATTTTAGATTTATGCGAATTAGTTTCTTAATGACAAACTGGGCGTGTTTTTACTTTTGACCAAGTGGGCGTTGTAAAGAGAAGTGTATGACACTGACCAAAGTAAAAACACGCCCAGTTGGTCATTAAGAAACTAATTAGCATAAATAAAAAATTTCTCATAACTTGCTCAAAAATGATAGTTTTTCAAAATAAAAACCACTTATCTACATTACAGCGCCGATCACATTATGTTGGAGATAGGGCACTTATAATCTGGTGACAGAGCCTCTTTAAAAAGGAGTAGTCTGGGGCATTTAAAAAAAGACTTGTTAGGGGAGGTGACAAAATAAATTTGACTTACCTGGTAAACCCTGTGACGCCGCTCCGGTGCTGCCAGGAGTGATGACGTTACAACTACCTGCACGTGATTGCTGTAGCCAATAACGGTCCTCAGCGGTGGTGGTAGCATGGTGGGCACATGACTGCTCAGAACAGTGATTGGCTGCACATGCAGGTACTGGGAACATTATCACTGTTGGACAGGAACAGAGGTAGACGGGGAGCACCTGTCCTGGGAGTGGGAGAGTTTACAAGGTGAATACTCATTGTTATTTTATCACATCCTCTTTTACATGTCCTGAACAACCCCTTTAAGGCTATGTTCACACAGAGTTTTGACGCGGAAACCGCGCCGCAAAACTAGTCAAAAACGGCCCGAAAATGCCTCCCATTGATTTCAATGGGAGGCGGCGTCTTTTTCCCGTGAGCGGTAAAATCGCCTCGCGGGAGAAAGGGACATGCCCTATCTTCGGGCGTTTACGCCTCTGACCTCCCATTGACATCAATGGGAGGCAGAGAAAGCGTATTTCACAGCGTTTTATGCCCGCGGCGCTCAATGGCCGCGAGCGAAAAATCGGCCTCAAACTTTCAAACTGAATTTTGAGACAGTATTTCCACCTGCAAAAAACTGTGTGAACAAAGCCTAAGATTCCCTACCAGCAAGAATAATTACCTTACAAGAGCTCTTGACTTAAAGGCTTATTTCCATCTTGTCACGTATTTTTTTTATTTTTTGGCCAGCACACATGTATGATCAAAAATAACCCTATTAAACTTATCCATTCAGATTTCCTACCAGGATTTGATCCTCAATCTTACTGTTTTCCCTGCTGCTCGTTCCTCTGCTTGTGAAGATTTGTGGGCGGTATGCTGTGAGACACGTGCTGCAGAAGCGATCTCAAACACAAAGTGCTTGTTCTAAACTAAACACTGTTATCTGTATATATAGAGATAACAGTGCTTTGAAGAACAAAAAAAAAGCGCCATGATAAGGGCTCTACCTCAGGCCTCATGCACACGACCGTATTTTTTCCCACCCGTAAATACTGGCGTAAATACGGGTCCGGTGTCACATGTATTCCACCCGTTTTGCACCAGTATTTACGAACCCGTGCTCGTAAATATGGGTCCGGTGTCACACGTATTCCACCCGTATTTACGAGCACGTTTTTTGGCGGCAAAATAGCACTGCACTAATCGGCAGCCCCTTCTCTCTATCAGTGCAGGATAGAGAGAAGGGACAGCCTTTTCTGTAATAAAAGTTAAAGAAATTCATACTTACCCGGCCGTTGTCTTGGTGACGCGTCCCTCTCTTCACATCCAGCCCGACATCCCTGGATGACGCGGCAGTCCATGTGACCGCTGCAGCCTGTGATTGACCTGTGATTGGCTGCAGCGGTCACATGGCCTGAAACGTCATCCAGGACGTCGGGCCGGATGTCGAGAGGGACGCGTCACCAAGGCAACGGGCGGGAGACCGGACTGGAGGAAGCAGGAAGTTGTCGGTAAGTATGAAAGTCTTTTATTTTTATTTTTTACAGGTTTATACTGATCAGTAGTCACTGTCCAGGGTGCTGAAAGAGTTACTGCCGATCAGTTAACTCTTTCAGCTCCCTGGACAGTGACTATTTACTGACGTCGCTTAGCAACGCTGCCGTAATGACGGGTGCACACATGTAGCCACCCGTTATTACGAGAGCTCCATAGACTTCTATGGACTGTCCGTGCCGTTATTACGGCCTGAAATAGGACATGTTCTATCTTTTTCAACGGCACGGGCACCTTCCCGTGAGAAAACGGGAAGGCACCCGTCGCCAATAGAAGTCTATGAGCCCGTTATTACGGGTCGTGATTACGACCCGTAATAACGGGCGTTTTTACGGTCGTGTGCATGAGGCCTCTGTGTGAGGACGGCTCTAGGGCTACTGCATATGCCCAGGAGCAGTCCTATTATTCGTTTTCATTAAAGGGAGGGGGTCATTAACTTTTTTTTTTTATAATATTGCTTTTAATGTAATATTTTTAAACATTTTATTAAATTGTGTTCTCATATTTTAAGGTTTTCTGACTTTTTCTTCTCTATGGAGGCTGCCAGTTTTTTTTTCATCTCTGTATGTGTCTATTAACGACACATACAGAGATGGAATACGGCACATACAACCCCATAGAGAATGCGAACGGGAGTCGTTCCATTCGCAGTTGCGTGCGCCGTCTGTGTGGGAACGGTGCATGCGCTGCTCTCACACAGACCAAAACTAAGCTCGTTTGTAGAGCAAAATCCGGCACCATTTTCGTGTGGACCGAAAGCCACTGCCGGACAGTAAGAGGACGACTTCCAGCCGCGTCTTCTGGCCATATGTTCAACGAAGCGAAGGCGCAAGGAAGAGGAGCGTAGACCAGCGGAGGCAAGAGCAGGTAATTTATGTTCGTGTGTATTATGTTCGTGTATTACTGTCTGCTGAGCCCTGTATCTAATCCTCCTACACTGTGCAGTCGCTCAGAAAATGGTGATACAGTGTAGGAGGTTTGAATACATTCAAACCCCTCCCTCTCCTGGCACTAGCCAGAAGAGAGGGGGGGGGGGGAATTGTGTGAGGACACTAGAGAGAGTGTCCCCACCCCAAATTTTCAGCATAAATCAATGAGGTTGCTTTACCACATTGACCATGATGCAGTTTTGGTAACTGCTCCCTCTAGTGGCCAGCACATGGAAATTTTATAAATTAGAATCTAAATTTATAATATTTCCTGACTTGTGAAAATATTAAAACAAGTGTGTAATCACTTAAATAATTGTTTAAATGAAAAAAAAAAATTCTAGCGACATATTCCCTTTAAAGCACAAGTGAGGAGGCTGGACTGACAGCTACAGCGCATGTTTAATGTGCACACCAGAGGACCTGGCCAGTGTATTGGGGAAATGCACAGTAGAAACTGCGCAAGCGCGGACACCGCTGCAGGACCCTAGCGGTAGCCGTAACCATTTCCACACAAACCAAGACATGGGGTGGAGAGGATGGATTATCTTCGGTCACAAAATTTAAAAAACGTGATATTTACAAATATGCATAGATTTCCATATGCAACACCTTAAGCTATGATCATTGAGATGGGAATACCCCTTTAAGAGCGGTGTCCTGTAACAGGCAGTGCACCTGCGTGTCCATCCCATGACCAGGACTGCAAGGAGAGATCTTAACAAAACATGAGAAAGTGACACAAAAAGTATAATAGAAAATTGCATAAGCTTTTCCTCATACAAAAAAAAAAAAAAATAATTATTTGCAGGAACCATAATACCCCTGTAATGTGCGAATCTTGTTGTATCCAACGAGAGAATAAAAGAGATGCAATTTTGTGTCACATATGTCAGCATGTGGGCATAGACATTTTATGCAGATTATAGCAACCGGTTTTCTTTATACTATAGGGTGCTGAATTGAGGGGGACTAAGCATTTATTTAGCACAGTCAACAACACTAGTAGGTTTTCAATCACAATTGTGGGACATTGCAACGTACCACAGACATTGAATGAATCTACCAAAATGCTAAATTGTCTGCATCAAAATACAGTCCCTAAACATTTATCTAGGAGACCATCGATACAAGGGGTGGAAGTGTGTATGACTGTTCACAATAGACTGGATATGTACATATGGAATAAACGCATATAGATCTATGCAGTCTATGTGGACATATATACGTAAAACATAAAAAAGCTGCAATTCTAAGATTAGTACTCAAGGACCAATCTCAAACAATATTAAAACTATTTGCGTTCTCGAATCTTTGACATTTCTATAGTTACAAAATAAATTAATCTTATGTAAGAACCAGACAGCTACAAGTTATACAACAAAACTATGATCCTGCTGCTGAGCGTGAGGGTTTAACCTTGTAATTTGACCAGCAACTAGTTACTTCAGACAGCCCTAGAACTGTGCTTAAAACATGCCCACGCACCAGCTGTACCACATGGATAGAATTGCTGCAAGGGGCCCAGACTTGCCACCTCACCAGAAACAGGTTTTTGGCACAGAAAGCACTAGAGAAAATAAAAGGTTGACCTGTTTAACTCTTAAAATGCTGCATCCTACATACTAGCCCATAGTGAAAGTCATTCATTACACATGTACCTGAAAAGTTAATCATTACATGTTGGATGTTTCATTCAAGTACATAAGTTCTTTATTACAAACCTTTTCTGAAGGCAGAACATTTCAGACAGTCAGATCTAGTGAAATCGATGCTGACATAAGCACCACTTTCCATATTTCTGCTCCCATTCTGGTTCTGGCTGCAGGCTGGTGATGCAGTCTCACGGACACCATCGTGCATACTTAGAGCAATGTAATTTAGGCCATGCTGAAAACCTGTAGAGCAGTGTCTAGACATTTTTTTTTCTTGATCACAACTGCCTTCATCAGGCTTGAGCCAAACATTGTCAAAAGAGGCAGAACTATGTCTTTTGCCACTTTCAGTAAAACAAGAGGAAGAAGAAGAAGTGGTTACTGTGCTGGTAGAAGAGAAAGTCTCAGAGCTATGCCTCCGCCGTCCTTGGGCATCTGCACGAATAACCTTAGGACCAACTACAGGCTCAGACACAGGGTGAAGGCCCGAAGAAAACCCACTGTTAAGAGAGGCCATATCACCAATGCATAACCGATTTACTATAGAAGAAGGGCTGCCCAGCTGCGTACCATTCTCTGTTTCACTAGGGAAGGGCCTTGGAGGAGTCATTGCCATATTAAAAGTCATTGTGGTGTAGTCATCATTCCTATTCGTAGTACTGACACAGGCTGTACCACACGGGAGCTTGGCATATTCTGCATTGGGTTGAAGCCTAGAAATGCCAGAGCAGGAGTAAGATGAAATGTCTGTTAAAGAGTTTGACAACTCTGCTGTGGCTTTTGGGGACTGTACGTCAATATCTACACTCATATAGTCAGATAAAGGGGATTGTCTATGGTCACAGCTTGAGCCCATTGAAGATGGTGACCCCTCTGCGGACAAGGAATATGGAGTACTACTTGCTTTATCACTGAAGTCAATATTGATGTATTCACCAGGACTAGTAGGTTCAGTTGAATTTGAATGATCAAACATCCTTGGTATCGTATTGCTCCCCCTCATAGACAGCGCCAGTTTGGTTGGCCTAGTTGCCCTCACTTGTTGATCTAGTACATTGGTGGAAGATTTCAAGTCAATCTTTGATTCTTCATTGGTTGCATTTTCCAAACTCAAATGTAGTAATTTCCCAGGAGAGGACATGGGGACATATTCATTGTGATCACTGCAGGGCTTTGGTGAACTTTTAAAGCTTCTGGGTAGAGAAAAATAGGAGCTGAACCCCCTGGAATTATTTAAGTTAGAGTCATTATTTTGTTTAACAGTTGAGGAGCTTCTGCAGGACATGTCCATGTATTCACCATTGGTGACTTTCTCTTGATCACCTTTAGAAAAGCTTCCCGATAATGAATTTCTAACAGGTGAACTGGCAATTGGAAACATCATCATGTATCCTTTAGAGTCCACCTGAGGAGACCTAGACTCTATTTGTTTTGGTGCAGAAACACTTTTAGGGGCCATTGGCAAATAGTCATTGTCACGTGAAATAGAAGGCATCATTGGCATATAGCCATCATCCTTGGCTTTACTCCCACTTTGGTTACAAACTGAATCAATATGACCATTACTGTAATCCTCAGGATGATTGCTGTCTTTCAACTTTGGTGATTCAGAGTAGGCAAACTGCTTGTTAACCTCCTCAGAGTCTTCATCTAAGGAGGTGACAGCCTGGGACTTGTGTGGTTGTAGTGTGGCATTGGTGGGTTTAGTTAAAGAGTAGGTTCTTTTTCTGAAGCATTTGTCAGCCTCCATATAATCATCCCTCCCATTAGGTTGGTTTCTCGTACTCATGGACATGTAGTCACTCAATGTGTTTTCTTCTTGGATTGGTGGTGTATTACCCAAGGAGTCTGGAGTATTACTTCTCACACGAAAGTACCTGAGGTCACCAGGGCTGGAACCATATTCATCAGATGAGATAAAGCCTCCATCACTTGGAGATCCACACACAGAAGTACTTGACGGCCTGGTCAAAGTCTCAGATGCAGAACCATGGCCACTACTAGAGCACACACTTATGGGGCTGGTAGCTGATGGGAAGTGAGAGACTGGTAAAGATGCAGACCTGGAGTGGTACCCAGAATTAAAAGGTGCTCTTACATACCTCCCAGTACCTTCCTGCTTCCCCAGGTTTATTCTTGCAGTGTTTAGATGAATTAAGCTACCAGTCACTGACCTGAATGGCCTGGTCATCGTACCTTCACCCTCACTGGAGGTCCGAAACCTGTAAGCATTGCTATTTTTAGTAGTAGGAGGTGTGCCAGCCACACTCTCAGTCCTGGATCTCCGCTGCAGGCCAGTCTGGCTGGGTGGCAGGTTGCCCAGGTATCTCCTAGTGGTGATAAAAGAGATGGGGTTGGTGCCAGAGGACTGGCTTTTGCTCCTGGGTCTGAATTCAGAGTAAGCCTTTAGTGCTTTCATGGTCTCCAGAAAGGTCTCATGCATGTTCTGGGCCACCACACAGTCGTCCACCTGCATCCACAGCTCTCCGGCCCCGGTGGAGGAGGAGCGCCCGACCTCAATGAAGAAGTAGCTTTCGGAGTGGCCGCAGCGGCGGATGTTCATGAGTAGCAGGTGGACACAGGCCACATCAGCGTTCAGCTTGACCAGGTGCACCGCTTTATTGGACAGGCAGAGCCGGTAAACGCCAGACAGATTCTTGCTCTGACCTAGTCCCCGGGGCTTTACGTTCACCTGCCAGACCTCCTTGAAGACAAGCCCGCTCCTCAGCCCCCCGTAATTCTCCTCCAGCTCCTCCGTGTCCAGGCACGACTTCTTGTTCTCGTTGATAAGTTCGCTGAGGGCCTGGTACCACGAGTCCTGCTCCTGCTCACTCTCAGCCACCATAGCGAAGTACTCATCCTTGGTGTACAGGGCCAGCAGGTGCTTGTTTTTGGCATCGGCCCTGCGGCTGACGGTGAAACACTGGGAGAGGAAGATGACCCTCTTAGGTGGGCAGCCTGCACCGCCACCCCCCGGCCGCTGTCCGCTACGGAATTTCTTTTCGTTATCGTAGTACTCCAGCCGGGCGGGACCTAGGTGGCTGTGGGTCCGCAGCACGAAGTAGCGCTTGTGGCCGTGCTTCTGCTTCCTCAGGTAACCGCGCTTCCGTACGTCCTCGTCTCCCGGCTGCACTGCCGGCTGTGTGGGCTGCAGAGACTCGGCGCTGACAGACTCTTCCTGCACCTGAGACAGCGCCGGGCCGGACAGTCGCCGGTAGGTCTCTTCCTGCTGAGGGGCAGACGGTGGCAAAATCTTCATAGCCGCCGGGATACCTCTGTCCTCCTCACAGTTGAGGACACCCGCCATGGAAGGAATAGGAGCCTCACCGCTGCTGCTGGGCTGTAGAGTGAGCCGGCTCTCCCCTTCCACAGTGAATGAATTAAAAACAGTGCGGCTACAGCGACATAGACTGGCCAGCCGAGACTAGACAGCAGGCATGGCGTCTAGCAGAGAGACGAGACTCTTCGTATCCCCGGTCCGGACGGGGCAGCGGCTACTCTCGCTGTACAACATTCACCGTAGACAGACTCGGCACGGCGAAAACAACACGTGACCCCGCCCGCCTGCGTCACCCAGACACTAACCGCCTACCACGGGGGCCCGGTCACTATCTATCAATGACAGGAAATCCAGCCAATCACAAACGAGCCCTGCGCAAACATTCCCGCAGAATGGGCGGGAAACCTGCTTTACTCGTAGCTCCCCTCCTCCTTTTTACTCACGCTTTGGGATGTAAACAGCGACCTGATTGGCGGCTGCGGGGGAGGAGCGCGGGATTCTGCTAATGAGCGTCCAGTAGTAAAAGGCGTGGTCACGGCGGAATTTGCTATCTGGCGATTCGCTGAATACGAGAGCGGTTAAGGTTTGGCAGCCTGTGATTGGTTGATCAGGGTGTCTCCCTGTCCGTCCTTTCTCGGTGGGCGGAGTTTATCGCCTGGTTGTGATAAGAAGTAAACAACAGCCTGGGGAGCGACGGTTGCGGGAGGGAGATGGTTCTCAGATGGAGGGACGAAACGTCAAATCAAATATGCGAAACAAATGGATGCGGCGCATCAGAGTGTGCCTCACTGCGCAGTATCTGTCACCCGGCGTGTCCGCTGCGGCAGGCGGTGACCACTCTGCGGCAATGCAGGACAGCTGTGTGTGTGTGTGTGTGTGTGTATGACACCCTAGTGGTATTCATGATGATCATACACATACCATCTGCATTGGCAGTATAAAAATTGAGCTACACGTGCAAGTAATGCTGAGATATTACACAGAGCTCAGTGTGTGTAATACTCCATTGCAAGGCATTAGCTGTGATCACATATTGGGGGACATGAATCAATATATATTATATTAAATGGTATAAGTTTGCACAAAAAAAACAACACGTAACCTGCGCCATATTTATGAATGAATCACCACCATTTAACCGGATCCTATCATCAATTCAGACAGTCATTTTTTTGCCATTAAAATAGGGCGTGGTAATACAGTCTCATGTAAGTGGAGGCATTTATCATCGTATATGACAGGCCAAACCTTTTATAGCCACTTTTACTGATTGCACAGCCCACTCTGTATTCTGCGTCAGGTAGCATTTTGAGGAATATGACAACATAGGTGTCCATTGTAAACGCTGCCCCTTTAAGGACAAGTGACAGTACATAGAAACTACAGGGTGTCACGAGAAATAATACTCAATTACAAGCTGTTTTTGCAATCACATATTTAGTATATTTTTTTACATATTTGTTTTTTATTCTTCAGAAAAAAATCGGAAAAAGTATATTTATCAGAGACTTTTACAAAATGATGAAATGTAGCAGTATTGACAGTTTTCCCATATCAGTAAGTGATGGCGTATAGCTAGGGTTTGTCATTGTGTTCTTACCCCGGGGGACATTACTAACATTAGAATAATGGGGTCCCAGTGCTAGTAAAGCTCAGCAGATCCTTTGGACTTTTTATGACATTGAAGATAAGATACTGGGTATCCAAGGTTACACTGAGAAATTGTTCTGAGGTACGTTAAAGGCCCTTTAACACCGGCCGATATTCGGTCAATGCAGCGAGCGCCGATCAATGAGACATCGTTGATCGGCGCTCGTTTGCTCCTGTCACACGAAGCTATGGATGGGGATGAGCAGTTGTTACTCCTATCGCTCGTCCCCATACATTATTATCATGTCGGCAGCACGTCTGCTGACAACGATAATATTTAACTTTTTTTAAAACTATACGATCAGCGGATGGTCGAGCGTTTGCTCATTCATCTGCTGATCGCTGCCCTTGCAATATTATTTTACGTGGGTATCTGATCTGTCTCAAGAGGGTCTCAAAGGCGATCATAGTTTAATCCTGGGAACCATCCTTAACAGAAGGAGAAATCACTTTTCGCAAAGAATTAGGCTGGGTTTACACACACTATTTACGGACGTAATTCGGGCGTTTTAACCTCGAATTACATCCGAAAATACGGCTCCAATGCGCCGGCAAACATCTGCCCATTCATTTGAATGGGCTTTACGATGTTCTGTGCCGACGGTCATTTTTTTTACGCGCCGCTGTCAAAAGACGGTGCGTAAAAAAGACGCCCGCGTCAAAGAAGTGCCTGTCACTTCTTGGGACGTAATTGGAGCCGTTTTTCATTGGCACCATGGAAAAACAGCTCCAATTACGTCCGTAATGGACGCTGTGAAAAACGCCGGCAACATGCCATTACGTCTGAAATTCAGGAGCTGTTTTCTCCTGAAAACAGCTTCGTGATTTCAGCCGTAATGGACGCTGCCGTGTGAACATGCCCTTACAATGTATTAAATGCAGTTCTGGTAAGTTGGGATTTTCAGACCATTCTTCTATTCCTCTTCCAACCTACATGCATTTGGTCTTGTTTTTCTCAGAACATGTTGGGCTTCCATATTGTGTAAAAAAATAATAGATATATTTAACTTTTAAAAATGTAACAGGAAAAAAGGGAAATAAATAATTAAAAAAATGTGAATTTAGATGATATTTTTTTGACATCTGGTGCATGCCAATGGGTAAACACACCTAAATACATATTTGGCAACTTCTGCCAACCTCAGCGATACTAAATGTGTGCGCATTTCTTACACGCTGAGCGCAAGGCAGAGCTTACAATGAATGGTGCGCAAACTAACTTTTAGAGACCAAATTTTCCAAAGCTGGTTTGCTGACACCATACGACTATTACAGATGTTGTGAAGTTCCAAAACACTGTCAACACCCCCAAAATGACTTATTAGGAAATATGACCGCCCCCCCCCCCCCCCACAAGGTATTAGTTTAGTGACATATAAAAGATTTTGGCCCTCTATTTTTTACGGACAATTCATTGACTTTGATGGAAAAAATTAAAACTGGAATTTTTTCCCAAATATGTAAATTCAGGTGACCTTTTCTGACATCTGGTGCATGCCACTGGGTAAACACACCTGAATACATATTTGCCAACTTCTGCCGACTTCAATTATACCAAATATGTGTGCATTTCATACACGCTGGTCGCAAGGCAGAGCTTACAATGAATGCTGCGCAAACTGGCATTTATAGAGCACATTTTCCAGAGCTGGTTCCAAAGCGATCTTTGTGCATGCAACCAGTGTCCCAGCCAAAGTCGCCGTGTAGCCCCAGCCTAAAACTGTATATCTATATATGATCTACATCAATATATCTTAATCTACACACACATATATATATATATATATATATATATATATATATATATATATATATATATATGTGTGTGTGTGTATAATGATACAAAAGATATAGATAAAGAGATAGGTAGATAGAAATAATAATAATAATCTTTATTTCTATAACACAAAAAAAACAAACTATTTAGATATACTAGTCCTTCTCAATGAATTGGAATATCATCTAAAAGTTAATTTATTTCAGTAATTCAATTCAAAAAGTGAAACTCATATATCATATAGATTCATTACAGACAGAGTGATCTATTTCCAGCATATTTTTTTTATTTTAATGTTGAAGATTATGGCTAACAGTTAATGAAAACCCAAAATGTAGTCTAAAATTTAGACCAAAATTAGAATATTGGGTAAAAGTTGAAGACTGTAGACTCATGGTGTCACACTCTAGTCAGGTAATCAACACAAAACACCTGCAAAGGTTTCCTAAGCCTTTAAATGGTCCAACAGACTGGTTCAGTAGGCTACACAATCATGGGGAAGACTGCTGACTTGACAGTTGTCCAGAAGACAGTCAATGACACCCTCCACAAGGAGGGTAAGCCACAAAAAGACATTGCTAAAGAAGCTGGATGTTCAAAGAGTGCTGTATCCAAGCATTTTAATGGAAAGTTGAGAGGAAGGAAAAAGTGTGGAAGAAAAACGTGCACAACCAACAGGGATAACCGCAGCCTTGAAAGGATTGTCAAGAAAAGGCCATTCAAGAATCACAAGGAGTGGACTGCGGCTGGGGTCAGTGCTTCAAGAGCCACCACACACAGACGTATCCAGTAGATGGGCTACAACTGTCGCATTCCTTGCGTCAAGCCACTCATGACCCAGAGACATCGTCAGAAGCGTCTTATCTGGACTAAGGAGAAAAAGGACTGGTCTGTTGCTGAGTGGTCCAAAGTCCTGTTTTCAGATGAAATCAAGGTCCCAGAGTCTGGAGGAAGAGTGGAGAGGCATCAATCCAAGTTGCTTGCGGTCCAGTGTGAAGTTTCCACAGTCAGTGATGGTTTGGGGAGCCATGTCATCTGCTGGTGTTGGTCCACTGTGTTATATCAAGTCCGGAGTCAACGCAGCGTCTAGAAGGGAATTTTCGAGCACTTCATGCTTCCCTCTGCTGACAAGCTTTGTGGAGATGCTAATTTCATTTTCCAGCAGGACTTGGCACCTGCCCACACTGCCAAAAGTACCAACACCTGGTTTAATAACCACAGTATCACTGCGCTCGATTGGCCAGCAAACTCGCCTGACCTAAACCCCATAGAGAATCTATGGGGTATTGTCAAGAGGAATATGAGGGATACCAGACCCAACAATGCAGACGAGCTGAAGGCCGCTATCACAGCAACCTGTCACGAAGCGGGTTAGTGGACCAACTAGGCCGTACCGCCGTAGCGGGGAGGCAGCTGGCCAAAAAACAGGAAACCCCAGAAATACAATGTCCCGCTCAAGGGTACCTGGATAGTCCAGACGGTGGCCGCAGCTCTGGCACAGATGGAGATGGATGCAGCAGATAACGCCAAACGTGGCGGATGACACAGGTGCCGCAGGTTGTGCCAGACGTGGCGGATTCCTCCGGATGTGGCAGATGACACAGGACGTGGCAGATTTCTCCGGACGTGGCAGATGACACAGGACGTGGCAGATGACACAGGATGTGGCACGACTCCGACACTAATTGGCACAGGAACAAGAACAGCACGGGATACAGGAGCAGGTAACAAGGCACGGGTAACAGATGGAACGGGAAACACTAAGGGACCATTTGAAAGACAGACTGGGAAAACTAACAACGCTCAGGCAAGGATCAGAAGGCATGGCAGTTGATGATGATGATTTCCTTTGTGCGCGCACTGGGCCTATAAGGCCGGGCACGAGCGTGCGCGCGCACCCTACGGGACACAGCAGACCGGAGCGGAAGTGAGCGGATCTACGGCTGCGGGCATCGGGAGGTGAGTAAACCCGACGGCCCGCGGCCATGGACGCTACACATGCTTATTGCAACTTGTCCAACCTGTCTTTCTCTTGATGGTAAATATTAAGGGCCATCTGTCACCGTAAACATCAGATCATTGGCTGATCACCCCGGGTTTGGCCAACATTAATCTAAAGGGTTTGGCCAGCTTAAGACTGGACTTTGGAGGTGTTATCAAGAAGCATGGGAAAAACAATCTCTGTATATTTCTTTGAAAAATTAATAGCAAGTCCCCCCCAAAAAAATGGAAGGTGTATTAAAGGACACAAGAGTTGACAACCGCTTTTAAAGAGGCTCTGTCACCAGATTTTGCAACCCCTATCTCTTTTAAAATGACCGGTTAGCTCAAATGACATGTCTTTTTAAATACTTGTATTCCCTATAAAATAACAATTCTGTGGCATTATTTCTTAGTACCTTGCGTTGTTCCATTCCTCTGTTATTCCTCCTGGAAATGTATTAATAATTTGACAAGTAGGCTTTACTTTTCCTATTGCAAATAGGGTGTGTCCCTACACAATTTGACAGTGTCAGACTGTAGGCACAAATTCAATTGACAACAGGACTTATAGCACCCAGTTTCCCTTTTATTCATACATTTCCAAGAGGAATAACAGAGGAACGGCACAACACAGAGTTCTAAGAAAATATGGCACAGCACTGTCATTTTATAGGGAATGCACGAGAGCCGAAAGGTCCTTTTTTTAAGATGCACATTTATCTTTGCACTTAGATGTTGTAAGTTACTTTCAATGTCTGTTGCACAATACATTTTCCATGTTTGTTGCATTTAGCATATCAAGAAATTTAAATGTCATCACAACTAATGGTAAAAAGGTGTACAAACAGTCAGAACAGTCCACACATTTTTATTTTCCAAATTTTGTCTGCCTGTCAAGTGAAAACGCAGCAGGGCTTCCTTTGTTTAAATAAGGTCCTTCAAAACATTCGAGAAAATGTTGCCCAATTACTTTGCTTCCTGCAATTTCTGAGGCATTCAGCAATGATTTTAAAAACAAGTTATGAAACATCTGCAAAACTGAATTAAAGATAGCAAGCAATACATTTTAAACCAGAAGAACAGCTAAAGCAAGGGTCAACGGGGACACCACTGTGATGTTTCATCAGCTTAGGATGACTGTTTTCCTGTTTACCTCGGATTTGCTTTACTTGTGTTTTGTTTTTTACAGTTTATAGAACATTCTGACTAAATTCCTTTTTTTGTGCGAGGAAGGTAAACTTTGACCTCAGAAATGGTCCTATATAATATATACGTTCAGTCAGGTTTTTACCAGCTGCCACATGACTGGAGCCTTATAGCCTTTCAGATATGTTTGAATTTGGAAGTGATCATTGGCTGTTGTCTTCTATCACCTTGCCCTCTGCATGCCAGAATGCTCAGGATGGGTATGTGCTGGACCCCGTAGTTTCATGCCACAAGCATTTACCCACAGCACTGCTGATTTAGACAACTTAAAGGGGTTATCCGATGACCAAAAATTGCGTTGCAATAATATATTTATGTGAAAATAAGTAACTTACTAATGTACTTTAATGTAAAATTCTGTACTAAATCGTGCAGTTCAAACCTCGTGAATTGTTCCCGGAAGTCCTGGAGCTTTTCTTGACTGAGGGCTTGCTTCCTGTGCTGTTCGTGTCGGCATATTATCCAGAACATGACAGCAAGTTGCAGTCACATTGCCTATTGCTTGACTCCCCGAGCAGAGAATCAGCTAGCGCATTGCTCGGGACTCCAGCCCTGCTCCCGACGTCCATATTTGGTCAGTGAATTCTGGGGTTTCATATTGCTGGAGTTCTCAAGCAGAGCATCAGCGGACTCTACTACTTCTGCCTACGTCACTGTCCACTGGCTTGACAAAGGCTGCATTGAGCAGCTGAAACGTTGCACCTTTTTCACTGATGGGTGAATAAACTTTCTATTTTTTGAACCTTGGAGTGCTGCTTACATTCATATATGGACAGTGACGTCGGCAGCAGTACTGGAGTTCCTGAGCAGAGCATCGGCTGACGCTCTGCCCGTGGACTCCAGCCCTGCTCCCGATGTCACTGTCCATATATGATCAGTGACTTCAGGGGTTTCCTATCGCTGAAGTTCCCATGCAGAGCATCAGCTGATGATGTGCCTGAGGACTCCAGCACTTCTACCAACGTCACTGTCACTGCCCATATATGGACAGTGACGTCGGCAGTAGTACTGGAGTCTCCGGGAGTACTGGTGTTGAAAAACGGCCGCGTAAAAAAAGTGCATGTCACTTCTTCAGCCGTTTTTCGAGCTGTATTTCATTGACTATAGAAAAACAGCTCCAAAAACGGCCGTAAGAAACGCCGAATGGCTTAAAAAACTTGAAAACAGCTCCGTATTTTCAGACGTTTTTGATTTTGTGTGTGCACATACCCTAATTGTTACTCCTTCCAATCAAACTCTGCATAATTCATAATATCCCATGCAGCTACACAAAAGTGGAACTTAAATTTAAGAACTCATACCCACGGCAAAACTGCAAGCATTGATCCTCTGCAGTGGCACAGGTAATGTGCCACCATATCGTGCCTCCATTATACACTATACCTTGAATCGTGCCACAATTATTTTTTCATGGATTCCATATGGAGCTGCAATAAAAAAATCTCTCTGTGCCTCCGCATAAAAACAGAGGCACACAAAGTATGTGCCCAAAGTAGTCCGTGAGCGCTGTATAACTTTATAACATATCCATAATACGCCCATGTGTATGAGCCTTTAGTCTTTTAACATTCCTGGACTAAATGAATAAATCCCAGAACGTTTGCTAAGCATATGCCTCCTTTATTATACGAGCTTTCTAATCCATACTCCATTTACTATAATATATAAAAAAATTAATTATGCTTTTCCCTATGTTTTTTCAAGTCACTGTTAAGTGAAAACATATTATAGTTACTATTTAATGAAGAGCTTAAGAAACTAGAACCTGAATAACTGGAGAAATTAAATTTTTGGGTTATTTATTAATGTACTTAATCTGAAATACTTGTTTGGTGACTTTCTGTGTCCAGTAACGGGTGTTCCTAGTGTCATGTAAATGTTGTATCAGGTTCTTAAAGAAGAAAAATGTCTGGACTATGTTAAAGAGAAAGATGCTTAAGAAGTGTTGAATCAGGGAAATTAAAGTGGGTATTAGGTAGAAAAGAAGACCGAGGGCTGTTGTGTATAAAGTTAGTCATTAAATGGAGTCTTACCCATCTATGAATATTAGACAGTAGAGTTGTACGTGTGTAATACTGATGGTGCGAGCTAAACATCAAATGACATGGACACTGGTGCTAGCTTCTTTGTTGTGGGACAATTCTACAAGAAACTATGTATTCCAAAAACATGTATATGAGTCCATAGGTACAAAAAAGCACAATGCCTAGGAAAGAGATAGGCTGGGTTCACACAACCTATTTTCAGGCGTAAACGAGGTGTATTATGCCTCGATTTATGCCTGAAAATACGGCTCCAATACGTCGGCAAACATCTGCCCATTCATTTGAATGGGTTTGCCGACGTACTGTGCCGACGACCTGTAATTTACGCGTCGTCGTTTGACAGCTGTCAAACGACAACGCGTAAAATGACTGCCTCATCAAAGAAGTGCAGGGCACTTCTTTGGACGTTTTTGGAGACATTTTCTCATAGACTCCAATGAAAACAGCTCCAAAAACGGACGTAAAAAACGCTGCGAAAACACAGCGAAAAACACGAGTTGCTCAAAAAACATCTGAAAATCAGGGGCTGTTTTCCCTTGAAAACAGCTCCGTATTTTCAGACGTAATTGCAGTTATCGTGTGCACATACCCAAAGGATATATCTATTGTAGGAAGGTAACTGGCAGATGGCAAAAGAAAACTATACCTGGAGCTCACCCCTGATGGTAGAGTACATGCATTATGTCACAATACTGCTCATACATATAAGTCAAGTCAGAAGTGTTGAAAGAAGTAGAACTTGAGAATTTATCTTCACTATATGGTGTGGTGTTGAGTCATCAAAATAGCAGAAGTTACTTATGAAGGACTGCACTCTGCCCCTGCTGCAGAACCCTCACGTATAATCGGCACTATCAGATCCTATTCTTAGTTTTTAAAGTGCGAAGAATGCCGGGTACTCCTCACGTGGAGCCATAAAGGAGGTCAGATTTTTTGATGGGACGGTTGAATGTATTTAGAAAGGATAGTTTAGGGGTTATTGAGAAGTAGTTAAAATGGGTAGGGAAGCATGGTGGAGCAGAGATGGTGCTGGAGGCTAGTGAAGGGGAAGGTATGAAGAGTGGAAGTTTTTTTGTTTGTAGAACAAAAGAGAGTTTTCGGTGGGAAAGGGGTCAATTTACAGGTATAAAAAGAGATAGCCAGGTGAGGGGAAACCCTTTGACACAAATTAGGTTGATTCAGCTGATATTTGACATTTGCATGGACATTGCTAAGTATCTTGCAAGAGGGAGTAAAGGTCATATGGTGCAGAGGTCATTGGCGGCAGTAGAGAAGTCTAGGAAGAAGGTCAACAAGACTATTGGGAGATTTGTGAATTGAGCTGTTGTGGTGGGGTATGAAAGTATTAACCTTAAAGAGGCTCTGTCACCAGATTTTGCAACCCCTATCTGCTATTGCAGCAGATAGGCGCTGCAATGTAGATTACAGTAACGTTTTTATTTTTTAAAAACGAGCATTTTTGGCCAAGTTATGACCATTTTTGTATTTATGCAAATGAGGCTTGCAAAAGTCCAACTGGGCGTGTTTAAAGTAAAAGTCCAACTGGGCGTGTATTATGTGCGTACATCGGGGCGTTTTTACTACTTTTACTAGCTGGGCGTTCTGACGAGAAGTATAATCCACTTCTCTTCAGAACGCCCAGCTTCTGGCAGTGCACAGACACACAGCGTGTTCTCGAGACATCACGCTGTGACGTCACTCACTTCCTGCCCCAGGTCCTGCATCGTGTCGGCCACATCGGCACCAGAGGCTACAGTTGATTCTGCAGCAGCATCAGCGTTTGCAGGTAAGTAGCTACATCGACTTACCTGCAAACGCTGATGCTGCTGCAGAATCAACTGTAGCCTCTGGTGCCGATGTGTCCTCGCTCGTCCGACACGATGCAGGACCTGTGAGTGACGACACAGCGTGATCTCTCGAGAACACGCTGTCTGCACTGCCAGAAGCTGGGCGTTCTGAAGAGAAGTGGATGATACTTCTCGTCAGAACGCCCAGCGGGAGCTCAGGGAGTTAAATGCATGGCTGAAGTCTTGGCCTCTCACCACCATCAGAGACTGGCACTTTTCCTTGCAACAGTAGAAAATGTAAGACCTGTACCAACATCTGGTCATCAAACACCATCCAGATACCAAACACACAGCAGGACTATAAAATCACTGGCTCGTTCTCCTGTACATCCTCCAATGTAGTTTACATGATCCTGTGTACAAGGTGCATCAATAAAGGAATCTACATTGGTGAAACAATGCAAAAACTACAAACCAGGATGAATCTTCACAGACATACAATAAAACAGGAGGTGGATACACCCGTGGGAAAACATTTCTCTGGACCTGATCACAGTTTGGCAGATTTAAAGGTACTCATTCTGAAGGGTCATTTTAAAAACAACAGAGAAATGTTAAATACTTTTGTGTCAAAAAAGACAAAAGTATAATAGGTATGATAGAAAGAAAAATTTGGGAATTCAAGATGATGATAAAATTCCAGTCATTGACACAAGGCCTCAATCTAACACCAGGATTTATGAGCCACTACATGGACACACGTCACGTCCCCCATCAGACTGACTCCAGATCCCTCAACTCCTAAGTCATCACCCCTATAACCTCAGTTTTATTGCCCCGGCTTATCTTAATGATATATCACTTCATGTACTAATTGTCTGTGTAACATCTAAATGTTGTGCTTTTTTCTAAGTCATTCATTTGTAAACTGCCTGAAGAAGGAGCTTCTGTGCTCTGAAAGCTTGCATATAGAACTTTTATGGTTAGCCAATAAAGGTATCATACCTATTATACTTTTGTCTTTTTTGACACAAAAGTATTTAACATTTCATCTAACGTGCAGCAAATCATTATTATATTTTATAATGTATTACAATATAAACAAATGACTGGGGTAAGTTAGGCCTTATTCACATGACAGGGTCCCGACCGAGCCCGATTGTCGGCCGATAACATCGGCAGTTTTTCCCGGCCGGTTTGCATCTGTTTTGTATCCGTTCCGGGCCGGGCATATCTGGACAGTGACATCAGGGGTAACTCCTGAAGGGGAATCCCCATGTGGCCGGTGATTCCACTTCAGGAAAAGCCCCTCTGTGTCCATTTATGGACACTGAACGTTACTGGCTTCGCCTGGTGTGGAATCCCTGGTCACAGAGTGTTCCGGGATTCTGCTTCAGGAGTTGCCCCTGATGTCACTGTCCAGATATGGACAGAGACATCAAGCGCTTTGTCCAGGAGCGGAATCCCCGAACACACGGGGATTCCGCTCCTTCAGGGAGCTAAAGTGGGGCTAGCACATAGCAGAGCAGGGAGATACCTCCCTGCTCTGCTATAGTGGCGTCGCTACAGCAGTAGCAGTCGCAGCAGCTGCTAGCGGCGCCATCGCCCATGGGAGGTGTCACCAGCCAGGGCGGTTTTAAAACAAGCAGGGGAAGGGAGCCAGCGCAGTGCCCCCTTCCACCTGCTGTACACCCGGGCCCTGCCACACAGTACCCCTGTACACAGCACCCCCACATTGTAGAAACTTACCTCCAGCGTACAGCGATTCATTCGGATTGCATAAACTCCTCCTCACATGCACTCTGCGCTGTGAGGAGAGAGCGAGTAACGGTAGACACGGCCGTCACTCGGGACACATTCCGGTGATGGCCGTGTATTATCCGGGTGAACGGCTGAAAATAGGGCATGTCCCATTTTTTGACGGCCGGTTTTCCCGGCCCGTCAAAAAATCGGTCGTGTGAATAGCCCCATTAGGGGTCTATTGTTCCTACTGCAGCCGGGTGACAGCCGTTTTATGAACGCCCGTCACCCGGCTGGGAAACCCTGTCGTGCGAATAAAGGCTTAGCTCTTCATTATTTAATATTATTTCAACGGAGGTTACATTTGTTTATATTCAGCAATTATAAAACTACAAAACATATACAGCAGCAGTCAGAGACTACAATAAAAATATATATTTCTCGAGCATCTCCGTCACCATAGCAACAAAGTGGTGAAATCAACGGCAGGTTTTTTTCCCAGCTAATTCTGAACAATATAATAACAGCTGTTACATTTTAGAAAGAATTCACTATGGATGTTTCTGCAAGTTTACAGTACATTCATTTATTTTCTTCATAGCTGTACATGATGCGTTCATTAATACTAGTTCAATACGGTCTTGTGACATCTAAAAAAATTAATTCATTGGGTTAATTGGATGCAATCATTTTGGACATGACCTATATGACCCGGCAGAAAATGGTCTTTGCAAACTATTTGTCACATTTATAAAAACTAATGTAAAGAAAATTGGAAGAATTGTACATAGCAACTAGTCACATAGCAGCAAGATTTGTAAACTTATGTGCACTATATTTTTTTTCATACAGCAGGCTATTATTATGTTTTTCAAGAATAATAATATAAACCAAATTAGATGCTGAAAAAATTGTTTACTAGAATAACACTATTCAAAAGTTTATTGCTTAAAAACAGACAGATCCAAAAATGTTAATGGTTGTAGGGTGATGAGCGTGCTTGTCACACTTTGCTAGCATGATCTTTGCTATTATCAGATATATTCCCATTCATTGCATACTTTCATGTTTTACAAAAACTGTTTGCTGTGTTGGGTTGGTCTGTTATGCCCTTAGAACCTCACTTAAAGGGGTTGTCCAGTTTAGAAAACCTATTTCATATACCCTGTTAGGGAGCTCTGAATTCAGGGGGGACCTTTGTTCAGGATCCTCATCTCTAGGTCTTAGTGGAGAGTAGTTACAAAAAGCGTTTCTCGCTCTGAAGGACCTGTCTTATCCTGCATTACACAGACAACCCATTGATATGAATGGGCCCTGTGTAATACTTTATTTCCCCAGTGGAAGTGCTGCTGGGAAATTGAACACTTACTTTCAGATTTTGTCACAGATTACAGCTAATCGCTGGGGGTCGCAACAGGGGGACACTTTGTGATCAGCTTATTGTCAAGGGACTTTTGTAACAAGTGGGAATTGTCCAAAGCGAAGAAACCCTTTATAGGGGTTGTTCACCCTGGATGAGGCAGCTTCCCCAACTGTGAGATCATTGCTGGTGGTCTGGCTGCTGATTTGACCAGTGACCAGCTGGTAATGTAGGGGGAAACTTCCAGCGCATCCACATTTCCATATGTAATATTATTCATTACTCATTGAAGTCAAAAGGCAATCATGTAATACATGGTCACTAGAAGTCCTCCTTGCAGTGCAACTTTGTTGTGGATAATAGAGGAGGATCCCAAGTAGGGGAACCCCTCTCTGTGACGTCCATATGCCCTAGTAGTGAATATGGTTGAAGGTTGTGCTGAGTGGGTTTAGCCACAAATAAATAAACACTCCCTTTGCTGGTTATTACAGGATGCAGCCGAGATAGTCTTTCTTTATACAGATGACAAGCTAATTTTTTACTCCACTCCATACAGGGACTGAGAGCACCATGCTACAGAGGAAAGGACTGGAAGCAAGAATGTTGCATATTTGCTGTAATCTCCAGTGACATCTTTTTTTTTAAAGAGGCAATTCTATAAGAAATGTTCCTAGAACTGTATGGAAAACCAGTTCTTGGTATCACAACATGATGTGCCTGAGGTTTTGTATTCTAAATTTGACATGTTTTTTTTAAGTGCTGAATGCAGTTTTCAAACATAGATGATTCAAGTGTGAATGGATCTTTCTTATTTAGTAAGATGTGAAAACTTACTAAACCTGCATGTGTCATTTGTCACATGACATCTTCTATTAACGTCAATAGAACACATTGTGGGTTATGTACCAAATATATAATTTACAGTGCATTTGAAAAGTCTTCAGACCCTTACACTTTCTTTACATTTTGTTATGTTGAGGCCTTGTGCTAAAATAAAATAAAAATTCAAGTTTTTCCTCATTATTCTGCACTCAATACCACATAATGACAAAATTAATATAGAATTTTAGAAATTTTTGCAAATTTATTAAAAATGAAAAACTCTAATTTCGCATGGACATATGTATTCAGACCCTTTGCTATGACACTTGAAATTTAGCTCTAGGGGCCTCCTATTCCTCTAGATCATCTTTGAAATGTTTCTATACCTTGATTGTAGTCCACGTGTGGTAATTTCATTTGGTTGGACATGATTTTGAAAGGCTCAGCCTTGTCTATATAAGGTCTCACAGCTGACAATTCATATCAGAGCAAAAACCAAGCCATAAGGAGGAAAGAACTGTCTGTAGAGCTCAGAGACAGTATTGAGTGAAGGCACAGATCTGGAGAAGGGTACAAAAAAAAAAATTCTGCTGCACTGAAAGATCCCAAGAGAAGAGGTCTCCATAATTCTGAAATGGAAGAAGTTTGGAAAAACCAGGACTCTTCCAACAGCTGGCTGACCCATCAAACTAAGTAATCGGGAGATAAGGGCCTTGGTGAGAGAGGTGACCAAGAATCCAATGGTCACTCTGGCTGAGCTCCAAAGATCCTGTGTGCAGATGGGAGAAACTTCCAGAAGATCAACCATCACTGCAGCACTCCATCAATCTGGGCTTTATGACAGAGTGGCCAGAAAGTAACCTCTCCCCAGTAAAAGACATATGAAAGCCCACCTGGAGTTTGCAAAAAAGCACCTAAAGGGCTCCAAGAATGTGAGAAACAAGATTATGTGGTCTGATGAAAAAAAGATGGAACTTTTTGGTCTCAATTCTAAGTGTCTGTAATTCTGGAGGAAACCAGGCACTGCTCATCAACTGCCCATTTCCATCACTACAGTGAAGCAAGTTGGTGGCAGCATCTTGCTGTGGGGTGTTTTTCCAGCAGCTGGGACATGGAGACTGGTCAGGGTGAGGGATAGATGAATGGAGCAAAGTACAGAGATATTCTTAATGAAAACCTAATCCAGAGTGCTCTGGACCTCAGACTGGGCCGAAGGTTCACCTTCCAACAAGACAATGACCCTAAGCACACAGCCAAGACAACACAGGAGTGGCTTAGGGACAACTCTGTGAATTTCATTGAGTGGCCCAGCCAGAGTCCTGACTTGAACCCAATGGAACATTTCTGGAGAGACCTGAAAATGGCTGTCCACCGACGGTCCCCATACAACCTGACAGAGCTTGAGAGGATCTGCAGAGAAGAATGGCAGAAAATCCACAAATCCAGGTGTGCAAACCTTGTGGCATCAAACCCAAGAAGACTGGAGGCTGTTATCGCTGCCAAAGGTGCTTCAACTAAGTTCTGAGTAAAGGGTCTGAATACTTATGTCAATGGAATATTTTAGTTTTTCCTTTTCAGTAAATTAGCAAAGATTCCTAATATTCTGCTTTTACTTTGTCATTTATGGGGAATCGAGTGCAGAATGATGGGGGAAAACTTGATTTTCTATTTTATTTTAGCACGAGGCCACAACATAACAAAATGACCAAAAATGTAAAGGGTCTGAAGACTTTCAGAATGCATTGTATATAACACTAGTTACTGGTATAATGCTACTTCATGGCACATCATTAAGCCATATTTCCATACAGCATAAATTGTTTGCTGTGGAGATGGCCTAAAATCCGCTCCAAATTTCGGATGTGTTAAATTCAGATTTTGCTGCCGATTTCACCCTATGCATAGCAACGTTGCAAATTTGGTACATGTAGATTAGTTATTGGTCCACTTAATTGGAGAAAAAAAATATGTTGCGAAATTGTGACATGATTGTAGCCATGCACCCTATCTTTTTTTTTTTTAAATTGTCCATAAAAATTATGGTATACACAATATTTATGAAGACCCTTGGTTTTTCTAAGAAAACAATGCTATGTCAGACCTGATGTGTTAAGCCTAGAATATGCTGTGTGCCATGCCGAGGAATATGGCCCACTACACTAGTGTAATAGTTTGGCGCACAGTGCATCAGAATCAGTAAATCCCCCCCCCCCCCCCCGATGTGTTAGTAGATATGGAGTATGTTTCATACATCATATTTTCTAATACAATATTTCCGATATTTGATATATGAGTCCTGTAATTCACTTTTGATTACTGTTCAACATCCATTTTTATGTTTATTTTTCTGGAATGTTAAACATTTCCCCTGTGTTTTACAGAGCAGACCAATCAAATCCTATGCTGCCGGTAGAGAATTAACATTTGTGTTTTGAGAACAACACTCTCATTCTCTTTGGATCTGAATGAGCCAGGATTATCTTGGTGCTCACTCACTTGGTGTACAAATCCTTTTTGTTACTAATTGCTTTTTCCTTTGTTACCCCGTTCAAATATGTAATTATGAAGTCATCCTGCAGTTCTCAGTTGTGGAAAAATATTTTTCAAACAGCGTTCTCAAAAGTGGCTACAGGGGTCATGTTTTCTACCTGGCTTCTAACAAAAGCATTGTGTGATAATTCGGTATTGAAAGCTGTGTGCACTAATGTCAAGGTTAGAATGTTTTCAAAGTTAGAGACAAATTTTATTCAAAACAAAATAAATTGCAGAACAGATTGAATAACTGGAAAGTGTTTAATAGGAGCCTTATGACTACACCATTTGTCCTCACTTAGAAGCTTCCATTCAGTGACTCACTTTTTAATAGTTTTCAGGTACCCTTTCCTTTCAGCCTGAAAAAATGGCTAAACATAAATGATGTCATCAAACTGTGTTCTCTGTGGATTACTGCCTATCTCCATAGCTATTCTCAGGTCGCTATCCATAGTTTATCATTCAGATCCTCACTTGTAATCATGATGTCTGATACAATTGCAATCTCTTGTAGGTTTCTGAATAATAAAATATCAGGCAGAATGTGCCGGCGCTGTTGCATAACACTAGGTGCAAATCTGCCTAGCCCTATGTATTTTGCTGTTGTCACCAATTTTGTTGTTCTCAGGAAATCTTATCCATGCTGCTTTCTGATGTAAGGCTATGGAGGATATTATTTCTGCCCCCCCCCCCCACCACCACCCCGCATCGGGTTGGAGTTTCACCCTGCCTGTGACATGAATGCTGCTGCATAGGACACAGTCTGCAGCCTCTCCTGTGTATTTTTCTGCACCTTAGACTTACATCAGTGGCTCTCCAGCATCTGGCTCACAATATGGAATAATCTATATAACTATTGTTTCTGATTGGTGTGAAATTATAAATAATAGCGTAACAAAGCGGTATTTCCACCTTAGATACTTATACCATAGCATATCCTCTCTCTGACTCCCGTTTGCCGATTCAAAGATTATGTCTACAGCACTTGGCTCTTTTTGTAACTCCCATAGACTTCAATGGAGAGAGCCAAACGCAAGCATGACCATCTCTCTATTGACTTCAGTGGCAAAAGTGTCTACTGATGTCTGATTTTAATTGGCAAAGGGAGGTCACGGGACCCATGTTCTACCTATGGTTGGAAGTCCATGAGATGGGACCAACCATCAGGTATTTTTGGGAATATGCCATAAAAGCTCTAGATGAGAATACCCTATAAAATATATTTTGCAATACTTTATTGTTCCTACTTTACTTCACACTCTATAGCAGGACAGGGAAAGAATAGGTTGGAACTGATTGTTATTACTAAAGGTACACAAACTACTACTGGTTATCGGTCAGAACCCCCAAATTAATGATATGTCTATAGTTCTCTCCCTAGAATAGTCTGGTAATGCATTTTCCACTTGATGCACTTTTATTATATCATTATTATTGCTATGTATAAGTTGTCTTTCTCTATAACAAAAACCATGCACCTCACTATTAATACCTGGAGATAATTTACTAAGAAAACAAATAAATCCATCACTTGTTATTATCCAATTTATTGGTCTAACATTTGTGCCACATAATGCATGCATTAAGACTCACGCAAGTAGTACCCTATGCGTTAATTTACATCTGAAAGGGACATTATGGTAAATACTCCTTTCACGGAAACTCTTTTGAATGTCATTCTGCTTAAAATTACCCATAACGTCTGACAAGGTTAAAGTCTGTCACCTAATTTGATTTTTAAATACAGGCAGAGGTGCATAGAAATGCAAATATATTGCAATGCAGTAAAAATCCCTGTCTTCCAAGTTTTCAGTGATGAGCTTTATATTATAGTGCAATGGTATTTACATTCTATCATTTATATAGGGCTTCCTTTTTCATTCATACTTTGGTAACATTCACAAACTAGTACTGGCTATGGACTTTAGACAATTGTAAGAAGATCCTACTGGTTTTTTTTAATGGGATCTACCAAAAATCGAATGCCTATGATACAAAGGGACGCTGGACACGTAACAACATGTTGGAATTCTTGGATTGTCGTGCAACTTCGATCCCAGTTGGATAACATTAAGGTTACTTGATGGTAAACCATAATCTTACTGCAACAAAAGTCACCAAGAAGCCCTAGCCTTACGTATAACATGTTTGTTCAGCTGAGCTTAATGAACACGTAAATAGGGGAGTCTTCTGTTGATGTGATAATGGTTGTTGGAACCTACTTTGGTATGCCATAACATGATAACATCATAGTTGACTACGCTATTGTTTCCGGCAAAAAAAAACAACAAAACCTTACAGAACGGAGACAAACGGAAACCATTAGCAACGGAAGCATTACCATTGAAATCAATGGTAATGCTAACAGAAAGCTATGGTTTTCGTTTGCCTTTCCGTTGATGGGTTTCCCTGACGGAAAGGTCTGTCGGGACCTGACGCTGATGTGAACAGGTCCTTTGGCAATAACCTAGAGAAACTGTGAAATATAACGTAGAAAAACTGTGAAATAAAGATTAAATCATTGACAAAAAAAATGCATAATAAAAAATACATAAACTTTACTATTAAACAAACATTACAAAAGAGTTACAGAAGTGTAAATCGCATCAAACAAAATGGTGATGGAATTTTTCTTCACTTTCCCCTAATAAAAATTGTTTATATAAACCCCAAAAACTAAAAAGAAACTACAAGATCTCAAAGTGTCCTTGAGGGGGTGGGATAAATGCAACCCAGTATGCCAAACATTTCATTTTTACATGACTAACGGTCGCAGCAGGGCCCTGTTCACACCTGCATTTTTTACATATCAGGTTTAGATACTTTTCTAAACAATGCTGAAACCAGTTCACCCTACCATAGATTATTTTTTGCGATATTGAAGGGCAAACTGATGCATTATATGCCTGCCTTCAAGAAAATAAGAAAATGTACACATACTGGGTGTGCTAGGTTCTAGTATTTTAAGGGTCAGTTCACACTGAGTTTTTTGGTGCTTATTTTGACGTGGAACCTGTGGCAGAATCAGCGCCAAAAAATGGCCAAAATCGCCCTCCACTAATTCCAATGGGATGCAGATATGTTTTTCCCTCGGGCGGCTTTTAGCCACTCGCGTAAAAAAAAGACATGAAAAAAACCACGGCGCTAGTTTCTGAGCGTTTTCGCTGCGTTTTTTTGCCTCCAGTCCTTGCATTAGCTTCCAAAAAATGCAGAAAAATACTTGCAGGCAATTTAAAATGTGCCTCAAAATCTGAGACAGATTTTTTTCTGCCTGTAAAAAAACTCTGTGTGAACAGGGTCTAACAGTGAAGAGTAACAGCACCATTTGTAAAACTTGTATGTATTTTTTCCAAAAAGCAGCTGGTCAATGGGACAAACTTATATACTCACAACCTGCTGTGTGACTAGTCTAGATTTTGGGTCCAGGATTGGCGTGGCATTATGACTGGTATGCCAATGATTCAACTGAAAAGCTTAGTTGATTATGCTTTTCAATACAACTGTATGCAAAACTACATACCATGCGGTGGCATACTGGGCGTGAATAGCAGAATATGTAAGGGTATGTTCACACGCACTGTTTTCAGACGTAATTCGGGCGTTTTAGGCCTCGAATTACGCCTGGAAAAACGGCTCCATTACGTCTACAAACATCTGCCCATTGCTTTCAATGGGTTTTACGATGTTCTGTTCCCACGAAGTGTTATTTTACGCGTCGCTGTCAAAAGATGGCGCGTAAAAAGACACCCGCGAATAAAACGTGCATGTCACTTCTTGGGACGTTTTTGGAGCCGTTTTTCATTGACTCCATTCAAAAACAGCTCCAATAACGTCCGTAAAATATGCTGTGAAAAACGTGAGTTGCTACAAAAACATCTGAAAATCAGGAGCTGTTTTCGCCTGAAACAGCTCCGTATTTTCAGATGTATTTTGCTGAGCCGTGTGAACATACCCTAAGGCTGGGTTCACACGACCTATTTTCAGGCGTAAACGAGGCGTATTATGCCTCGTTTTGCGCCTGAAAATAGGGCTACAATACGTCGGCAAACATCTGCCCATTCATTTGAATGGGTTTGCCGACGTACTGTGCAGACGACCTGTAATTTACGCGTCGTTTGACAGCTGTCAAACGACGACGCGTAAATTGACTGCCTCGGCAAAGAAGTGCAGGGCACTTCTTTGCAACGTAATTTGAGCCGTTCTTCATTGAACTCAATGAAGAGCAGTTCAAGATTTACGAGCGTCACAGACGCCTCGCATAATACGAGGAGGAGCAATTACGTGTGAAACGAGGCAGCTGTTTTCTCTTGAAAACAGTCTGTCTTTTCACACGTAAATGCCTGCTATCGTGTGCACATACCCTAACTGTTTGGACATACAGTTGTATATGTCTGGGGTATATGTTCAACGGACCGGTTTCTATTGGTCCCTTTGAAAGTAATGCCATCAAACACAAAGATGCATCAATACTCCACTTGAACTAACATAAATGCAATCGTTGAATAAATTGACTATTTTAAGCTGCATTACTGCTATAATTACTATACTAAGTTAGTCACCACCTCCAAAAACACAATGCCAAAGACAAAGTTAGTCAGCACCTACTAACAAAGTAAAATAATAATATACATTTGGGGTTAGTGGCTGCCTCCATCTTGGTCATGCTTTTCCCTACCAAGGCGAGATTTCGTAAGAGCAGAATAAAGCTGGTTCCTACCTAGCCTGAATTCATCTTGTAGGTCTAGGACCATGAAAGAGGTTAGTCATCTATTGTACAGACATAATGTTTAGTGTATGGACCTATCTGTATGAGATGGCCTTGTTTTGACAGATAGCATATAAACAGGAAAAAATGGGAAGCTAAATAGCGCTACTTCATCAAGATAAGAGGTCATCAAGCGCGCACCAATCAACGAGACAGCTGGATCGGCACTCATTTGCTCCTGTCACAGGGAACTATGGGGACGAGCGTTCGTTACTCCGATTGTGTGTCCCCATACATTATTATCATGTCGGCAGCGCGTCTCCCTGTTTACACAACGATAATATTTAACTTTTTAAAAACGATACGATCAACAGATGAACAAGCGTTTGCTTGTTCATCTGCTGATCGCTGCCTTGTTTACACAGTGTAATTATCGGCAACGTTCTATGAACGCTCGTCTGCCCAATAATTGATCAGCGTAAAACCCCCTTAACACTTACACCTGTGTCCATTATCTCCTTTGTCATTGGGATTTCTGCACAATGAGGCGCTTCTTTCTTTAATTTTTTACAGATAACAATTGTTTTGACAGGTAGGCTCACAAAATTTGATCAAATTGTGCTCATATTTATAAGTATAGTAAATATAGCAGTAATGCAATTTAAACTAGTCCATATATTTAATATTTACGTATATCTTAGCGCCCGCAGAGTGCTACTACATCTTTGTGTTTATTTGCCCTTGTATTGCAGTCACAGCAGATTTGCACCTGCCATTTATTTCACTTTCTTAGGAAGTGCTGGCTAACTTTGTCTTATGATGAATGCCTGAATGTGGGAACCCCTAGCCGGGACCAGGAATACTCACACAGTCCCTAGATGCTGCACCAATTCCTGGCAGCATATATTTGTGTACACATAGATTTGTTTGTTTTCCATAGACAGAATCACAGTTTTTTCATGGAACAACCCTCTCCCACCTCCGTCTTGTCTGTAGCCATCCTTAAAAAAAGCAGCTGTTGTCTTGGTGACCCAAATTGCTGTTACCCTATGAAGAACAAACAATATCTGTTGTTTATAGTAGTGCCTTCATATACCATCAGATCTCAATATTAATTAAAAATTCAGTCCTAGTAACTGTATATTATATTTTAATCATTATGATTTCATGAAAGAGCCTGTCAGTACAAAAGAGGTTAACTGAGAGAATTAAATCATGTCGTTTTATTGAGACGTTCATGAATAAATTGCAAGCCAGAGCTCCATTAATTCATATTTATGTCTCACTGTGAGCACTCCTCCTATTATTAAAAACAAATCACATGTGTAATTAAAAGTTGCCGTTGAATAAAATGCATATTTCCCTCAGAGGAAAAGTTGTAATATATTATAGACCACAATCTGAGTTAATATTCAGATTTTATTCAGGGAAATTTGTACCATTGGGTATTTAGCAGTGTGTTCTCCTGTCTCCTTCTGTGTTTTGGGTCTGATGCTATGCTTACCTGCATTGTTACACCTTTACATAAATGCTATGAATGATAACATTTTAATTTTGGTCTCTGCATGGTATTATTTTAAATCTAAAATGTGATATTATTAATGAAATTAAAATGTGTTCAATCCCTGTTCACCAACTACATGTTCATAAATAGGATTATTTATCAGAGATGTAGCTGGGGAGAAGAAGGGGCTGTTGATGCATGTGCCCCTATGTGCTTAGTGCCAGGAGGGGAAGCACCAATGAATCACTCTGCTTTGGCCAAGGTATTTAGATACAGGCTTAGGGCAGCAAACGAATATTTTTTTCTCCGGGTGAAAGAAAGCCTAGCTACGGCTCTCCTATTTATAGTTTCTCTAATATTTTACAGTATTACAAAAACAGTAACTATATATATTCATGCCATAGGAAATGCAGACATGTGAGAGATTTGGAAATAAAGTATGGAAGGGGGAAGGGTAAGCAGGGGTAGGACGAAGGAGCAGAGTAAGAAAAACACAGGCTGCTGGTAATATATCTATGCCACACCAGTGCTGGATTCTCAGCTACACTGCTCATTACTGCTGTATGTTATCCTCCATGTTGCTGCAGCTTTTATATATCAGAGAAAACTGAGAATTAGAGATAGAGCTGGCAGAGGAAAAAGTGCTAATTAATGCAGAATACAAGTCATATAATGGCCAGAAATTGTGTTATTCGTCATATACGCACATATGACAGCTTATTCTGAAAAGAACCAAGCTCAGTACATATATACAGCACCAGAATCAAGCTCAGCACATGAATACAGCACCAGAAACAAGCTCAGTACATATATACAGCCCCAGAACCAAGCTCAGTACATATATACAGTCCCAGAACCAAGCTCAGTACATATATACAGCACCAGAACAAATACAGTTCAGTACAGAGATCATTTGCAAATTGAGTTTAACCCCTGCCGTATAAGTTTGTACGACATAAAACGACAGCTCCCAGTATAGCCTGAACAATGGTTAGGATATGCTGGGAGTTGCTGTTTAAAAAAAAGAATGCTACCATCCGTCATCTCACTGCAGATTATACAGTGACTACAGTACTGATCAGTCACAGGGAGAATAAACATTTACATTGAGTGACTCACAGGTGACGTCTCAGATTATTTCTCGTTCTTTTTATCTTTTCTTTTCCGTCCGGCCCAGACCTCTATGATGACTTCTCCGGACTCGGCCCATTTGTACAGTTTGCAGCTCAGATGTCTTCGGCTCCTCACTTTTCCAACATTTCCGCACCTATAAACGAAGATCAAATTCTCATGGTGCCACACTCTATGCTTCTAAATATAATGATATAATACACAGTGCCCCTGAATACAACAGTACCATACAATAGCCCCTGAATATAATAGTATTATACACTGTGCCCCATAATACAATAGTACCATACACTGTGCCCCTGAATACAATAGTACTATACACTGTGCTCCTGAATACAATAGTACTATACACTGCTGTGCTCCTGAATATAATAGTACTATACACTGCACCCCTGAATATAATAGTACCATACACTGCACTCCTGAATATAACAGTACTATACACTGTACTCCTGAATATAATAGTACTATACACTGTACTCCTGAATATAATAGTACTATACACTGTACTCCTGTATATAATAGCATTATACACTGTACTCCTGGATATAATAGTATTATACACTGTGCCCCTGAATATAACAGTACTATACACTGTGCCCCTGAATATAATAGTACTGTACACTGTGGCCATAAATGAAATTGTGTCAAACACTGTAAAGTAAAACACCACACACACTAACAATGCCCCCTGTAGATAGCGCCCGTCACAATGCCTCCTATAGATAGTGCCAGTTACAATGCCCTCTGTAGATAATGCCCCCGTAGATAGTGCCAGTTACAATGCCCTCTGTAGATAATGCCCCTTGTAGATGGCGTCAGTCACAATGTCCCCTGTAGAGGTCACCAGACACAATGCCCCCTGTAGATAGTGCCAGTTACAATGCCCTCTGTAGAGAATGCCCCTTGTAAAAAAAACATTCTCACTTGTCCGCGTTCCCATGCCGTCCTCCAGCGACGCAGTACTGGTCAGAGACCAGACGGCATCATCTAGCGTAACGGCGCAGTCGGTACGCCAAAAGGGAGGAAGGGAACGGGTGGTTCCCTGTCTCGCCAGCGCTCAAGTAAGCAATTGTATCCACATCCTAAGGACGCGGGTACAATTGGGTGAGAAAAAGAAAAGTATTTTTAATTGACAGTAATAGCAATTCTAAATTATTTTACTGATAATAAACTGAAGTGTGATCTGTCTATTACCATACACCTCTTCAGACTTGGGAGTCATCTATACAATAGTAATAAGTGCAAACAAAGTCAGCCTGAGGGAACTTCAGGGATGTTTAGAATAAATCACATTCACAATGATATTGTACATATGTGGTTATTTAATTTCACCTCCTATTGGGACACTTGCTGCTTTGTTTTAAGGTCATGCAAGAATCCCCATTAACGTTTCATTGTCATAGTCTTTTTGAGGGATTTCAGCTGTTAAACACGTTTTGTAATATCCGTGACCCTTTTTTGTTTCATATTGTTTTAGAGGAAGCTGTACTGATTGTTGTTCATTATCAAAACCAATGTTGTTGTACACAAAATGCCAATGATAGCGTATCTGGCATTATATAAAGCTGGAATGTGCAACTTTTCTAAATTTCCCTTGGGCAATGGTGTCTATGTACTACTATACTGTACCTAAACTAAACAGTATATTATCCCTGGACTTTCTAGAACACCATTTGTTACGTAAAGCATGTATTGTGTGTTACGGGTAAAACATCAGTTTCAGGATGAAGTTCACCTTAGATGAACTACAGCAGGAGCTCACGTTATGGAGTGGATCAATTACAGATTGGAACAGGCAGGGCCCCCAGTAAATACAGATTACACACGTGCACAGTCAGAAGTGTTGTCGTACGGAGAGTGCCATACTGCTGAACTGGGGCCTGCAACTGTCTATAACGACAATCCCTGAACCATTTATCGGCTAGTTTTTTTTAAAATAATATCTGTATAGGATTTCAGGTCATCCATCTGTAGATTGTACAGCTTACGGTATCCTTTTGGTTTGAAGTTGCCTCTCTAATTTTTGAATTCCATTCTAACCATCGTATATTTCATTATGTAGCCTTTTTTATTTTCGTGGGGAAATGTACTCATCTGCTTGGAACTCCTTTCTATGAGCCACAACAGAGAGCCGCTCTGTAAGAGCAGCTCCCGTTCTGGCAGACTCGAGCCGTCCGTGTTTTATATGGATGCCCATTCAACTTAATAGCTTCCAGGTAATACTATATTTGGCCGTGGCTTCCCTCAGCAAAATCAGCAGCTTGCCAGAGGTGTCGGGTGCCAGACCTGCGGCAAACAGCACATGGGACAAATCCTCTTTTTTTCGTAATTAAAATCAGATAGTGAAACATAATATTTTCCCCCGCAGCGGTTGTTAAAATTACAGCCAGTTCACAGGACGCGGATACAATTGATTTCACTAGTGCTGCCCTGGCGAGACACATGATGCCTCGCCCTTCAGCACTTTGGTGATGATGCAGTCGGCGCGCCGCTGCGTTGTTCCACTGGAGGAGAACTGGCGTCGCTGGAGGATGGAGCGGCAACAGGACAGGTAAGCATATAATGTTTTTCTCCTTTTATTGTGGGCAGTGTTGGGGGCCTTAACTATAGGGGACAATAACTACAGCGGAGGACTATATAGGGGACAATAACTACAGGGGAGGACTATATAGTGGACAATAACTACAGGAGAGCACTATATAGGGGACACTAACCACAGGTGAGGACTATATAGGGGGTACTCCTACAGGGAGGACTATACAGGAGACAATAACTACAGGGGAGGACTATATAGGGGGCACTAACTACAGGGAAGGACTATATAGGTGGCAACAACTACAGGAGAGCACTATATAAGGGACAATAACTACAGGAGAGTACTATACAGGGGACAATAACTACAGGGGAGGACTAAATAGGGGGCATTAACTACAAGGGAGGACTATATAGGGGGCACCAACTACAAGAGAGCACTATATAGGGGACAATAACTACAGGAGAGCACTATATAGGGGTCAATAACTACAGGAGAGGACTATATAGGGGGCACGAACTACAGGGGAGGACTATATAGGTGGCACCAACTACAGGGGAGGACTATATAGGGGACAATAACTACAGGGGAGAACTATATAGGGGACAATAACTGCAGGAGAGGACTATATACAGGGCACGAACTACAGGGGAAGACTATATAGGTGGCACCAACTACAGGGGAGGACTATGTAGGGGACATTAACTACAGGAGAGCACTATATAGGGGGCACTAACTACAGGGGAGGACTATATAGGGGGCACTAACTACAGGGGAGGACTATATAGAGGGCACTAACTACAGGGAACGCTGCTATCTACAGAGGACACTATGGGAAGCACCATCTACAGGGGGATATATGAGAGACACTATAGGGGGTTTTACACTGGGCAGCTATCGGGCAGACAAGCATTCTTAGAATGCACGTTGACGATAATTGCCCTGTGTAAACAGGTCAGCGATCAGCAGATGAATGAGCAAATGGCTCGATCATCTGCTGGTCGTATCGTCTTAAAAAAGTAAAATATTATCGTTGTCGGCAGCACATCTCCCTGTGTAAACAGGGAGACGTACTGACGACATGATGGTATTATATGGGGAAGGGCGTTCAGAGTAACGACCGCTCGTCCCCATCCATAGACCCTTGTGACAGGAGCAAACGATTGCCTATCAACGATGTATTGTTGATCTGCGCTCGCCTCATCGGCCGAATATTGTTAGGTGTAAGTGGCCCTGTGTGTGGTGCATTACTTTACAGTGTTTGACACAATTTTATTCATGGACACAGTGTATAGTACTATTATATTCAGGAGCACAGTGTATAGTACTATTATATTCAGCACAGTGTGTAGCACTATTATGTTCAGGAGCACAGTGTATAATACTATTATATTCAGGAGCACGGTGTACAATACTATTATATTCAGGAGCACAGTGTATAGTACTATTATATTCAGGAGCACAGTGTATAGTACTATTATATTCAGGGGCACAGTGTATAGTACTATTATATTCAGGAGCACAGTGTATAGTACTATTATATTCAGGAGTACAGTGTATAGTACTATTATATTCAGGAGCGCAGTGTATAGTACTATTATATTCAGGAGCACAGTGTATAGTACTATTATATTCAGGGGTGCAGTGTATAGTACTATTATATTCAGGAGCACAGTGTATAGTACTATTATATTCAGGGGCACAGTGTATAGTACTATTATATTCAGGGGCACAGTGTATGGTACTGTTATATTCAGTAGAGCAGTGAGTGTATAGTACTATTATATTCAGGAGCACAGTGTATAGTACTATTATATTCAGGAGTACAGTGTATAGTACTATTATATACAGGAGCACAATGTATAGTACTATTATATTCAGGAGCACAGTGTATAGTACTATTATATTCAGGAGTACAGTGTATAGTACTATTATATTCAGGTGTACAGTGTATAGTACTATTATATTCAGGATTACAGTGTATAGTATTATTATATTCAGGGCACAGTGTATAATACTATTATATTCAGGAGCACAGTGTATAGTACTATTATATTCAGGTGTACAGTGTATAGTACTATTATATTCAGGAGCACAGGGTATAGTACTATTATATTCAGGAGCACAGTGTATAATACTATTATATTCAGGAGCACAGTGTATAGTACTATTATATTCAGGAGTACAGTGTATAATACTATTATATTCAGGAGCACAGTGTATAATATTATTATATTCAGGAGTACAGTGTATAGTATTATTATATTCAGGAGTACAGTATATAGTACTATTATATTCAGGAGAACAGTGTATAGTACTATTATATTCAGGAGCACAGTGTATAGTACTATTATGTTCAGGGGCACAGTGTATAGTACTAGAAATGAATCCCACCCCTGTCTGTGACCTGTGCAGAGGTCATTGTGCAGGAAGGGATAGGAGGGGAGCTATGTCCATCCCCTAATATGATGGTGGATCCTGTGTTATCTATACAGGGGTTACCTTCGTTGGAATCTTTCCTGAGACGATAGTAAAATGATTGCTGAGAAGTGATCTCTACAGAACAGGAAGTGTCAGTGTGGCTCAGTGGCCAGAGGGAAAACGGCAAGATTTTAGCATTTTACTTTAATATAGATAATGACATAGAAAATGAAAACAAATTCACCAAAAATTCTTAAAAAATATTTTTAACATATAAACTTGATTTAAACACTAGGTCATTTTCTGATGACACATTCCCTTTAAGGCATCAGTTACTAATGGGGATTTTCTTAAAACTCCAGTCTTAGTTTATGTGGGACAATGAGATCTGAATAACAAGTTGTGAGAAAACAATAAAAGCTAAAACTTTTCACTTCCTGGATATAGTGCTAGACATATGTTCAAGAATTGGTTATGTCTCGGCAAACTCCCGCATTTAGCTTTTTTATGGTGACACTCAAGCTGGCCATACTCCTCATAGAAAAGTCATCTGAACCTGCCAGTATCAACGGGACCGGCCAATGACCTCATGTACCCCTGATGGCAGATGTTGGGGGAAGGGGTAATGGGCATGTTCGATTTAAATTTGTCCTTTCATTTGTTCTCGTGCAAAATAATCTCCTGCCAAAGGGGTCTGGTAGAAAATTATTCCCCTCTCTTCATTGAAATAAACATGCATGCTCATGTAAGCCGAGCGGAAAAGGCAATGCAGGGCAAAGATGATAACAGTAGGCCCAGGTTTTGCGAATGAAAAGTCCTTTACTGACCGGTGGTATATACAAATGGCCCCAGGGGGTGTAACAAACTTCTTAGCCGACAGGCACAGGGGGCAATTTATCAAGACTGGCGTTTAATATGTCAGTCTTAATAGGAAACAAGGTGGAGTAATATGCTACAAATTTCTTAAGGGATGAACAACTCTTAACAAATTTATTGCATCTTTGGCTGCTCGTGGGCACTGAGTGAAATCTACACCAGCATGTAGCGATGAAAAAAAAAACTTCTAGCAAATCACTTGACTGGAACGTTTTTGAAGAGATTTTCAAGCTACTCAATTTATTCCTATGAATAACGATTTATCACAATGAAATCACATACATTTTTTAGTGAGATAAATAGTCCGTGTGTTTGCATTCCTAATGAATTCTGTGGACAGCGTTTTTTTGTAGTGAGTGATAAAAAGTCTTGGTCTAGCCCCAGCCTTAAAAGTTTGGGATTAATTATCTACAATACATAAGACTCATTTATAAATGACTAAGGGTAGGTTCCCACAGGCAGCATACACTGCTGAATTTCTGTAACAGAATTTTTTGCGTAAATTTCCTTGATATTCTCAGTCACAAGCTGCAAAAAAAAAAAACACAGGAAAGTTTTGTAGAAAGTGATCTGTGGTGCAGCTTCAAAAGCGTTCTCAATGCGGCGTACCTCTGAGGGTATGTGCACACGATGAGAGGCTTTTACGGCTGAAATGACAGACTGTTTTCAGGAGAAAACAGCTGCCTCGTTTCAGACGTAATTCCTCCTCCTCGCATTTTGCGAGGCTTCTCTGACAGCCGTAAATTTTGAGCTGTAAAAATGATGACGCGTAAATGACAGGTCGTCTGCACAGTACGTCGGCAAACCCATTCAAGTGAATGGGCAGATGTTTGCCGACGTATTGTAGCCCTATTTTCAGACGTAAAACGAGGCATAATAAGCCTCGTTTACGTCTGAAAATAGGTCGTGTGAACCCGGCCTAAGCAGTGATGCTGCGTGTTTGGCCCATAGACTTGAATTGGGAGCGTAAATGCTCCACTAAAATACACAAGTTGAGTCTCCTAGCGGTTTGTAAAGCGTTTAAGCATTGGAAACACTGTAAAAACGGCTGGAAATCCGCAGGTGCACATAAAGTTTGCTATAATCATTGCTTTACACTAAATCCGCAGGTAAAACCTCTGTGGAAAATCTGCAGTGATTTCCGCAGCTACATTGCGTTTCTGCAACACTATGCACAGCAAAAACACACTATTTGCTGTGGATTTCTGTGACTGATTTAGCTTCAGATTCCGTTGAGGAGAATCTGCAGGTTTACTGCATGTGTGAACATATCCCTAAGGATTCTTAAGTAATTCGGAACACTGATATAGCCTAAAATATAACCAACAGCAATTAAAAATGTCCACTACCCTTTAGGGCATTGTCACGATGCGGGGTGTGGACCCACCGGGCCGTATCGCGTAGCGGGATGGCAGCTGGCCAAACAGGTAAATACATAGTTCTATAGTTCAGCGAAGATACCTGAGGCAATCATAGGCAGTAACGTCCAGGACCAGGCGGCGGGAAGATGTCAGGTGAGGCGTAGCAAATCAAGCGTAGACTGTACCACAGCACGGCAACAGAACTGGGTAGCACGGAAACAGGATAAGGGATACAGGAACAAGGTACACTGGGAAACTGGAAGACACTCGGAGACCATAAGCACGTCAAACTTTGGGTACCAAACAACGCTCTGGCAAAGAGCAAGAGGGCAGAGCCCTTTTTATAGCCCAGGGCATCCTGGGCTATATTGCAAACTTCCTGCAAAAAATGTGCTCACTGGCCCTTTAAGAACGTGCACGCGCGGACGCGCACGCCCGCCGGAGACACTCGAAGTCCGGAAGTGAGTGCTGGCGCCTCACCGGAGGACGACGCTGCAAGCAGGTAAGATGTCCATGGCCACGGCAGTTGGGGATAAAGGCAGAACGACGGACCGTGGCCATAGACCTTACAGTATCCCCCCTCTTATGCCCCCTCTTCTTGGGACCAGAGCGGGAGAGAAACTTCCTCACAAGGACAGGAGCATCAATGTTCTTCTCTGGCTCCCAAGACCTCTCTTCTGGGCCGAACCCCTTCCAATCCACCAAATAAAATGTCCTTCCTCCCACCTTCTTGGTATCCAGAATCTCCTTTATTTCGAAAGTCCCCGATGAGTCGCCAGGGACCACTGTAGAACTAGGAATCCTGGAATAGCGGTTCAGGACCACGGGTTTCAGCAGGGAGACGTGGAAGGAGTTAGAAATCCTGAGGGTAGGGGGGAGTCGCAGCTTGTAGGATACCGGGTTGATCTGTAGCAGGATTTCGAAGGGTCCGAGGAACCTAGGAGCAAATTTGCACGACGGCACCTTCAGCCAGATATTCCTAGAAGACAACCAGACCTTAGTCCCTAGAAGGAACTGCGGTGGCGTCCGTCTTCTTGTATCTGCCTTTCTCTTCATGCGGTCCAGCGCAAATAGGATACAAGATCGGGTCTGTTGCCAAATCTGTAGAAAGTCCCTGAAGGTCGAGTCGGCTGCAGGAACCTGGGACATAGTAGAAACAGGAAGAGGTATACGAGAAGGGCATAACTAAGTATTTGTGGTGCCCATCACAAGTATTAAAGGCAGTCTTCCATTGGTCACCTCGACGAATCCGAATCAGATTGTAGGCCCCTCGCAGGTCCAGTTTAGAAAATGTTTTCGCCCCCCGTATGCGATTAAAACAGTTCAGAAATCAAAGGCAGAGGGTACCTGTTCTTCACCGTGATCTGGTTTAGGCCCCGGTAGTCAATGCAAGGTCGTAGCGATCCATCTTTCTTTTTAACAAAGAAGGACCCCGCTCCGGCCGGGGATGAGGATTTACGAATGAAACCCCTCTCCAGGTTCTTCTTAATGTTGGCCGACATGGACTGGGTCTCTGGCAAGGAGAGAGGGTACACTCTACCACGAGTTGAAGACGATTCAGGAACCAGGTCGATAGGACAGTCATATGCCCGGTGTGGTGGCAAGGTCTCAGCCTCCTTTTTGTTAACAGGTTCCCGACCGCTGGCCGTATTTATACGGCCAGCGGTCAGGGTCTCTGAAGTCCGCCATATAGACTATTTACGGCGGCACTTCAGAGACTGTGCACGCGCGATCGCGTGCACACAGCTCTATGCCCTGGCTGTTGCTAACAGCCATGGGCACTGGGCAGAATGTCAGTGGCCAATCTTTTGGCCCCTGAACATGTGATCGCTGTGACAACCAATCACAGCGATCACATGCATTTCTGCATATAAAACAGTGTTACCAACAGCTCTGGGCACTGGGCAGAGTATCAGGGACCAATCTGATGGTCCCTGAACATGTGGTCGCTGTGAAAACCTATCACAGCGACCACATTTGTTTTATTTTGACTTTTCTGGCAGTAAATCTCCTGCCTCTTTTCTTCTCCTCAAACATTGTTTCAGTTTGAGGAGAAGAAGAGACTCGAGAGAATTGCTGCCAGAAGATTACAGTGAAAAAAACACCAGTTACCCGATAAAACATTCTCTGTATAGATAGATTTCTATCTATCTATACAATCTATCTATCCATCTATCTTTTTTTTCTATCTATCTACCTTTCTTTCTTTTATTCTATTAGAATAGGCAGGTAGGGAGTATATAATTATATATATATCCACATATATATAATAGATATAGCAATAGCGGTTTATTTTTTTGTTAGCGGTAGTGTAGATATATATACCAGTTTGTGCGTTTTATAAAAAAAAATAATAATATTTGTTTAGTTAGTGTTCGTGTTAGTTACGTTATGGCGAGGAAGTTGTTTAGCACCGAGGAGGCATACGCCATGCTGTGGTCTGAGTCGGAGACCGCATCAGAGATGGCGTCAGAGATGGAACCTGTTTTCGGAAGTGACGATGACAGCGTCACTTCAGGTTCATCTTCAGGGGACGTTGTCCCTGATGCAGTTGAAACTGCAGAACATGAAAAGCGCAGGGCCAAGTAGCGCTGTAGCACGGGACAACCTGGTCCCTCCAGTCCAGGCTCTTGTATGGGCACCTGCCCCATCTTTTGGGCCTAGAATCCACGGATTTACTGCCACTCCTGGCATAACCGTGGACAATACAAATTTTGTCCAAATGGATTACTTCCATTTATTTATAACGGACGACATCCTAAATCAGATTGGCCACGAAACAAATTTATATGCCACGCAATATATAAGGCAGAAACCTTCATCCACCCATGCCAGAGATTGGACGCCCACCAATTTGCAGGAATTAAAAAAAATTTTGGGGCTCACCCTAAATATGGGTATTGTCAAAAAGCCCTCCATTAGGTCTTACTGGTCAACAAGACCCGCCCAAACAACCCCAGTATATTCTGCAGTAATGCCCAGGTCTCGTTATGAGACAATAATGAGGTTCCTCCACTTCAATGACATGCACAGGCCCCCCCAAGTACCGATGCAAACCGGGATCGGTTGTTCAAAATAAGACCACTGATAAATTCCCTGAATAATTTATTTCTGCAACTCTACACCCCTGAGCAGAATGTAAGTGTGGACGAATCCCTCCTCAACTTTCATGGCAGACTTAGCTTTCGCCAATATCTACCTTCAAAAAGGGCAAGATATGGCGTTAAGCTCTACAAATTGTGTGAAAGCGGGTCAGGATATACCACCGCCTTCAGGATTTATAAAGGGCGGGACCGCACAATAAATGTACCTGGATGCCCCCCTGATCTTTCCACCAGCAGTAAGATCGTGTGGGAGATAATGCAGCCTCTGCTTCACAAGGGGTACCCCCTGTACTGCGACAATTTTTATTCCAGTCTGCCCCTGTTTAGGCATTTGCATGCTGCAAGGACTGGGGCTTGTGGTACCATGCGCAAAAACCGAATTGGTTTTCCACAGCAATTAGTGGGGAAGCGCATGGTAAAGGGGGACTCCTGTGCTTATGCATCTGAGGAATTGCTGGCGGTCAAGTTCAGGGATCGCAAAGATGTGTATGTGCTAAGCACGATTCATACCGCAGGAACAGTGGCAGTGAGGGAAAGGGGGGCATCATCGGACAAGCACAAACCAGTGAGCGTGTCCGAATATAACAAGTACATGGGGGGGGGGGGTGGATTTAAGCGACCAGGTTTTACAGCCCTATTTAGTAAAACGTAAAACTAAAACATGGTACAAAAAAGTGGCCATTTATTTGTTACAGGTGGCCATCCACAATTCATTTGTGCTCTACAAAAAAAACAGAGGCAGAGACACATACCTGGATTTCCAGGAAAAAATTATTGAAGGCCTCATTTTTGATGTTCAGGACACCCGAGAATGCCCCCAGTCTGAGGATGTCACGCGACTGACTGAAAGACACTTCATCAGTCGGATTCCCCCAACACCAACCAGAAGCAACCCCCAGAAAAGGTGCCGCATCTGCAGAAAAGACGGGCACCGCAAAGATTCCCGATATTTCTGTCCATCATGTCCCTCGCAACCAGGCTTGTGCATTGAGCCATGTTTTAAAAAATACCACACTGTTCTGAATTATTAGATTTTAGTTAATTCGTTGAAAATATATTTGCCCTACATTACTTTTTTATCTTTCCCCTGATTTTACTCCAAGGGTGAGGGAGGGAATGGGTGGGGGGTGGATGTCATGTTTGATGTTTTCCAAAGTTCATCTGCTGGAGAGCTGCATTTGCATAAACCTGCAATTTCTTATTTTAGAAAACCCCAAAAAATAAATTCCCATTATACCCCTAGATGAATATTTTGGGATTTCTGCTTCAAGAGCAGATATTTTGGAAGTGTTATAGAAACTCTGTTGAGTTTTGTAAAACCAGCTTTGAAAAAAAGCGATTTGTGAAATAAGCTTCTTCTATCGTCCGCCCTCCTACATCTCTATGTGATAATAAGGCCCACATATTTGGTATCCCCATGCACAGGAGAAGTGGCAGAATGTGAAAGGAGATTAATTTTGTCCGTGGTCTATACTGTGTGTGAAAAATGCTGGTATAAACTGACACATTTGCTAAAAAATAGCTAATTTTATTTTGATCCATCTTATTCAAGAAACTTTCAGAAGAAAACTGGACTGTCTAAAAATATGATAAACCCCTTGAAGGAAACCTTGTGGGGTCTACTTGCGTGAATGAAGTAATTTATGGGGTGATTCTAATCTTTCAGCAGCATTAGGCCCCCCAGAAAACAGTATGCGGCTATAAAATCAAATGCAGAATTCCTGGACCGAAAAGGCTGAAAAGCCTCCTTTTATGCCAAGCCCTGTCACATGCCCGTGAATAAATCACACATATTTGGTATCCCCATGCACGGGAGAAGTGGAAGAATGTGAAATGCGATGAATTTTGTCCATGGTCCATTTTGTGTGTGAAAAAGCTAGCATAAACTGACGCATTTGTTAAAAAAAGCTAATTTTATTTTGTTCCATCTTATTCAAGAAACTTTCAGAAGAAAACTGGACTGTCTAAAAATATGATAAACCCCTTGAAGGAAACCTTGTGGGGTCTACTTGTGCGAATGAAGTCATTTATGGGGTGATTCTAATGTTTCAGCAGCATTACGCCCCCCAGAAAACAGTATGCTGCTATAAAATCAAATGCAGAATTCCTGGACCAAAAAGCCTCCTTTTATGCCAAGCCCTGGCACATGCCCGCACAGTGAAAAAGGCACACATATTTGGTATCCCCATGCACGGGAGAAGTGGAAGAATGTGAAAGGAGATGAATTTTGTCCGTGGTCTATACCGTGTGTGAAAAATACTAGCCTAAACTGACCTATTTGCTAAAAAAGTGCTGATTTTATTTTGTTCCATCTTATTCAAGAAACTTTCAGAAGAAAACTGGACTGTCTAAAAATATGATAAACCCCTTGAAGGAAACCTTGTGGGGTCTACTTGTGTGAATTAAGTCATTTATGGGGTGTTTCCAATGTTTCAGCAGCATTACGCCCCCAAGAAAACAGTATGCGGCTATAAAATCAAATGCAAAATTCCTGGACCGAAAAGGCCAAAAAGCCTCCTTTTATGCCAAGCCCTGGCACATGCCCGCACAGTGAATAAGGCACACATATTTGGTATCCCCATGCACGGGAGAAGTGGAAGAATGTGAAAGGAGATGAATTTTGTCCGTGGTCTGTACCGTGTGTGAAAAATACTAGACTAAACTGACGCATTTGCTAAAAAAGCGCTGATTTTATTTTGTTCCATCTTATTCAAGAAACTTTCAGAAGAAAACTGGACTTGCTAAAAATATGATAAACCCCTTGAAGGAAACCTTGTGGGGTCTACTTGTGTGAATGAAGTCATTTATGGGGTGTTTCCAATGTTTCAGCAGCATTACGCCCCCAAGAAAACAGTATGCGGCTATAAAATCAAATGCAAAATTCCTGGACCGAAAAGGCCAAAAAGCCTCCTTTTATGCCAAGCCCTGGCACATGCCCGCACAGTGAATAAGGCACACATATTTGGTATCCCCATGCACGGGAGAAGTGGAAGAATGTGAAAGGAGATTAATTTTGTCCGTGGTCCATACCGTGTGTGAAAAATGCTAGCATAAACTGACGCAATTGCTAAATTCTTGCATTTTTTTCCAATTTTGCCCACTTTAGAGAAAAAAATAAAAATGATATATACTGACAAATGCCACTAAAATAAAGCCCTATCTGTCCTTTAAAAAGAGTGTAAAATTCAAAGATGAACTTTATTCACCTGCAGAGTTATAGTCATCTAAAGAAGCGCATAGCAAAATTGTGAAATTTGCTCTGGTCATTTAGCTGTAAAACAGCCTAGTCCTTAACCGGTTAAAGACATCGCAGAACATGGAGAAACAAGAAGGCAACCCTGCCAAAGACTGAAGAGGAGCAGGCTGTGGCGACTGGATATGGCCCAGACAGCGGTCAAGACACTTCGGACCCCACTGGAGGACCTCTCCAGAGTTCCAATCCAGGACGGGGGCGTGCAGATGGAGCCAAGGCAAACCCAGCAGCACGGGGTTGACGGCCTTGGACAGGACGAACAGGGAGATGAGTTCAGCATGAAGGGCTCCCACTTGGAGTCTCAACGGCTTGGTTACGGACACAACTGGGTCAGGCAATGGCAGTCCATACACCGAGGCAACGATCAACAGCCTTTCAAGCGGGATAGTAGGCAACTGAAGGAGATCCACAAGGTCCTGGCAGATGAAGTTGGCTGCAGAGCCGGAGTCCAGATAGGCAGAGACCTGATGGGACCTCTCGCCAGCAATGATGGTTACGGGAATGAATAGTTTGGAAGAGAGTTCTTGATTCAATGTGTTGACGCCCAGGGTTGTCTCTCCAACCAAACCTAGGCGGTGTGGTTTTTCGGCTTGTCAGGACATAGACGCACAACATGGCCAGTGAGGCTGCAATATAAGCAAAGTCCAGAGGTGCGCCTGCACTGTTTCTCCTGGACCGATAATTGTAGTCGGTCTACTTGCATTGGGACCTCGGGCGAAGCAATAGAAGCAGGCAAGAGGGGTTTCTGGAAGTTGGGCACCAGTCTAGGGCGCCGACGTTCCTGACGAACCTCGTGAGATCTCTCCCTCAGCCTTATGTCTACCCGAGTGGCAAGCAGAATCAAGTCGTCCAAGGCAGAAGGCAGATCTCGAGCAGCCAATTCATCCTTGATCTCGGACGACAGGCCATGCCAATAGGATGCCACGAAGGCCTCATTGTTCCAGGATAGCTCTCCTGCCAGAGTCCGGAACTGGATCGTATACTCGACCACGGAGGTGTCCTCTTGGCGAAGGTTGAAGATGGCAGTGGCTGCCGATGAGACTCGCCCAGGCTCCTCAAAAACAGTTTGGAATATTTGCACGAACTCCTGGAAATCTTGGGTCTCGGGTCCCTGACATTCCCAGATAGGATTAGCCCATGCCAGGGCCTTGCCAGTCAGGAGGGATATGATGAATGCGATCTTGGCTCCGTCCGACGGAAATGCTCGAGAGTGCAGGGTAAAATGAATTTGGCATTGGTTCAGAAACCCCCGACAAGCACTGGCGTCTCCATCGAACCGAGAGGGCAATGGCAGCGAGAACCAAGGATCCGGACAGGAACTGCCAGGAGGAGTAACAGTAGGATCAGCTTGAAGGACTTGCATAGGGGCAGGAAGAGAAGCAACTAGCGTCCCTAGCTGCTGCGCCATAGAGTCCACTGCCACAAGGAGCTGATCCTGCCTAACTCGGAGATCTAGCAGGTCCGCCTGCATGGCTTGGGAGGGTGCCAAGCTCTTGAATTGACCAGCGGAGTCCATGGCCAGAGCATACTGTCATGATGCGGGGTGTGGACCCGCTGGGCCGTAACGCGTAGCGGGATGGCAGCCGGCCAAACAGGTAAGTACAGAGTTCTATAGTTCAGCGAGGATACCTGAGGCAATCGTAGGCAGTAACGAGGCAGGCACGTCCAGGACCAGGCGGCGGGAAGACGTCAGGTGAGGCGTAGCAAATCAAGCGTAGACTGTAGCACAGCACGGCAACAGAACTGGGTAGCACGGAAACAGGATACGGGATACAGGAACAAGGTATACTGGGAAACTGGAAGACACTCGGAGACCATAAGCATGTCAAACTTTGGGTACCAAACAACGCTCTGGCAAAGTTTAAACCTATAATATAATTTTTCCCACACGGTGAACACCGCAAAAAAAAATAAAAAAACAATGCCAGAAGCGCTATTTTTTAGTCACCAGCCCTCTCAAAACATAGAATGAAAAGTGATCAAAAAGTCGCATGTACCCCAAAATAGTACCAATAAAAACTACAACCCGTCCTGCAAAAAACAAGCCCTTACACAGCCTTGTCAACGCAAATATAAAAAAGTTATGGCTCTCAGAATATGGTGACACAAAAAAAAAAATCTATTTAAAAAAAGTGATTTTATTGTGCAAACGCTGCAAAACATTAAAAAAAACTATATACATATGTACATATATACAAATAAAGTAAAATTGGCATTTACAGCCCACAGCGAACACTGTAAAAAAAAGAATAAAAAACATTATCAGAATTGTTTGTTTTTGGTCACCTTGCTTGACAAAAAATTGAGTAAAAAGTTATTTAAAAATATCACATGTACCCCAAAATGGTACCAATGAAAACTACAGATTGTCCCGCAGCAAATAAGCCCTCACACAGCTTCGGAGGAGAAAAAATAAATAAGTTCTGTCTTTCAGAATATGGCGACTCAAAATGTGCAGAGTGTTCCAAAAGTGGATAAGATTGGGCGCCATTTATCAGTGTGGCACCGGCCACACATCTATGAATTATTATTTATTTACCACATTATTATAACCTCTTATTATGCCCTGATGTATTCCGCACAGATTACATATGCCCCCACATTATAAACTGAAACTCCAGCAAAACAGAACTACTACCAAGCAAAATCTGTGCGCCAAATGGCGCTCCCTCCCTTCTGAACCCTACAGTGTGACCAAACAGCAATTTACATTTACATATAGGTCATTAATGTACTCGGGAGAACCTGCTTAACAGTTCATGAGGTGTTTGTCTTCAGTGGCACAAACTGGGCACAACATATTGTGCACTAAAATGGCATCAGTGGAAAATTTAAATTTTTACTTTGCACCATCCGCTGTGCAGTCATTTCTAATGAATAAACACCTGTGGGGTCAAAATGCTCACTACACTACACTCCTTAATATGCCCTAAGGGGTGTAGTTTATAAAATAGAAGTCGGTACTTTGGGATTTGTTTTACTATTTGACCTCAGAGCCCTGTAATTGTGGTCAATGCTGTGAAAAACACCAAAATAGACCTCAAATGTGCATTGTGCTCTTCACTTCTGAGTCCTGTCATATGTCCAGGCAAATGGTAAATGACTTGAGGGGTGTAGTTTCTAAAATTGGGTCACTTCTTGGGGGCTTCCTTTGTACTCTGGTACCTCAAGTTTTGCAAATGCGACATGGCGCCCAAAAACCAAATCAGCAAAATCTGCATGCCAAATAGCGCTCCAAACTTTCTGAACCATGCCGTGTGTCCAAACAGCAGTTTATGATCACATATGGGGTATTGCCGTAATCGGGAGACGTTGCTTTTTAAATGTTGGGGTGATTTTTCACCTTTATTCCTTGTAAAAATTGAGGTAAAAATGCTCACTATACCCCTTGATAAGTTTCTTCAGGTGTGCAGTTTCCCAAATGGGATCACTTTTGGGGGGTTTCCACTGATTTGGTCCCGTAGGGGTTTTGCAAATGCGGCATGACACCCAAAAACCAAATAAGCAAAATCTGCATGCCAAATAGCACTCCTTCCTTTCTGAGCCCTGCCGTGTATCCAAACAGCAGTTTATGATCACATGTTTGATATTGCCGTACTCGGAAGAAATTGCTTTACAAATGCTTTTTTTCCTTTATTACTTGTAGATTTTCATTTTTACCGCATAATTCCACTAAATTCAGCCAGAACCCTGTGGGGTTAAAATTCTCACTATACACCTCGATAAATTCCTTGAGGGGTGTAGCGTGGTTGGCTATGTATATGTCCCTGGACATAGCTATGTAATCAGAAGGAAAAATGCATTAGTTATGCTACAGCTGTATTCATAGAACTGCACAGCACACAAAAATAAATAAATTATTATTACAAAGTAATTTCTTTTTTTTAATTTTATGTCTAGTTTTATTTATAAACAGATTGAAACCCATTTAAATACTATGATTTTGAACGAAATAGGGAGATGCTTGAATGTGACAGTATAAAGAATATGTTTAGTGAGCAAGAACAGTGCACAGCACACAACAGATGCTTGACACATTTTATCACTTTTTAACACTCAAAAGACATATCCTCTTGTAGGCAACATTCAGCAATACTTTAGTCTTATCACCTTTCCTTATGGGAATATTGCTGTTTATCTATAAAGAAGCAGGGTCCATCTAGCGCACCCAGTTTTACCTTTTTTTTCCTTTTTTAAAGTCTTACACATGTTTTGCAAGCCGCACATAGCTGATAAAAGGCAGGAAGTTTCTGTTATCAGTTTTTCTCTTGTCTGAATTTTACTTACAAACTGAAAGCCATTATCTGGCTTTTATTAGTCACTGTTTATCATTATCACTTCTGCTGCACTTCTGCCTAAATTCTGTATGCAGCAGTGAAGATATTTCCGTCCTCATTTATATTTAAAGCATGCGCAACTAGAGTCAACTGTTATGTACGATTATTATAAAGCAGCCATAATAAAAACACGTATGGCCTTAAGCTGGCTATAGATACACAGTACATTGGTCTAGCAGGAATATATAGAGTGGTAAACTTGCTGTATAAAATTATAAAAAATTTTTAAACAATGTTGCAATTGTCAAATATGTTGATATCAAAATATTCTATCATATAAATATTAGTCTAACAATATAGTTACCAGACGGATGCATACAAGCCTCAATGTTATATGAGAGAGGTCGCACAAGTACAAAACACTGATGAACATCCACTCACACACCTATCATCCATTGGCGCTTGTTGCTCCCTTTTAACAGAGCACTGATCATGTAGTATAGGAACAAGCGATAGTTACTACAATCGTTCGTCCCCATGCATTTTCATCATTTCAGCAGCACATTTCTCTGTTTACACAGGGAGATGTGCTGCCGAGTAGCGACCATTTTTTTTGCAGCATAAAAGATGCGATCAGCCGATGAACGAGCATTTCCCCGTTCATTGGCTGATCGCTTCCCTGTTTACACACGGCAATAACCGGGAACGAGCATTCATATGAAGGCTAGTTTGTCTGATTATTAGCTTGTGTAAAAGGGCCTGTCCCTACACTATCCCTATCATTCCCATAGAGAATTATAGGGTCTTTATAGTGTAGGGACAGGGCTTGTTAAGCCAATTTCCATTCAATATACAGGATAAGCGACAGGATTAAATATCTGTCCTGTTGTCCTCTTAATGCTAGGATGAGGTAGGGTCAATTTTGTTCCCTGTGTTTCCAGACCTGCCGTGGCTAGAAGCAATGGAGCCTTATCGTGGCCAACTACGGCAAGCGACGTATGTTAAATGTTCGCTCTGTCCGAGCAAGAAGTCTGGTAAGATCCACCCGTTTTCTTCTATGTCGTTTTCTTTGTCATTTATTATATTGACCTGATTTAAGTGTTTTGGTGACCATTTTTAGGCAAGTGCTCACTGTACACAACATATAGTTAAGGATCTATTGCTGTTATGGTACACACCCTAACTGGTATATATGTGTTGTTTGTCTTGTCCGTCTTTATATTTTAATGGAAATTATTAAAGGTTAATTTCTAAGTATCTACCTCTGCTGATTTGATTATTGAGGTGACTAGCTACGCACTGAAACATTTTTGTGCATGGCAAACTGACTGGATTCATACTCTATTGCTTTCTTCCTTATGATGTTGGGCAAGAATGGTAATAGTAAAGGCGTGACTAATGGGCTGCAAGCCAGCATGGTGCACTACACGTAACCGTGTGACTGGCAACTTATAGAAGCTATAGCTGTGTGTAATGATAATACTAAGCAACCACCCCCCTCATGGATGATAGGTGTGTGAGAATGGCTGTTCATCAGTATTTTGTATCTGTACGACCTCCCTCATATAACCTTGTGTCATGTTTGCACCCTGATCGTTTTTAGCCTGCCCTTGATCAATAAGTATGACCTTTTCTGTGATTGTAAGATTCCATTTTCTGTTATTTGTTTTTGTCCATATATATAATATACAGCATGGCAATTCATCTTGTCACAAAGGATCAATCTGTACATGTCCAACAGCTGTGACCCCGACGGTATTGAGAACAACACAGCTGTACACCCTTTTTTAGCGCAATAGCCTTTCTTTCAAGATATTTAGGAAAGTGCTATTTTTAGAAATATAAATTGTTTGAAAATCCCTAGAGGGAAGATATCTTCAAATTACAGGACTTAAAGGGGTTTTCCCATGAGAGACATTTATGCCATATCCACAGGTTTAGGGGGCCCGTTCTAGAGATAGGTGGGGGTCCCAGAGGTGGGACCCGCATCTATCTGACATTTATGACATATCCTGTGGATATGTCAAATGTCTCTCGTGGGAAAACCCCTTTAAGTTTTATATTGTATCAGAATCTGTATCTGTATTGAAAATTCTGATAGCATGATACAAATTCATAGCAAACACTTTCTAAGGCCCAGTTCACACTGGTTCACAGAGCTTTTTGGCGCTATTTATGACGTGAAAACCTCGTCGGAAACCGCACCAAAACACTGCCGAAATTACTTCCCATTGATTTCAATTAGAGGCGGAAGCATTTTTTTCCCACGAGTGAAAATAGCGACATGCTATTTCCTCCCGCAGTTCCATCTATGACCTCGCATTGAAATCGATTGGAGGCAGAGAAAGCGTTTTTCACTGCGGTTTTTCCCCGCAGCCCTCAACGGCCATGGACGAAAAATGACGCAAAAAAAGTGCAGGCAGGTCAAAATCTGCCTCAAAATTCCTGAAGGAATTTTGAAGCAGATTTTTCTGCCTGCAAAAAAAGTCTGTGTGAACATACCCTAATAGGCTGAGTTCACACGGGGCTGATACGCTTTGTAAAAGCACGATTTGTATCCGCCCTGTGCGCCGCAGGGTATTCCGGGCAAAAAACCGCAGCAAACTCTGGTGAAGTTTTTCGCCCGGAATGTCCGCTACGAAAAACTGCAGCACTTAGCCGGCATGCTAGCAGGTCGGCCTACTGGGATGACAACGTCTCATGCAATTGGCTGCAGCGGCGGTCACATGCAATAAAGCGTCATCCCAGGAGGCCGGCCTGGAGGAAGAAACACAGACTCCTAGGTAAGTATAATATATTTTTTGTTTTTAGAGTTGCATTTTTTGGAGTGCCGTGATATTTCAATAGTGGCATAAATATATAATGCGCACAATGATGTCACAGTACAGAAATAATGCACACAAAGTCAAAATGCAAGGTTTATCTACTTGCTGAAGTTACAGTACAGGAACAAAACAGTGACGTCACAGTACAAGGCTAATGCACACATTGATGTCACATAACAGGGATAATGTACACAATATCACAGCACAGGAATAACACATACAAAAATGTCCCCATGTACACAGTGACATCACAGCACAGGAAAAAAAAACCACATAATGATGTCACTATGTCAGTATAATGCACACAATGATGTCACAGTATGTGGATAATGCAGTTTTATTATTTATTTGTTTTCTGTTATTTACAGTCTATCGTTAACATATTCCATAGCACGGTACACAAAATGTATTCAGTCTTTATTATTAATAGGGTTCACAATTCTTTTTTACCCTATCTCTTAAGGGCCTTTTAGAAGAGCCAAGAAATTGTAACGATCGAACGATTAGCAATTCGTTAGTGAGCCGTTCCATAGCGAACGATCGTTATTTAATTGCATGTATTATCGTTGAAATAGTCATTATTGTGATCGGTGTTTAGGTCGCTTGTCTGGCATCTTTTTCTGCATTTGCACCTGCTTTGTCGTTGAGCGACGAACTATACCTGTTTATCGTGCACATTTAGTGGCGACGAACAGTAATATTTCTCTCATTCAAAACTATGCGATCGTCGATATCTGAAGGATATATCGTTAATCCTTCGATCGTCTGCAGTGTTTACGATTATTCGAACGCGAATCGACTCGTCTAAAAGGCCCTTTACGCACCAGGGCCAAATTCAAAGGTAGACTATTCACTACTTTTTAGGAGTGTGGTAGAGACCAGCCTAAAGAATGATGATTTGCAATTGATTATCACACATACACAAACCCATTATTGTACAGAAATGTTACTACTATTGTAAAACCAATCTGTGTATATCTAGCGTCGCTGCTTAGTTACAACACATCCAGTGCCAGCCACCTGCGTTCCGGTTATACCCAACCTGTACGATGCTGAGTAATAATTTGGCACATTGTAAATAAATACAAAATAATGCTGTCACAATGTCCCAACCTGACTGCTTGTACAATAACATACAACCTCAATCAACAGATCTATTTTTTCCCTGGGGAACTTGGACTGAAATAGGAACACGATGATGTAAGTAATTTCCTCATGTAATGTGGTACTATTGTCTTTCTTACTATAAAGTGGCACACCTTCTTCTCTAATTATTGTTTTCGTCTCATCTTCCATCTCTGCTACAATAAAAACAAACACTGCCCAAAATACAAAAATATTCAGTCTGTTTCCATGCGCGCAGTTGAGCAACACTTGTTTTTCTTCTGCCATTACAAGGTTCAGTGATCGCTGCCTCTTGCAGATTATTAAGCCGTTTAGTGGATTCTGTCCTCTCATAATGAGTGTGTCTTCTTCATGTGCTTTTATTGAATAAATCAGCTTGAAAAATCATTTAAACCCTATGAAAACCTTTGAAAGGTTTTTTTTTATTTTAATAAAAAGGTCAGTCAGTGTGTTTAGTGAAACTTTATAATTAGTTTTTATTAAAAAATGATTTATACTTTTTGAGATACAGCTGCTCTGTATTCTGCATACAGAGCAGCTATATCGTTAGCTAAGACCTGAATCCGTCAGTCCCACAGACCTGACGGGTTCAGTGTCAGAGACAAACGGGATCCACCTGTAATCCATCACATCTAAGTTATGAACTTAGATGTGATGGATAACAGGTGGAACCTGCGTGTTTCACTGAATCAGTCAGTCCCAGGGACCTGAGGAGGACATGATTTAGCGAATGATACAGCTGCTCTGTATAGAGAACACAGCAGCTGTATCTCAAAAAGTAAAAATAATTTTTAATAAAAACTTATTATAAAGTTGCACCAATCACAATGACTGACCTTTTTATTAAAAAAAAAACATCCCTTCCAAAGATATACATAGTCTTTAAGTAACCTCTTAGCAAAATATACTAATAAGAGTTCTGTTCTAGAAGCACCTGCTGTCAAACCCCCATTTAACGAACAAATTGAGAGGTTCACAACCTGAGACCCGGAGGCAGCCTGCGCCTTGCAATGCCATTTTGTGCAACCTCCGACCATTAGGACACAGACATGTTTGTGACTCGAAAAGACACAGCTGGCAAAAGACAGCTACATCCTTCTATCTGTTCAGGTCGCTGTTCACATGTATCTTCCATATCAGACAGAAGAGGATTGGAATAGGTGCACTGTGTGCCTGGAACTGTCAGGCCCCATGCACACGATCGTAAAAATTCTCTGTAATGGCGGACCGTAAACGTAATAACTTACCCATTCAGTTCCATTGGCCGCGAACACCTTTCCGTATTGCTACGGATAGGTGTCCGTGCCGTAGAACTGTACCGCAAAAGATAGAACATGTCTTATCTTTTGCTTTTTACAGGCCGTACTCCCACACACGGGCCGAAAATCCTGGCGGCCGTCCGCCAGCAGCCGGCCGTGCCCGCAATTGCGGCCCGTGATTACGGGCATGGCTGTGTGCATGAGGCCTAAAGGTGTGGCACTGTGTTTCTGGCACTGTCATAGGGGTACACAGTGTGAGGGGCATTGTTTGTTTGGCACTATTATGGGGACACTGTGTCTGGCACTGTTAGGCCATGTTCAGACGTGGTGGAATTTTTCCCCTAAAAATGTTGCTGCAGATTCTTTGTGAATTTGCAGGAACATTTTCATATTTGACAGGTAATTCAGACGTTGTAGATATCACAGCAGACTTGCTGCAGATTTCAGCCTTTGCAATGCAAATGCTGAAATCCGCAGTGAAATTCCGCTTCTTCTCCGCAATGTAATGAGCATGCTGCGGAGGGAAAATTCTGTACCACAGCCTAAATTCCACACAGTTATTTTCCGCAACGTCGGAACTAATTTTCCTAAAAATGTATAGAAAGACATGTAAAAAACGGCTGCTGCAGAATTCCACTGCGGACTGTCTGAATGTGCCCTTATGGGGACACTGTGTGGCTGGGACTGTTATGGATGAAACTGTGAGGCTGTCTGAGTTCTATTTTAAGCAAATTAAAGGAGCAATCCAGGAAAAACTGTTCCATTGTTATGCTTAGTACAGACCATGACAAGAATAGTCTCTTTGGTACTCTTTGAATTTCTATGTCTTAGGCTACATTCAAACGAACATAGCCAACCTCGAATGTGAAAAAATTCAGTTTTTTATGTCCAAGGTGCACCTGTGCGGGACGCGTTATCATGCACCCCCCATATAGACTAGAGTCTATGGAGGGATGCGTGTAGCGCCAAAAAATAGGACATGTCCTATTTTTTCACAGACTCTTCACACGCTCTGTTGAAACAACGGTCGTGTAAACGGCCCCATCCAACTTCCCACTCAGGCCCTGCACTAGGCATAACACAGTGCATCAGTATTACCCAGATTGCTCCTTTAAAGGGGTACTTTTTTTTTTTTTTTAAATGAATGACATCCACACTATATTCCATTAATGTCTGATACTGTAGATACAAAGTGGTCGATATTCTATAAATGTCTCAGATGGGAATACCATTAAGGTTTTAGTGCGGGCCCTGGGAGTGACAATGTGGCCATCGGACTGGAAAAGGTTGTGCATCCCTGATCTAAGACATCTTACCAGCAGGCATAGGGGTCTGGGGGCATACAAAACTAGAATTGACTGCCTATGTGAAATATCTGACTATGAACACATTCCACTTTCATAAGTACCTCTTATACTTTTCATTACATTATAGGGGCACGGAGGAAGTACTGATGGTCAAAATTGAATGGACTGAGAGCACAGATTGCCGCTTTAAAGGGGACAACATAAATATACCAGAAATAACAGCAAAGCTATCTACGTGAAGGAAAGCCTGCTGTACCTTGAACTCCCTGCTTTTACGAGAAACCACATGACTAAATGCTTTAGAACTTCTCTTTATCTAAATGCAATGAAGATCAGGGCATTCTGCCCAAATCACATTTAGTCTCAGACATATTTATTGAAAGAAAACGTCATAGCAAAAAAAACATCATAGGGCATAAATCAGACAAATTACAAAATAAAAGGAAAACTGTTTTTATGAATTTAGTGTTATACAAAAATGTTATATACAGGAAAAAGAAAACATTATTAAACACAAAAAATGGCAAACAATAAAATGGCTAGTTACGATACTTTTGTAAGAGGTCATTCATAGAGAATTCACAAAAGTTCTTGGGCTTAATAAAATAGAAAAATGGCATGATGGCAAGATAGCATAAGGAATAGAGAAGGATAGGTGCTCAATGAAAGGATGATTATAGGGACAATTGATTCTGAAAATTAGGGGGACGCATTGAGGAAATCCAGGGCATCCAAACCTTATCAAATTGTTCTCTTGTGTCTGACATAATGGCATTCATTTTCTCAAAGAGCATTATAGTTTTATACATTGAATCACAGCCTGATAGGACAAGGTAAAGATTCTTCATTTGTGGATCATATGTATACGGGCTGCCATCAAGATTAATTGAATTAGCGTATGTAGTGGGAACTATAAGCTCTGAGCTTTTTCTCCATATAAATACAACCAGGGTATAAAGGCAGAGGCGTAACTTGAAGCTACATGGCCCCAATGCAACATTTCCAACAGGGTCCCCACCTACCATGTGCAACTTACAATATTGGTGTTTTCCTAGGTGTCAGAAAAGAATTCGGGCACCCTCAGACTCCAGGGCCTGGATGCAACTGCTACCTCTGAACCTTCTATAGCTACACCCCTGTGCAAATTGTATGTTGCACTCAGTGATGGGCTTATGGACTTCTAAAACCGGTTCACTTTCCTGCAGGTCCACCAAATACTGTATGAATAGTGGAGCCCACATCCTAACAACCCCTGAAACAGCATGGGGAAACACCCCGGCAGATCGCATGTATTCTGGTGGGCACCCTATATGCTCTATACTTTCAATGATTTTTAAAAAAGGGAGACCCACCAACTACCATTAGAGATTGTGGTACAGCACTGGTATCAGATTTCACGTGGCAAAGACACACCTGAATTAACCCCCCCCCCCCCCAGCAAAACATGAAATTTAATTTAGGTTGGGGAATTGAGATTACTGTAAATGTAGGACATGGATCCTTTGCATAAGAACCAGTAGGCTCAAATATAGTAAGATCGGTGGGGGAGCAGTGACTGAAGTTCTTCAGTAGGAAAGGGGAATTGAGTGAGGAAATAGGACCAGGTGATTAACTTCTTCTGAAGAAAATTATTTAAAATCTTAAGTTCAGTGGCTTGTAAACCAGTTTGAAATAAAGGGGGTTAAAGGACTGGGCTCTACAGGTGGTGAAGAAAACAAGTTCTTTGACCCAATTGTAGGGAAAAATGCATGAGTTTAGCAGAGGAATTATAGGAAGTGTCTGAAGACCATATGAGTGCCTCTAAAAAAACTGGGGCTACCCATTGATTCAGAGACACAGTGCTGTCCATGGACACTAAATGTACCAACCGAGCATCATTGTAGTATTAGTGTAAATTTAAAACTGATAGCCCACCTACCCTTTTATGAAGGTACATAGTTATCCTGGCAATTCCGGGACGTTTGCCAGCCCAAATAAATTGAAAGATAGTTTATGATATTCTCTTTATATCTAGAGATGGCACTGGTATGGGAAGAGTTAGAAAATAAAAAAAAGATTTGCGGAAGAGAGATTTCACTATACAGCCGCATTTAGAGATTTGGTGAGAGTAATCTTCAGATACTAAATACATTGATTGGGAAGCCGACCATAATTTTAATTTGTTTTTGAGTAGGTCGAGGGGTATTACAGAATAGGGTTTTAGACCTATTGGCATTGGTGTGCTAATCTAAGACCACAGCAAAATGCTCAAGTGAAGTGGGACTCCTGTAAACAAATAATATCCGGTATTAGTTTATCATATTGGAGGAAAACCTTCCTCCTTTTTATTGGGGAATTAAATCCTTTTACATAGGATAATATGGTATACATATTGCTAAAGAGAGAGTGGGATCTTCGTCAGCAGGGACCCAGGTAAAAGCAAAACACAGAAAAATTACCTCCTAGAGAGAAGAGCATAAGTAAAACATCGCCATTTCGAAAAATAACATAAGAAGCAACAATCAAACAGAACAGATTCTTCAGTCCAAGTAAGTCAACTGAATAGAGAAACAGGAAATACTAGTATATGGTAAATAGGTAAGGAACATTATACATCCCCTAGCCTGAAAATGTAGTAGACGTGAGGACAAAGGGGAGTCCAGTCTCACAACTTAGCAGGTGCTTAAGTATAACGTAGGGACTATAAGGTAATGGGTCCTAAAAAACCCACTGATAAACAGGACAAGGTGTACGGTAGAATTGGGGCCCCACAATGTAATGCTGTACAGTAATAGTCCCCCACACACAGTAATAGTACCCCTTTGCGCCCCCACACAGTAATAGAGCCCTTCTTTTTGCAACACACAGTAATGGTGCCCCCTACACAGTGATAGTGCTCCTTTGTGCCCCACAAACCTTCCTAGGGCCCTTGTATGGAACACAATTATAGTGCCCCAACACAGTGATAATGCCCCCATAGTGCCCCAAACCCATTAAGGTTCCCTCTTTAGTGCCCCACCAAGTAATGAAGCCCCCTTAGTGCCCCCTCACAGTAATGCAGCCTTAGTGCCCCCACACAGTAAGGCTGCCCCCTTATTGCCCCCACACAGTGAGGTTGCCCCCTTAGTGCCCACACACAGTAAGGATGCCCCCTTAGTGTCCACACACAGTAAGTATCTCTCTTATTGCCCACACAGTGACAGTGCCCCTTTGTACTCTCTTTGTGTGGCACACAGTAATAGTACCCCCACCCTGTGATCATTCCCCCTTAGTACATCCCACCAAGTAAGGATGTCCCCTTAGTGCCCCCTCACAGCAATGATGCACCCATAGTGTGCCGCGGTTGCTATTGACCATGGCATCTGAATGGTTAAAGGGCCAATATCTGAGTTATCTCCAATCTGGGCCATTAGAGTAGGTGTCAGCTGTAATATACAGCTGAGACCCATAGCGTATGGAGTGGGCTCAGCCCGTGAGCATGCTCCATACGTCTCTATCCAACCTCTACTGTACATATACGGTGGATGCCGGAAAGTGTTTTGGTCCTGAATGATCATAACGTTTTTAACAACTGGACATACATGCCTCATCCCATTATGAATGAGGAAAGGGGTAGATAGGGAGATAATTACTCTGATCTGTGCAGTGGGGCAATTATAGTGCGCCATTAAAACCTGTTTTAGAGAACTGTTTTCTTTATTTTTTTCAATTTATATTATTTAAATTTGCAAATTGGCACTAAAATAAAGTTTTATATAGAATTTTTAATTTATTTTATTTAGCAGTTTTCTATTATTAGTGGGGCATTCATAACTGTAGCGGAGTGGTAGCTGACCAAACAACAGTCAATGGAAAGTCTGGATTTTCATACATGTACTCTTGTGCACCCTGTGTAGCAGATGCCTTGGCACAGATAATTTGTGGCACCATTGATTCTTTAACTAAATAAAAAAATAAAAAGAGACACGGCGCCACATAGTGCAATAAACGAGGGAGATTATGAGCAATGGTAATATTACGAAAATTGCTCACCTGAGAGTATGGATACCAAGGTATCACACAAGCAAAGCTGCAGCCAGGTCCGTGCACAAGCAAATAAATTTGCTGTCAATGGTATAAGGATAGTGGGATGGAAAAAAGGGACCGCCGGCGCTGCTATGAATGAAGTACAAGCCAGAGAATATGAATTGATAATTGTTTATTACCAAGGAATGGGCTACGCGTTTCGACGCTGGACTAGCGTCTTCATCAGGCCAGTACACATTGTGCGATGCACGCACGTTTAAATACACAAATGAAGTGAAAGATAATTGGCATTCAACACGGAAGGGAGGGAAAAAAGAACCGCCAATACGGGCGGGTCAGGGGTCAGACGATACAGTTTACATAAGCGTCTTTTGCGTAACAAGAATCAACAGAAGTATATAAAACATTTTTAAAAATATATATATATATATAGAGAATTATACCTAAAAGACATAGATTTAACATGATACATGAAACAGTAAATAGAATAAAAGAACAAACGATGGCATGTATAAGAAAATAAATCCTATAGAAAAAAAGATACAATTACTAGTATTAATAGACACACATTACGTACACTAAAAAATGGATGTTAGAAGAAAGGGAAGTAACTAATTGTATATCCAAAATGAGGAATTGAATGAGCACAAAGAAAATAACATAGCGTCACTAGGTAACCAGGCAACGCAAAAAAATTACGGCGGCCGAGTGGGGACAACGGACCAATGGACCGCACGGTGGACCGCAACGCCAAGCCGACAAGATCACACGGGCAAACAAGCCGCAGGCGACAACCAAAACAACAAGGACTTCACCGAAGAATACCCACAACAGTCAGATAAGGTCACTGCTAAAATGTGAGTAGAAAAAAACTTAGTAACCAATGTTAGTACTTGCAAAATATGTAATTACAATAAGAATTCAATCTTTATATCAAAAGAAAGGACCGCATATCGAAAAAAGTCCCAGATAGCATATATATGGGTATTAAATAAACACCTGATTAGTAATAGATAAATGGTTCATAATAAATAGTAATAAACAAGTAATTAGAATAAAATCTAAAAAATAGCAATTAATACGTAAAAAAAAATTTCGTAAAAATTTATTATTCAAGTGACGTTTCAGTAATGTCATTTAGACCACCAGGGTATAAAGTCTCAAGTTTAAAAATCCAAAAGTTTTCTCTTTGTTTCAGCCTATTAAACCTATTGGGCACATCACATGGAATTTGTTCAATTGGTGTAACAACTATATTTTCAAAATTACACTTATGTTTGAGTGCACAATGGCGGGACACACTATGCTTAAGAAAACCCTGTCTGACGTTAAAACGATGTTTATTAACCCGATTTCTCAGTGTTTGGGTGGTCCGACCCACATATTGTAAATTACACGCACAGTGTAACACATAAACCACATAAGAACTTCCACAGTCAAGGTGGTTTTTAATAGGAAATTTGACACTGGTTTTAAATGAGGAGAATTCCATAACTTTATTAGAGATATTGTCACAACAAAGGCATCTTTTATGCCCACAGGAGAAGGATCCCCTTTTTTCTATTAGAGGATCTAAAATTTTCTTTTTAATATTAGACAATTTACTAGGTGCCAATAAGTTCCTCAATGTTTTAGATCTTCGAAACGTTATTAACGGTTTCAATGGAAGTAATGGTTTAAGAAAAGGATCACTAGTTAAAATATGCCAATGTTTCATAAAAATAGTCCTAATATGTTTACTACCTTTATTAAAAGACGTAATAAAATTTACTTTATGCTCACTGGATTTTGCTTTTTTATCGTTAATGTCACTAGGTGCTGATGCTTGAATGCATTCTAGTTGTGTCAAACCCCTAGCCTTTAGTTCTGCCCCCTTAATCAGGCTCCTAGGGAAACCTTTCTCTACAAACCTTTTATTAAGGATATCACACTCTCTATTAAAATTGAGATCATCTGAACAATTCTTCCTTATTCTGCGGTACTGGCCAAAAGGGACATTCTTTAGCCAAGGAGTGTAGTGCGCACTTTTAAAATCCAAATAACTATTTACGTCAACACTTTTAAAATGAGTTTTGGTAGAAAAATGACTCCCCTTATTCTCTATTGTTAAATCTAAAAAATCGATGCTATTCACCGAAAATGTGTGCGTAAAAATAAGACCAAACTTGTTGTGGTTTAAAAAATCTATAAAAGCATTGGCAGCAGATACGTCTACTTTCCAAATAAAAAACAAATCGTCAATGTAACGTTTATAAAAGACGATATTGTTGGTAAAATTATGTACATTCATAATATGAGATTCCTCAAAAAAACCCATGTGAAGGTTTGCATAGGAAGGTGCAAACCTCGACCCCATTGCACACCCCTTTATCTGTCTGTAAAATTGATTGTCAAATGTAAAAGCATTGTGTATTAAAATGAAGTCAATGCATTCAATGATAAAATTTAGCTGTTTATTAGAAAAACGGGGGTCTGATATGAGAAATGAAGAAATAGCTTCCATACCCTGTGTGTGTGGGATGTTAGTATATAAGGAAGACACATCAGCAGTTAAAAAACTAAAACCAGATATATCAAAATTGGATTGTAGATAAAAGAGATCCCTGATCAGTTGGGTAGAATCCTTGAGAAAGGAAGGCAATTTCAAAACAAACGGTTGGAGATGGATATCAACAAAATGGGACAAATTATTAGTGAGGGATCCTATTCCAGAAATGATAGGTCTACCTGGAGGATTAGACAGGGATTTGTGTATCTTTGGGAGATGGTACATGAAGGGAGTGGCAGGGAAGGGAACAGTAAGAAAACTCCTCTCTTTTTTGCTTAATAGATCATCATTAAAAGCCGACTCAATAAGGGTTTTGTATTCAAGAACATATTTGGGAATAGGATTAAAAGTTAATTTTTCATAAAATAATGTGTCCGAAAGTAGTCTCAAAGCTTCATTAACGTAATCTCCTCTATCTTGTACCACGATGCCACCCCCTTTATCTGCAGAGCGTAGGACTACTTTTTTATTTAGTGCATTGTGCTGGGCGTTGTACACCTAGTCCTTGGGTGTTTCGTCTCGGGTTTCTCAAGGATTTCTACTACTGGATACAGTCACCGCTGTGTAGAACCTTGGACACAGGCCGCCTATTTTTCATCCTCATTCATTCACAATATTGTATAATAACAATTAATTTTTGACCCATAATATTTTAATATTTTTGTGGTTACCTATTTGTTCAGTTATGTTGGAATCCATTGCGATGAGGGGAAAATCCCGAGATTCGTTGATAACACAGATGACGGGGCTAAACTCAAGCTCTTTTGATACAATATTATTGAACGAACCTGTAAATTTGGAACAAACCAAGACTATGACGGAACTTTTTTTGCGGTTGGAGGACTTGCTTAAAGAGGAAGCTTTTCACAGTATAGACTGTCATTTTTTGAACCTCTATATATCTGAAAAGATGGCCCCTAGGGGTTTACGATTATTTTTTAATTCACCGTATCCCAATGATCTTGATTTTAGTGTCAATTGGTTCAACTACATTGAACATTGTAGTATGGGATTCATTGACCGCCTGGTATATAAAAGGTCTGAGTTATGCTTAGCAATTACCTCTACCATTGAGGGTCTCACCAGTCAGTTTGACCCTTTCTGTCATCATCCTGATTTTAAAAAATTGGAATTTTCCACTTTTGATCGTTTAAAAGTGTTTGAAAAAACACTCATTTCCAAAAAAATGCGTAAACTAGCAAGGGATAGGAAAGATTATTTGAATGATAAACTCGGAGATTGGACCTATTCACGCCCGATGACTACCAAACTATTTCCTCCTATTAACATTACAAAAAATGTGAACAATACTACAGGTGTTCCTCCAATGACAAAACGGTTAAATCAGAATAATCATACCACTGTATTATCTAATCTTAACCGAAAGCGAGATTCTAAGGAATATTTCTCACCCAGGCGGCCCAAACCAAGTTTTGATCACTCAGCTATAAATAATTGTGCTCTTCCTATAATACCCAGTCCTATATTGGCTGGTGTTTGCACAAATCCTGCTCCGATGTCTAACCCTAGCACATCGTTAGTTCATGCCAAACACATACCGTACTCATTACCTTTGGGCACTATTCCACAGCATGCATTTAGGCCTCATGATTTAGATGCTCATCTGAAATTACTTAATCTTATCCCAGATACACCACCGGGTTTCTCATCTGACACATCTATTTTTAATGATTCCATAGACATTACTATTTGCTCCAATTATTCAACTTGCTCAATTGAACCCACTCCTTACTCTGGTCCATCTGCCTTACATGGTCTTTCCCACACTCTGTCCAATCCTGATGATCTTATCTTTTTCCCTGATTCTTCTAACCCCACGAGTTCTTTTTTAGGTCTGTCTGCTCACCTCACAATGCCCCCCATTACTCCCAGTCTCCAACTTCAGGACGCCAACCTGTTATTATCCAAATACCCAAAAACTCAGAACATCAGCACATATTTCCAAAAAATTCAGAAATCGTCATCCAAAAGAAAATTAGAAGTAGATTTAGAGGTTGCAGAGGGGGTAGAGGTCATCACAAGGACCCTACCCTTATCACCAAAAAGAAAGCACAGGCTGATGCAGTAAAAATCTTCAATTTATCTAAACATATTTTTAATGATAATGAATTAAGTTTGCTCTCTAAAGGATTGTCTTTTTGCCCCACTTCATCCCCTGATGAATTTGATTTGTTCATGGATCTCAATAAATTTGTGCGTAAACTTACCTTACTGCGCCATTTCTCATTAACTCCCTCTGTGCCTCTCCAGGCTGCTCCTCTATTGGATGTCACTATGCCGGTGAGAACCAATGTACAACCTAAATCTTGTTTTTATCCTCTCCACCATCGTGGTCCGGCAATTGAAATATTTTCTAATTTAATTAGCAACGAATTTAAGACTGTAGAACATTGTTCAAATACTCATGATAATTTGTCTAAGTCCCAGCGTATTGCACTAAAGAATATACAAAAAATGCCAGATATAGTCCTACGCTCTGCAGATAAAGGGGGTGGCATCGTGGTACAAGATAGAGGAGATTACGTTAATGAAGCTTTGAGACTACTTTCGGACACATTATTTTATGAAAAATTAACTTTTAATCCTATTCCCAAATATGTTCTTGAATACAAAACCCTTATTGAGTCGGCTTTTAATGATGATCTATTAAGCAAAAAAGAGAGGAGTTTTCTTACTGTTCCCTTCCCTGCCACTCCCTTCATGTACCATCTCCCAAAGATACACAAATCCCTGTCTAATCCTCCAGGTAGACCTATCATTTCTGGAATAGGATCCCTCACTAATAATTTGTCCCATTTTGTTGATATCCATCTCCAACCGTTTGTTTTGAAATTGCCTTCCTTTCTCAAGGATTCTACCCAACTGATCAGGGATCTCTTTTATCTACAATCCAATTTTGATATATCTGGTTTTAGTTTTTTAACTGCTGATGTGTCTTCCTTATATACTAACATCCCACACACACAGGGTATGGAAGCTATTTCTTCATTTCTCATATCAGACCCCCGTTTTTCTAATAAACAGCTAAATTTTATCATTGAATGCATTGACTTCATTTTAACACACAATGCTTTTACATTTGACAATCAATTTTACAGACAGATAAAGGGGTGTGCAATGGGGTCGAGGTTTGCACCTTCCTATGCAAACCTTTACATGGGTTTTTTTGAGGAATCTCATATTATGAATGTACATAATTTTACCAACAATATCGTCTTTTATAAACGTTACATTGACGATTTGTTTTTTATTTGGAAAGGAGACGTATCTGCTGCCAATGCTTTTATAGATTTTTTAAACCACAACAAGTTTGGTCTTATTTTTACGCACACATTTTCGGTGAATAGCATCGATTTTTTAGATTTAACAATAGAGAATAAGGGGAGTCATTTTTCTACCAAAACTCATTTTAAAAGTGTTGACGTAAATAGTTATTTGGATTTTAAAAGTGCGCACTACACTCCTTGGCTAAAGAATGTCCCTTTTGGCCAGTACCGCAGAATAAGGAAGAATTGTTCAGATGATCTCAATTTTAATAGAGAGTGTGATATCCTTAATAAAAGGTTTGTAGAGAAAGGTTTCCCTAGGAGCCTGATTAAGGGGGCAGAACTAAAGGCTAGGGGTTTGACACAACTAGAATGCATTCAAGCATCAGCACCTAGTGACATTAACGATAAAAAAGCAAAATCCAGTGAGCATAAAGTAAATTTTATTACGTCTTTTAATAAAGGTAGTAAACATATTAGGACTATTTTTATGAAACATTGGCATATTTTAACTAGTGATCCTTTTCTTAAACCATTACTTCCATTGAAACCGTTAATAACGTTTCGAAGATCTAAAACATTGAGGAACTTATTGGCACCTAGTAAATTGTCTAATATTAAAAAGAAAATTTTAGATCCTCTAATAGAAAAAAGGGGATCCTTCTCCTGTGGGCATAAAAGATGCCTTTGTTGTGACAATATCTCTAATAAAGTTATGGAATTCTCCTCATTTAAAACCAGTGTCAAATTTCCTATTAAAAACCACCTTGACTATGGAAGTTCTTATGTGGTTTATGTGTTACACTGTGCGTGTAATTTACAATATGTGGGTCGGACCACCCAAACACTGAGAAATCGGGTTAATAAACATCGTTTTAACGTCAGACAGGGTTTTCTTAAGCATAGTGTGTCCCGCCATTGTGCACTCAAACATAAGTGTAATTTTGAAAATATAGTTGTTACACCAATTGAACAAATTCCATGTGATGTGCCCAATAGGTTTAATAGGCTGAAACAAAGAGAAAACTTTTGGATTTTTAAACTTGAGACTTTATACCCTGGTGGTCTAAATGACATTACTGAAACGTCACTTGAATAATAAATTTTTACGAAATTTTTTTTTACGTATTAATTGCTATTTTTTAGATTTTATTCTAATTACTTGTTTATTACTATTTATTATGAACCATTTATCTATTACTAATCAGGTGTTTATTTAATACCCATATATATGCTATCTGGGACTTTTTTCGATATGCGGTCCTTTCTTTTGATATAAAGATTGAATTCTTATTGTAATTACATATTTTGCAAGTACTAACATTGGTTACTAAGTTTTTTTCTACTCACATTTTAGCAGTGACCTTATCTGACTGTTGTGGGTATTCTTCGGTGAAGTCCTTGTTGTTTTGGTTGTCGCCTGCGGCTTGTTTGCCCGTGTGATCTTGTCGGCTTGGCGTTGCAGTCCACCGTGCGGTCCATTGGTCCGTTGTCCCCACTCGGCCGCCGTAATTTTTTTGCGTTGCCTGGTTACCTAGTGACGCTATGTTATTTTCTTTGTGCTCATTCAATTCCTCATTTTGGATATACAATTAGTTACTTCCCTTTCTTCTAACATCAATTTTTTAGTGTACGTAATGTGTGTCTATTAATACTAGTAATTGTATCTTTTTTTCTATAGGATTTATTTTCTTATACATGCCATCGTTTGTTCTTTTATTCTATTTACTGTTTCATGTATCATGTTAAATCTATGTCTTTTAGGTATAATTCTCTATATATATATATATTTTTAAAAATGTTTTATATACTTCTGTTGATTCTTGTTACGCAAAAGACGCTTATGTAAACTGTATCGTCTGACCCCTGACCCGCCCGTATTGGCGGTTCTTTTTTCCCTCCCTTCCGTGTTGAATGCCAATTATCTTTCACTTCATTTGTGTATTTAAATGTGCGTGCATCGCACAATGTGTACTGGCCTGATGAAGACGCTAGTCCAGCGTCGAAACGCGTAGCCCATTCCTTGGTAATAAACAATTATCAATTCATATTCTCTGGCTTGTACTTCATTCATAGCAGCGCCGGCGGTCCCTTTTTTCCATCCCACTATCCTTATACCATTGATTCTTGGCGTGGCAGCTGATGCTGGATGTGACAGATGACACAGGACGTGGCAGATGACAAAAGACGTGGGACCATTTGCTTAACAAACATGGGAAGACTACAACAAGACTCGGGCAAGGAGGAAGAGGGCAGAGCCCTGTTTATATTACAGGGTGTGTGTGGATTGGGTATGGAACATAGTACAGGTGAGCATGCTGGCCTTTTAAGGCTGGGGACGGGCGTGCTTGCACCTTAGAAACAACTGCAATGTGGCCACGTGTGCTGGTGTCTCCAGGGAAGGAGAAGCCGGCAGGAGTACAAAGATTTAGCGTTTTCGGAGGACATTGACGCACAAAATGGCTTTTGCGGCCACAATACAGACAAAGACCTGAAGAGCGTCTGCGCTGTTTCTCCTGATCGGACAATTTAAGTCTGTCCACCTGAATGGGACCCTAAGGTGGAACAACTGAAGAAGGCAGTAGGGGTTTCTGGAACTCGCGCGCCAGTCTATGGGACCGTCTCTCCTGGTCGGCCTCCTGAGCACGTTCCTGGACCCTCATGTCAATCCGGGTTGCCAACAGGATAAGGGCACCCAGGGTGGATGGGAGGTCGCGAGCAGCAAGCTCATCCTTGATAGGTGGAGACAGTCCTTGCCAGAAAGTAGCCACCAAGGCCTCATTATTCCAAGAAAGCTCCGCCGCCAGCGTACGGAGGGAGATGGCATACTCCCCTACAGTTGACTCCCCTTTTTTGATGGTCAGCAGAGAGGCAGCTGCAGAGGATGGCCGACCCGGTTCCTTAAAAACTGTATGGAAAGTCTCTAGAAACAATGGTAGGTCAGAGAATTCCGGGGCCTCTCGTTCCGAGATGGGGTTCGCCCATGCCAGGGCTTTGCCAGTGAGGAGAGAAATAATAAACGCAACCTTGGCCTCATCAGAGGAGAAGAGATAAGCACGCAACTTAAAGTGAATAGTACACTGATTAACGAAACCTCTACAGGTCCTAGGATCCCCGTCGTAGCGAGGAGGTAGAGGCAACGAGACTGCAGACCCAGGATAGGCAGGAGGAATAGCAGGTAGTGCAGCAGCGGTAACAGCCAGAGGAGGAACGGAAGGACAATCCAAACAGTCAATTACAGAGTTTACTGCCTGCAGTAGTTGATCCTGACATGCCCGGATGTCACGCATGTCTGCTTGCATGATTTGGACCGTACAATTAGGTTGGCCAGCGGGATCAACGTACTGTCACGATTCCAGGGTATGTGGACCCACTGGGCTGCTCCGTCGTAGCGGAGTGGCAGTTGATCAGACAACAGTCAATGGAAAATCTAAGCACAAGAATACCTGTATGAAAGTCCAGACAGACACGAGGTGTAGCAGATGCCTTGGCACAGATGATTTGTGGCAGCGATGATGCTTGGCGTGGCAGCTGATGCTAGACATGGCAGATGACACAGGATGTGGCAGATGACACAGGACGTGGCAGATGGTACTAGACGTGGCAAAACTCCAACGCGACTCCAATAGGGAATACTGGAACACTGGGAACAGGATACAACTAAGGGGCCATTTGCTTAACGAACATGGGAAGACTACAACAACGCTCAGGCAAGGAGGAAGAGGGCAAAGCCTTTTTTTATATTTCAGGGTGTATTGAGATTGGGTAGGGAACATATTACAGGTGTACTGCTGGGGACGGGAGCGCACGCGCACCTCAGAAACAGCTGCAGAGCAGTGCGGCTACGTGTGCTGGTCCCTCCGGGGAAGGAGACGCCAGCAGAAGTACAGAGGACTACGGTCGCGGCTGCCGGATGGTGAGAGAAGCTGGCGGTCCGTTACCGCGGCCGTTACAATAAAATTATTCAATAGTACGGCTAATCTTGGTCTGCTAAGACCTAACAACGCTGCAATGCCGGGAAAGCACCCAGCGATCACAAGATATATTGCGCTATGTAGATTACAAAAGAGAAGACAGAAGTTGATATGCCGCAGGGCAACCATCCTGCTCCTGCTAGAATTGCAGGACCTTTAAAACAGCGATGTCAAAAGACGTCGCTGTAGACTTGGGACATACGTAGCCCGCCGTCAAAAGACATTGGCCAGTTGCTAAGGGTTGAACTGTAAAAATTACAATTAAAGAAGAAAAATGTGGTAAATTGGACACATATAAAGATATATGTTGACGGGATAGAATTAAGATGGCTGGAGTGCCTAGTAATAGACTACTTTGTTGACCATGATTGGCATTAAATACCTGGTAGTGAGAACTAAAGTGGAGAAGAGAGGGGGTAAAAATGAACACCATAGTAAAATATTATGATGAAAGTATTTGTGTTCTTAAGATATAAGTAAAATGTGTTTTCACGTTAACGTCCTATAATAATTACATGCGCTTGCATAGATATGCTTAAGAGGGCTTAAAGGGCGCTAGGCTTTTTACTAGAAATGCTCTTTGGACATGAGCGCCGAGGGGCCGCTGACGTAGAATAGACATAAGCTGCTTGCTCCTCCAGACATGCGCTGTTTGTCAGCACAGACGCCAAGTGAATACATATGTAACTCTATGTAAGGTAAAGGAGCGATTCATTTTTAATTAAGTTTGGCCTCTGAACAGATGATTTTTTTAATATGTACTTGAGAGTTGAAATATGAGATTTTTTACACATTATGAGATGATTATATAATAAGATGAATTGATATAATTTTATGCGCTTTATGCATTTAGATTACACTATGTTGAATTATGATTATGAATATTTTTTTACATTTTGATACAATTATGTGTGTTGCAAATAAATAAATATATATATATATATATATATATATATATATATATATATATATATATAGGAATAGTGAATAAAATTAAACTTTTAATTTGCTTTTATCACAGCACGGCATGCCAGCTATACATTTGGATCTGCATTTCCAAATCCCCTTCTGAGGGAATTCTGTATCAGTCTTTACACTGATTGGTTGTTTTTGGATTTTCATGGCAATATGAGTTTGAAATCCTGCAGCTCTGTAGCTCTTATGACTGAAGTGCAACATACAGATTAGAAAATTGTCGGCCGAAACAAACTAAACAAAATCTTTTGTTAACCAGTCAGAAAATTGATTTGGCAAGTTTTTTGTTTTTTTTGGCAGGTAGTCATATTCGTATGGAACCTCCGGCTAAAAAGAGGCCTACAGATCGTTCTACAGAGTAGTTGCTAATTAAGTATACAAAAATGAGAGTGGAAAAATGAAGTGATTGGTAAACAAGTTTCACCAGTGTCATCAGTTTGTAGTGCATCCGTATTAGTAATCAAGGCAGTTATAATTATTATTATTATTGAAGTAAAAGAAAAACAGAGATATTACAATTAACAAAACAGCGATTCATTGCACCCCGTCACAAACATATATTTTTAAACCCTTAACGACGAATATATCCATCACAAGCAGGAGCTAGTTCCCGCATCGTGATAGATATATCTGTCACTCTGATCTCGTAGGTACTGCCACTGTACCCACGAGATCAGCGGCAGGATCACGGCTGTTAGGCTGGGTTCACACGACCTATTTTCAGACGTAAACTAGGCGTATTATGCCTCGTTTTACGTCTGAAAATACAGCTACAATACGTCGGCAAACATCTGCCCATGAATCGGTTTGCCGACGTACTGTGCCGACGACCTGTAATTTACGCGTCGTCGTTTGACTGCTGTCAAACGATGACGCGTAAAATTACTGCCTCGTCAAAGACGTGCAGGACACTTCTTTGGATGTTTTTGGAGCCGTTTTCTCATAGACTCCAATGAAAACAGCTCCAAAAACGGACGTAAAAAACGCTGCGAAAACGCAGCGAAAAACGCGAGTTGCTCAAAAAACGTCTGAAAATCAGGGGCTGTTTTCCCTTGAAAACAGCTCCGTATTTTCTGACGTTTTTGGTCACTACGTGTGCACATACCCTTAGGGTATGTTCACACAGCAGCGTCAGTATCGGCTGAAATTACAGGGATGTTTTCAGGAGAAAATATCCCCGTAATTTCAGCCGTAACGGCATGTGCAGGCGCTTGAACGCCGCGTCCATTACGGACGTAATTGGCGCTGCTTTTCATTGGAGTCAATGAATAACGGCTCCAATTACGCCCCAAGAAGTGACAGGTCACTTCTTTGACGCGGGCGTCTATTTACGCGCCGTCATTTGACAGCGGCGCGTAAATATACGCCTCGTGTGAACAGACAAACGTCAGCCCATTGCTTTCAATGGGCAGATGTTTGTCAACGCTATCCAGGCGCATTTTTCGGACGTAATTCGGGACAAAAACGCCCGAATTACGTCTGTAATTAGTGTGTGTGACACACAGTCAGGCTCCTGCCACACCTACACGAATTGTTGTGTACTCCGATTGCGTCAGTTTAACTCCTCTGTCACGCCATCGGCACTCCCTAACAAAGTTTTTTTTACACTGACAGGCAATAATGCTTTGGTATACTTAGGCCTAATTCACTCGACCGTGTTCGGTCCGTGATATACGGTCCGCATGTCGGTCGCATTTCCTTGACCGAACACAGTGCAGGGAGCCGGGCTCCTAGCATCATAGTTATGTATGACGCTAAGTGTCCCTGCCTCCCCGCGGAACTACTGTCCCGTGCTGAAAACAAGATAACAGTACGGGACAGTTGTCCCACAGAGAGGCAGGGAGTCCTGTCATCGTACATAACTATGATGCTAGTAGCGTTCCTCCCTGCACTGTTTTCGGTCTGGGAAATACTGCCGACATACGGTCTGTATATCACGGACCGAACACGCTCGTGTGTGGGAGGTCTAAGTATACCAAAGCATTATATCTGCGATCAGAAGATCGCAAAATGAAGTCCCATAGTGGGACTAAAAAAAAAAGTAAAACAGTTAAATAAAGTTTATAAAAAATTGTAAAAAAAGATTACAGTAAAAATAAAATAAAACCACTTTTTTTTTACATAAAAGTATAAAACAAAAATAACACATACACATATATTGTATCACCACGATCGCAATGACTCGAACAATGAAGTTAACACATTAAGTAAACCGCTGAGTGAACGGCGTCCAAAAAAAAACAAAAACAGCAAACTTACAGGTTATTTTTCATTCCCCCCACAAAAAATAAAAGTTAACCAATAAGTCCCACGTATCCCAAAATAGTACCAATGAAAACTATACCTTGTCCCCCAAAAAACAAGCCCACATATGGCTACATCGACGGAAAAAAAGAAAGTTACGGCTCTTGGAATGCGGCCATGCAAAAACAAGTAATTTTTAGGCCATGTTCAGACGTGGCGGAATTTTTCCACTGCAAATGTTGGTGCAGATTCGAGGCAATTACGCAACGAATCTGCACCAACATTTGCATATTTGACAGGTAATTCAGACGTTGCAGAAAACACAGCGGACTTGCCACAGATTTCAGTTTCTGCATTGCAAAGGCTGAAATCCGCAGTGAAATTTCGCTTCTTCTCCATAACAAAATGAGCATGCTGCAGGGGGAAAAATCTGCACAGCAGTCTAATTTCCGCACAGTTATTTTCCGCAACGTCTGAACTAAGTTTCCTAAAAATGTATAGAAACAAATGTAAAAAACGGCTGCTGCAGAATTCCACTGCGGATTGTCCACAGCAAAATTCAACAGCAATTCCGCCACGTCTGAATGTGACCTTAAAAAGAAGGGTTTTTATAGTGCAAACGTAGGAAAACATATAAAACTTTACATATTTGGTATCCCCGTAATAGAGCCAACCCATAGAATAAAGGTAACATCTTATTTTTGCCATATAGTGAACGGCGTCAATTTACAACGCGAAAAACAATGTTGGAATACCTGTTTATTTTCAATTCTCTCCTAAAATAAAGTTAATAAAAGTTTATCATTATATTATATGCATCCAAAAATGGTGCAATTGCAAAATACAACTAGTCCCGCAAAAAACAAAGCCTTATATGGCTATGTCGAACGGGATAATAAAAAAGTTATGACTCTTGGAATGTTAAGGGGTTAAAAAAGCAATACTATTTTTATTGCACAAGTTAACAAACTTGAGGTATACGCAATGCAAAAAAGCATTGTTTTTAGGCTTTATTTACACGGCTGCGTTTGGTCCGTGATATCCAGGAAATGCGGGCGACATGTTGACCTTAATTATCCACTAGAGTAAAAGTCAAGTTACTTATTTTTATTGACTCCTTTGAGCATCCTGTTTTTTGTTTGTTTTTATATCAGCAGGGCTGGCATTAGGCTTATTTTCCACAAGGTGTTTCTATTTTACAGCGTTTTTATTGCAGTTTTGAACTGCTTTTTAATTGCGTGGAAGAACGTATTTTAACCCTTTAATGACCAGGCCATTTTTCAATATTTTTTCTTCTTCGCCTTTCAAGAGCCAAAACTTTTTTTCTTTTTCCATTGATATGGCCGCATGAGGGCTTTTTTTTGCGGGACGCGTTTTAGTTTTTAGTGGCACCATTTAATATACCATATAATGTACAGGGAAACTTAAAAAAATTATTTTGTAAATTGGAATGGAAAAAAAGACATGCTTTTGGGTTACGTTTTTACGGCGTTTGTCTGTGGTCAATATGATTACAGCGATATCAAATTTATATAGTCACTTTTATGTTTTAGTACTTTTACAAAAAATAAACATTTTGCTAAAAAAAATAGTTTTGTGTCGCCATATTCTGAGAGCCATAATGTTATTATCTTTCTGACGGTTGAGGGTGTGATGGCTTATTATTTGTGGGGCGAGCTGTATTGATGCCATTTTAGGGTACATACGACTTTTAATTACTTTGTATTCAATTTTTTTGTGGGAGACGAGGTGATTAACAAACAGCAATTCCGCTGCTCGTTGATAGGCGCATGTGCCCATACATTTCTATAATGTCGGCAGCACATCTGCCTGTTTAGACAGGGAGATGTGCTGCCGACAACGATAAATTCTCATGCTGCATAAATTATAGAATCAGCCGATGAACGTTGAGCGTCTCCACAGGGCAATGATCAGGAACGAGCATTCTGTGAACGCTCGTTTGCCCGATAATTGGCCTGTGTGATTGTTTGATCGCTTGCACATCGTAATCTGCGATCCCAGTAGTTAGAGCAAGGCAGAGGCGTAGCTTAGTTCTCCAGCACCCGGGGCAAAGATTCAGTTCGGCGTGCCCCCTCCCCCAACTTCTTTGCCGACATCTCCTTCCTTCTCACCATGTTTAATTTCTCTAACAATCAATGAGATTATTTTTTTTTATGTTGTTTTTTTTTTTCCGAGCATAAAACTATTTGTACATTTTACAAGCAATATAGTTCTATAAGGGAGTTAACATAACAATAAATAAAAAGCAAATAAATGAAAGACGCCTGACTAAAACAGATTGTATAACTGAGGCTAATGAGAATATATGAACAGCCTCCTCTTGTAGATAATGCCACACACAGCCCCCTGTAGATAGTGCCACACACAGCCCCCTCTAGATAGTGCCACACACTCCCCTTATAGATACTGCCACACAGCCCCCTTTGTAGATAGTGTCACACATTCCCCTCTTGTAGATAGTGCCACACAGTCCCCCTTGTATAGTGTCACACTCGCCCCCAGGAGATAGGGCCAGACACACAGCCCTGTAAATAGTGCCACACAGCCTCCCTGTAGATATTGTCACACAGACCCCCTTGTAGATATTGCCACACACCGCCTTGTAGATAGTGCCACAGCGTCATACATTTCTCTTTACAACGCCCACTTGGTAAAAAGTTTAAAAAAATCATCCAGTTGGTCATTAAGAACTAATTAGCATAAATCTAAAATTGTTCATAACTTGCTCAAAAATTAGCATTGTTCAAAATAAAAACCACTGTTAGAGTATGTGCACACGAGAACTGTCTTTTACATCTGAAAAGACAGACTGTTTTCAGGAGAAAACAGCTGCGTCGTTTCAGACGTAAAATCTCCTCCTCGCATTATGCGAGGCGTCTTTGACGCCCGTAATCTTGAGCTGTTCTTCATTGACTTCAATGAAGAACGGCTCAAATTACATTGCAAAGAAGTGTCCTGCACTTCTTTGCCGAGGCAGTCAATTTACGCGTCGTCGTTTGACAGCTGTCAAACGACGACGCGTAAATAACAGGTCGTCGGCACAGTACGTCGGCAAACCCATTCAAATGAATGGGCAGATGTTTGCCGAAGTATTGTAGCCGTATTTTCAGACGTAAAACGAGGCATAATACGCCTCGTTTACGTCTGAAAATAGGTTCTGTGAACCCAGCCTTATCTACATTACATATCAGATTAGGTAGGGTATAGGGCATTTATAAACTGGTGACAGAGCCTCAGAGGTGGTTTTACACTGGGCGATTATCGTGCAGACGAGCGTTCATATAACGCAGATGAACAAGCAAACGCTCTGTTGTAAAAGATTATCGTTGTCGCGCTGCCAACATGATAATTATGTGTGGGGACGAGCGATCAGAGTAACGACCGCTCGTCACCATCCATATCTCTGTGTGACAGGAGCAAACGACCGCCGATCAACGATGTCTCGTTGATCGGCGCTCGCTGCACCGGCCTATTGTCGGCCGGTGTAAAAGGCCCTTTAGCTAAATCAGTTTTAAGATTATTATCATCATGAATGCCTCTCTTCTTTGCAGTCCTGTTTTGCCGTTGCTTGGGCATTTTTACCACGTTACTGTAAAAATGAATTATGCACCATTGATATGAAAATAATCATCTCTCACCTCCTGTGTCTCTTCTTTACTTTGATTCATTACTGTAACCAAAGGATCTTAAAAACAATATCACATTCGTTGATAAACTCAGGCTGTCCATTCCCTGTCTGGTCTCTTTCAATAAGGTTTTATTTGCAGAGCAGACCTTGTGGAGATCAGACTATGACTTTGTCAGTACTTGCACTCCTGGGATGGATATTCAATTGGAATATCAGATAGAACAAATGGTGATTCATTTTTTCCAGACGTGTAACCTCTCTTATATGAGATGATTAATATCAATGTTTCTTTACAGGGACATGCTATTTTCTATTTGTTAGCACAACCAGGATGAGTCACCAGTGGAAGAGGTGTTTCAGGCTCTTTACTTAGATAGTGATCACACCTCGATGAAAGGACATGTTTATACCAATCAAAGTACAATGAGTATACGTTAAGCCCAGGATCAGACACAAAGCTTAAATGCAGTTTTTGTGGATTTTGTAAGTGGACACAAAAGAAAGGAGATGCATCAGTCTTTTCTTTATATGTTTCCCTCCTTTTGGATCGACTTCTGTATTTGGCAAAAAAAAACTGAGCTAAAAACTACCGCAAAAACTGCATCAAAACTGTGTGAGAGCATGGCTCTACCCCTGCTATTCGCAAATATATGCTTTAATAACTGCAAACAGTCAGATATTCCATTTCGGTTTAGCAGAATTATCAACTTTGCATAATTATTATTTTTATTTTTTTTTGCAAAGTATAGCAGCAATAATATCCTATATCAAAAGGTCCTCATAAAGGGAAATAGAGTGAACTGAAGTTTTACCTTTGGAGCATATGTCACCCAATTAGATATATAGAAATGACCTAATATAAAGTTATTATTGGAATCCCTTCTAGCCAAGAAAGTGTTCCATTTATAATCTGCACAGTGGATCTCTCAGCAGATTAAAGGGGTTGTCCAGTCCCTAAAAATTGATGGCCTATCCTCGGGATAGGCCATCAATATTTGATTGGTTGTGGTCCCACTGCCGGTACCCTGCCGATCAGCTGTTTTTAAGGAGCCGCAGTTCTCATGCGAGTGCTGCTTCTTCTTAATTTTCCTTACTGCTCACATGAATTGCTGACACACTTGTAGCAGTGGTTCACAGTAAGGGTATGTGCACACGACAACGCCAATTACGTCTGAAATTACGGAGCTGTTTTCAGGAGAAAACAGCTCCTGAATTTCAGACGTTATTGCATGTACTCACGTTTTTCGCGGTGTCTTTTACGGACGTAATTGGAGTTCTTCATTGGAGTCCTGCACTTCTTTGACGCGTCCGTAATTTTACGCGCCGTCTTTTGACAGCTCGTCTGCACAGAACATCGTAAGACCCATTGCAAGCAATGGGCAGATGTTTGCCGACGTATTCGAGCCGTCTTTTCAGGCGTAATTCGAGGCGTAAAACGCCTCCATTACGTCTGAAAAGAGGTTGTGTGCACATACCCTAATACAAACTTCTCCCATTCACTTCAATGGGAGAAGGCTATAATACTGTGAACCGCCGCTCCTGCCACGTCAACGATTCGCAGCTGATTGGCGGGGGTCCCGGCAGTCGGACTCCGACCGATGAGTTATTGATGGCCTATCCTGAGAATAGGCCGGCCATGAATTTTTAGGGACTGGAAAAGCATAAGGCAGCTTGTGTACTGTCCTTAGACTGCAGTCATAGAGGGGGGCACATACATAAAAGTGTTAGCTGTCTGTGTTTCTAGTTTGTAAAAAAAACAACAAAAAGCCATGAAAATAATGGTGTACATAATGTGCTTTATACATAAATTGATAAATCTGCACATTTTCTTGCACAGCGTACTGCTTTACTGCAGGTTTGGTTCAAGAATTTCAATTCATAATGTTCGTTTTCTCCCAATGGCTAAAGCGAATGATTTGGGTAATAAGGGCATGACCAGACGTGGCGGAATTGCTCTGGAATTCCGCAGCGTATACGTTTCTCTATAGCTTTTCACACCTTTTTTCGTTAGGTTTGTTTACACGTTGCGGACAATTCCGCTGCGGAGCATAGGCTGCATAGGCAGAATTTGGTGTCCGCAGCATACACTGGTTGTTTCGAACGTGTATCGGACTTGTTGCGGACTCATTGCGGAATTTCTCCATTGACTTCAATGGAGAGTCAAAATTCCGCAATGGAGTCCGCAGATGTTATGTGTGCTGCGTAGCGTATTTGTTTTACGAACATGATCTTTCTTCATTCTGGCTGGACCTATGTATTTCTAGGTCTACAGCCAGACTGAAGCCCCATGCACACTAAAAAACGCCCGTAATCACGGGCCGTTATTACGGCACGGGCTGGCCCATAGAAGTCAATGGGGCTCCCGTAATTACGGGTGACTACGTGTGTGCACCTGTAATTACAGGAGCGTTGCTAGGCGACGTCAGTAAATACTCACTGTCCAGGGTGCTGAAAGAGTTAAACGATCGGCAGTAACTGTTTCTGCACCCTGGACAGTGACTTCCGATCACAATATACATCAACCTGTAAAAAAAATAGAAGTTCCTACTGTAATGTCCGTGGCTGCGGGCTGTCGGCTCCAGCCTCCCGCTGACAGCCGCAGCGACGAGTCGGCAAGCGCTGGCCCCAGCCTCCTCCTCAGGAGACGCCAGCGCTTGCATCCACTCACCTCCGCCGGAGCCCGCAGGGTGCGCGCGCACGCTCGTCCCCGCTCTTAAAGGGGCAGCGTGCGCACCGGACATCTTGAACGACCTTTGACCCGTGAGTACCCTGGGCTATAAGAGGGGTCCAGCCCCCTAGTTCGATGCCTGAGCGTTGTTAGTTTTCCCAGTCTGTCTTGCAAATGGTCCCTTAGTGTTTCCCGTTCCTGTTGTTACCCGTACCTTGTTCCCCGTTCCTGTTTCCCGTGCTTCGCCCTAGTATCTAGTTGTGCCACGTCCTGTGTCATCTGCCACGTCCAGAGGAATCTGCCACGTCCCGTGTCATCTGCCACGTCCGGAGGAATCCGCTACTTTCTGTGTCATCTGCCACGTCCGGAGGAATCCGCCACGTCCTGTGCCATCTGCCACGTCCGGAGGAATCCGCCAAGTCCTGTGCCATCTGCCACGTCCGGAGGAATCCGCCATGTCCGGAGGAATCCACCACGTCCTGTGTTATCTGCCACATCCGGAGGAATCCGCCACGTCTGGCGCAACTTGCGGCTCCTGTGTCATCCGCCACGTTTGGCGCCATCTGCTGCACCCATCTCATCTGTGCCAGAGCTGCGGCCACCATCTGGATTATTCAGGTACCCTTGTGCGGGACATTGTATTTCTGGGGTGTCCTGTTGTTTGGCCAGCTGTCTCCCCGCTGCGGCGGTACGGCCTAGTGGGTCCACTAACCCGCTTCGTGACAGTACGCTCAGGCCATGGACCCCGCTGGTCAACCTGAGACGTTGACTACACAAGCCATGCTGGCTGAGATGGAGGATCTCCAGTCACGACAAGACCAGCTCCTCCTGTCGGTGAACGCCATAGCCCATCGGCTGCTTGCTCCGTCCACAGTCATCACCGCACCCGTTCTTGCGGTTCCGCCTGCTACACCTCCTGTCTGTACCGGTACCAACCCCCTGTGTTTCTTGCCGCTACCTCCACGCTATGACGGAGATCCGAGGTCCTGCAGGGGATTTTTGAATCAGTGCCTGATCCATTTCAGACTACATGCCAGGTCCTTCTGCTAGGATGACGTCCGGATCGCCTTTATCATCTCTCTCCTTACCGGCAAAGCCCTGGCATGGGCCAATCCTCTGTGGGAACATCAGGGACCTGAGACCCGGGACTTGCAGTGCTTCTTACGGACCTTCCGCTCGATCTTTGAGGAACCCGGAAGAGTTTCTTCGGCTGCTGCATCCCTGCTAACCCTACACCAGGGAGACCTCTCCGTGGGCGAGTATGCCATTCAGTTCCGTATCCTGGCTGCTGAATTGACCTGGAACAACGAGGCTTTGGTGGCTACATTCTGGCAGGGACTGTCTTCAGGGATCAAGGACGAGCTGGCTGCTCGCGATCTGCCATCTACCCTGGACGATGTTATCCTACTCGCCTCCCGCGTCGACAGGATCCGGGAACGTTCCCAAGAGGTTCTCCGGGAGAGAGAACTTCCTAAGCTGCATTCTGCTGTCCTGCAATCCTCCTCAGTCGTCCCACCAGAGTACCCGATGCAGAGTAATTATGTTAAATTGTCTACCCAGGAGAAACAACACAGACGCACTTCTGGACTTTATTTGTATTGCGGCCATGGAGGCCATATTGTGCGTCTGTGCCCCCAGAGGCCGGAGAGACCCCATTGCCTAGGATTGGTTGGAGAGACAACACTAGGTGTAACAGAATCTAACAGAGGATTCGCTTCCAAACTGACTATTCCTGTGACCCTGGTATCCGGCGACAGGACGCATCAAGTCTCTGCCTATCTTGACTCTGGCTCTGCTGCAAATTTCATCCAGAAAGAGCTTGTGGATCATCTTCAGCTGCCCACAGTTCCCCTGGAGACATCTTTGGCTGTGGCCTCAGTTAATGGACTGCCTCTGCCTGATCCCATTATCTCTAAAACCAAGCCGTTGAAGCTCCAGGTTGGAGTCCTTCATTCTGAATTTATTTTGTTCCTTGTTTTGCCCAAGGCCATTAATCCTGTTCTGCTGGGCCTGCCTTGACTTCGACTTCATGCCCCAGTCCTGGACTGGAATTCTGGAGAGGTTCTCCAATGGGGCACCAAGTGCCATGGTCGTTGTCTGTTGCAGATCCATCCTGTCAAGCCTTCTCTGCCTCAGTCGCTGTCGGGACTGCCTCCCCATTTTGCTCAGTATGCAGATGTTTTCAGCAAAAAGGAGGCTGAGACGCTGCCTCCACATCGCACCTATGACTGCCCCATTGAACTGGTTCCTAATGCCTCTCTTCCCCGTGGACGGGTATATCCTCTCTCCTTGCCTGAGTCTCTATCCATGTCGGCCTATATAAAGGAGAATCTGGAGACGGGTTTTATACGAAAATCTTCCTCCCCGGCCGGGGCTGGATTCTTCTTCGTTAAAAAGAAGGATGGATCCCTTCGTCCCTGCATTGACTACAGAGGCCTCAACCTGATCACAGTCAAGAACAAATACCCGTTGCCACTCATCTCTGAGCTATTTGATCGCAAAAATTTTTCTAAGCTAGACCTGCGTGGGGCTTACAATCTAGTCCGGATTCGCCGGGGTGACGAATGGAAGACGGCATTTAACACCCGGGACGGGCACTACGAATACCTGGTGATGCCCTTCGGACTGTGTAACGCTCCAGCAGTGTTTCAGGAGTTCGTTAACGACATCTTCCGAGATCTACTCTATGTCTGTGTTGTTGTTTATCTCGATGATATTTTGATTTTCTCCCCAGATCAGACGACTCATCGGAGGCATGTTCGTCAGGTTCTACTATGATTGAGGGAGAATCATTTATACGCCAAGCTGGAGAAGTGCGTCTTTGAGAAGAGTTCTCTGCCCTTCCTGGGCTACATCATCTCGGATCAAGGCCTCAAGATGGATCCTGAGAAAGTGAAGGCTGTCCTGGAGTGGCCACGTCCCCAAGGCTTAAGGGCCATACAGCGGTTCCTGGGATTCGCCAATTTCTACCGGCAGTTTATTCCTAACTTCTCTTCTCTGACGTCTCCCATCTCGACCCTTACCAAGAAGGGTGTGAACGCCAAAGTGTGGACTCCAGAGGCAGAGTCTGCATTTAATAGCCTGAAGAGTGCCTTCACTTCAGCCTCGATCCTCCATCACCCTGACGTATCTCGGCAGTTCTCACTGGAAGTGGACGCTTCCTCTGTCGTTGCAGGTGCACTTCTGTTCCAGAGGAGCTCCAAAGGAAAGGCTGTAGTATGTGGCTACTACTCTAGACTGTTTTCCTCTGCTGAGCGCAATTACTCCATTGGAGATCGGGAGCTGCTGGCCATCAAATTGGCTCTGGAGGAGTGGAGACATCTTCTGGAGGGCGCTGCTCACCCCATCCTGATCTTCACCGACCACAAGAACCTCACTTACCTTCAATCCGCTCAAAGACTTAATCCTCGTCAAGCCAGGTGGTCGCTGTTCTTCACCCGTTTTCTGTTTGCGCTCCACTACCGTCCCGCGGACAAGAATGTGAGGGCAGATGCCCTGTCCAGATCGTTTGAGACGGAAGACACGGTGGAGTCCCTCCAGACTATCATAGACCCGTCCTGCATCGTCACTGCTAATCCTCTGCAGGTTAGAGATATCCCTCCTGGGAGGACTTTTGTTCGGTTGGCGGACAGGAGAAGAATTCTCCGCTGGGGACATAGTTCTAAACTTGCTGGGCACGCCGGTGTCCGTAAAACCCGAGACCTGATCGCTCGTCACTTTTGGTGGTCCACGCTACATAAGGATGTTCTGGACTTTGTCTCTTCTTGCACGGTGTGTGCCTCTAACAAAGGGACTCACAGCAAGCCTGCCGGCCTGCTTCAACCTCTGCCTGTACCCAATGCCCCCTGGAAGCACATTGCGATGGACTTCGTCACTGACCTTCCCCCCTCAGCAGGATGTAACACTGTCTGGGTGGTGGTGGACCGGTTCTCTAAGATGGCTCATTTTATCCCGCTGACCGGCCTACCTTCTGCTCCTCGTCTGGCAAGTCTCTTCATCCAGCACATCTTCCGCTTGCATGGCTTGCCTCTTCACATTGTGTCCGACCGGGGGGTTCAGTTTACCTCTAAGTTCTGGAGAGCCCTCTGTAAACTCCTGGATGTGAGATTGGACTTTTCCTCTGCCTATCACCCCCAGTCCAATGGGCAAGTTGAGAGGATCAACCAGATCATGGAAAATTATCTCCGCCATTTCATCTATTCACAGCAGGATAACTGGGTACAGCTTCTACCATGGGCCGAATTTTCTTACAACAACCACACAAGTGAGTCCACCACTTCCTCTCCGTTTCACATCGTCTACAGTCAACATCCCAGAGTCCCTCTTCCTGTGTCGACTTCATCCCAGGTTCCCGCTGCTGACTCTGCATATGGGGACTTCCTGCAAATCTGGCAACAGACCCGGTCCTCTATTTTGCTGGCAGTAGATCGCATGAAGCGAAAGGCAGATACTAAGAGAAGAGAGCCGTCTCAGTATCTTCCGGGGACTAAAATCTGGCTGTCCTCTCGGAACATTCGCTTGAAGATGCCCTCATACAAGTTCGCTCCCAGGTTCCTTGGACCATTCGAGGTCCTGCAGCAGATCAACCCTGTCGCCTACAAGCTTCGGCTGCCTTCTACCCTCAGGATTCCCAACTCCTTCCACGTCTCCCTCCTGAAGCCTGTGATCCTAAACCGCTATTCCAAGACTCCCAGCCCTGCGGTTGCTCCCAGCGGCTCTTCGGACATCTTTGAGGTAAAGGAGATCTTGGACACCAAGAGAGTGAGAGGAAAGACCTTGTATTTGGTGGATTGGAGGGGGTTTGGTCCCGAAGAGAGGTCCTGGGAGCCAGAGGAGAACCTCAATGCCCCTACACTTCTAAAGAAGTTTCTCTCTCGCTCCGGTCCCAAGAAGAGGGGGCGTAAGAGGGGGGATACTGTAATGTCCGTGGCTGCGGGCTGTCAGCTCCAGCCTCCCGCTGACAGCCGCAGCCATGAGTCGGCAAGCGCTGGCCCCAGCCTCCTCCTCAGGAGACGCCAGCGCTTGCATCCACTCACCTACACCGGAGCCCGCAGGGTGCGCGCGCACGCTCGTCCCCGCTCTTAAAGGGGCAGCGCGCGCACCGGACATCTTGAACGACCTTTTACCCATGAGTACCCTGGGCTATAAGAGGGGTCCAGCCCCCTAGTTCGATGCCTGAGCGTTGTTAGTTTTCCCAGTCTGTCTTGCAAATGGTCCCTTAGTGTTTCCCGTTCCTGTTGTTACCCGTACCTTGTTCCCCGTTCCTGTTTCCCGTGCTTCGCCCTAGTATCTAGTCGTGCCACGTCCTGTGTCATCTGCCACGTCCAGAGGAATCTGCCACGTCCCGTGTCATCTGCCATGTCCGGAGGAATCTGCTACTCTCTGTGTCATCTGCCACGTCCGGAGGAATCCGCCACGTCCTGTGCCATCTGCCACGTCCTGTGTCATCTGCCACGTCCGGAGGAATCCGCCACGTCCGGAGGAATCCACCACGTCCTGTGTTATCTGCCACATCCGGAGGAATCCGCCACGTCTTGTGTTATCTGCCACATCCGGAGGAATCCGCCACGTCTGGCGCAACTTGCGGCTCCTGTGTCATCCGCCACATTTGGCGCCATCTGCTGCACCCATCTCATCTGTGCCAGAGCTGCGGCCACCATCTGGACTATTCAGGTACCCTTGTGCGGGACATTGTATTTCTGGGGTGTCCTGTTGTTTGGCCAGCTGCCTTCCCGCTGCAGCGGTACGGCCTAGTGGGTCCACTAACCCGCTTCGTGACACCTACTTACCGAGAACTCCCTGCTTCTTACTCCAGTCCGGCTTCCCAGGATGACGTTTCAGTCTAAGTGACGGCTGCAGCCAATCACAGGCTGCAGCAGTCACATGGACTGCCGCGTCATCCAGGGAGGTCGGGCTGGATGTTGAAAGAGGTTCGCGTCACCAAGACAACGGCCGGGTAAGTATGAATTTCTTTTACTTTTACTAGGGAAAGGGCTGTCCCTTCTCTCTATCCTGCACTGATAGAGAGAAGGGAAAGTACTTTCACCTCAATACGCAACTGCTAGTCCGCATCAATTTAATGCCCATTTTAGGCAGAGCCGCAACAGAATCTGCAACGCAGATTATGTGCGGCATTGATGCGGACAGTGGCGGAAAAAATATGCCACGTCTGGTCATGCCCTAAGTATTAGAACTTCTTTGTGAGAACATCAGCAGTAGAAGAAGCGGGAAAGATAAATATGGCACACAGTGTTTGAAGTAACCTTACCTTATTTTATACTCATTGTACTTTCATTGGCAAAAACATGTCCTTTTATCAAGATATGCACACAGGGATAAGCTCTTATTGGGGGATGCATTTGGAGGCTTCTTTTGAAATCAATGGGAGCCCATTCAATGGGAGCTCTATCCTACAGAGCTATGAGCGATGCTGGCCAATTATATTTAACTAACAGGGTGCTGAGAGTCAGAGGAGAGACTTACGCTTTATTAGGGCTATCTATCTATTTATTTATCTATCTATCTATCTATCTATCTAGTGCTGTCGCAATTTTTGGATATTGTATTGTTTGCAGTCTTAGGCCTTATTTCACGTCTGTGATACGCGCGTGAAAATCACGCACAACACACGGACCTATGCAAGTCAATGGGGCCATTCAGACATACCGTGTTTTTCACGCAGCGCGTGTCCGCTGCGTGAAACTCACTGCATGTAGCTATACTTGAGCATTTTTTTGCGCATCACGCACCCATTGAAGTCAATGCGTGATTCGCGCAACAGTTGCTTAAGAAATGATGGGAAAAACGAAAACAACCTCCTTCATTTCATTTTGTAAACGTCAAAACCTTGTGACATAAGGATGGCATACGTGCGAAAATAACGCAGACACTGATGACACACGGAACTGCAACGCCGTTTCGTGTCTGTTCGGCTGTTTCCGGAAATAAATGTATAGTGTACGGACTCAATAGAATGTCTATGAGCCCGTACTCCGATACATTGGCTTTCCGGAAAAAGCCGAACAGACACGAAGCGGCTGAGCGCTCACACGAGCGCTTCAGCTGCTTCATTCTAGCGATTGGTGGGGGTCTCAGTGCTCGGACCCCCACCAATCCAAACTTCTGACATGTCACTAGGACATGTCAGAAGTTTGTCGAACGTTTAGCTACACTTTAAGGACGCAGCCTAGTTTTGGCTTAAGGCTCAGAGCCCATTTTTCAAATCTGACATATTTCACTTTATGTGGTAATAACTTCGAAATGCTTAAACCTATCCAAGCGATTCTGAGATCGTTTTCTCGTGAGACATTGGGCATTATGTTAGTGGTAAAATTTGGTTGATATATTCAGTGTTTGTTTGTGAAAAATAGCAAAATTTTGAGAAAATGTGAAAAAAATAGCATTTTTCTGAATTTAAATGCGTCTGCTTGTAACACAGAGGGTATGTTCACACGGCCTATTTACGGACGTAAATCGGGCGTTTTTGCCCCGAATTACGCCCGAAAATAGCGCCTCAATAGCGCTGACAAACATCTGCCCATTGAAAGCAATGGGCAGACGTTTGTCTGTTCACACGAGGCGTATATTTACGCGCCGCTGTCAAATGACGGCGCGTAAATAGACGCCCGCGTAGAAGAAGTGACCTGTCACTTCTTTGGCCGTAATTGGAGCCGTTATTCATTGACTCCAATGAATAGCAGCGCCAATTACGTCCGTAATTGACGTGGCGTTCAAGCACCTGCACATGCCGTTACGGCTGAAATTACGGGGATGTTTTCAGGCTGAAACATCACCGTAATTTCAGCCGTTACGGCCCCCGCCGTGTGAACATACCCAGAGGGTTATACCACCAAAAATAGTTACTAGTTCACATTTTCCATATGTCTACTTTATGTTGGCATCATTTTTTGAACATTATTTTTTTTTTCTAGGACGTTACAAGGCTTAGAACGTAAGCAGCAACTTCTTATATTTTAAATAAAATTTCAAAAGCCACTTTTTTTTTAGGTACCAGTTACTTTCTAAGTGGCTTTTAGGGGCCTATATATTGGAAACCCCTATCATACACCCCATTTTAGAAACTAGACCCCTCAAAGTATTCAAAACAGCATTTAGAAAGTTTATTAACCCTTTAGGTGTTTCACAGGAATGTAAAGCAAAGTAGAGGTGAAATTTACAAATTTCCTTTTTTTGTCAGAAAATCCTGTTTATTATTTTTTTTTCTGTAAAACAGAAGCTTTTACCAGAGAAACGTAACTCAGTACTTATTGCCCAGGTTCTTTCGTTTTGAGAAATATCCCACATGTGGCCCTAGTGTGCTAATGGACTGAAGCAAAGGAGCACCTAGTGGATTTTGAGGTTCTTTTTATTAGGCACCATGTCCAGTTTGAAGAGGTCTTGTGATGCCAAAACAGTGAAAAACCCCCAAAAGTGACCCTATTTGGCAAACTACACCCCTCAAGGAACTTATCGAGGGGTATAGTGGGCATTTAGATCCCACAGATTTTTGTTGCTGCATTTTGTGGAATTAGGCTGTGCAATTGAAAATCAAATTTTTCCGATAAAAGGTACGAATTTTTAATTTTGACAAGGAATAAAGGAGAAAAAGCATTTTTAAAGCAATTTCTCCCGATTACGGCAATACCCCATATGTGGTCATAGACTGCTGGTTGGACAAATGGCAGAGCTCAGAAAGGCAGGAGCGCTATTTGGCATGTAGATTTTGCTGGATTGGTTTCTGGGCACCATGTCGCATTTGCAGAGCTTCTGAGGTACCAGTACAGGTGGATACCCATTAAAAGTGACTCCATGTTGGAAACTAGACCCCTTGAGGAATTCATTGTAGTTTTCATGGGGTGCATGCGACTTTTTGATCAGTTTTTATTCTATTTTTAAGAAGCGTGGTGACTAAAAAACAGCAATTCTACTATTGTTTTTTATTAATTTTTTTTTACGGCGTTAACCGTGCGCGATAAATGACGTATTCACTTTATTCTGTGTGGCGACACGATTACGGCGATACCATATGTTTATAATTTTTTTATGTCTTATGGCGTTTGCACAATAAAATACTTTTTATAATAAATCATTTACTATTTGTGTTGCCTTAGGCCTTATTTACACGAATGTGTGCGTTTTGCGCAAGTAAAAAATGCAGCGTTTTGCGCACGTTGCAGTTCCGTATGTCATCAGTGTTTGGTGCATGTCTGTGTTATTTTCGCGCGTATGGCATCCTTATGTTACGCGGTTTTGACGTTTACAAAATGAAATGAAGGAGGTGTTTTTCTTTTTCCCATCATTTCTTGAGCAACTGTTGCGCGAATCACGCACAGCAAACGAATGCGCGTCCGTGTGCTGTCCGTGATTTTCACGCACCCATTGACTTCAATGGGTGCGTGATGCACAAAGAACACTCAAGTATAGGACATGCAGTGAGTTTCACGCAGCGGACATATGCTGCGTGAAAAACACGGAATGTCTGAATGGCCCCATTGACTTGCATAGGTCCGTGTGACGTGCGTTATTTTTACGCGCGTATCACGGACGTGAAATACGCTCGTGTAAATAAGGCCTTATTCTAAGAGCCATCACTTTTTTATTTTTCCATCAAGAAAGCGGTGTGAGGGTTTGTTTTTTGTGTAACGAACCGTAGTTTCGATCAGGTACATGCGACTTGTTGATCTCTTTTTATTCCATTTTTTGGGATGTGAAGTGACCAAAATATTGTGATTCTGGTATGGTTTATTATTATTTTCTCATATGATGTTCACCGCGTGGGATAGATAGCAAAATACTTTTGTAGTTCAGGCTGTTACAGATGCGGCGATACCAATTATGTATCGTTTATTTATTTATTATTAAAAATAAAGGACTGATAAGGAAAAAGGGCGATTTTTACTTTATTACTTTTAAAACTTTTTTAATTTTATTTTTACACAACTTTTTTGTCACTTTTTTACACTTGTCCCACTAGGGAACTTGAAGGCAGGAGGCCATGATCGCTATTCTAACACACTGCACTACATGCGTAGTGCAGTGTATTAGAGCTGTTTGCTACTCGCTGACATCAAGCAGAGTGGGTCCTGACTTTGTCAGGACCCACTAGGCTTCCGTAGCTGGCATAGCCGGACGCCATTATTAGGCCTCCGGTTGCCATATCAACCATCGCTGCCCGCTATCATGTAGCGGGCCATCAATGGTGGTTTAACCCCTAAGAAGCCGCGATCGCTATTGAACGTGGCTTCTTAGGGTTTAATCAGCGGGGACACCACGATCGGTCACAGCTCCTGTATGTGTTGGGAGGAAGGCCGAAATGGCCGTTCCTCCCGTGACGTACTATTCCGTCATGGAGCGCGAACGATATGGTCACCATGACGGAATAGTACGTCATGGAGCCCGATCGTGTTAAGGAAATAATTTGATATTATATAATCTTTAAATTTTTTTTGTTTTTGCACTGCATTTAAAGGCACTATTCCATCATCTTAAAGCGTAACCATAAAATGGACAGAGCGCAGAATTACTGGCTATGAGCAGATTGAATAACAACTGTAAGGCCTTATTCAAACGGACGTGTCCATTTGGCGCACGCAAAAAACGCTGCATTTTGCGCGCGCAAAAGGTCCGTGTCGCATCAGCATATGGTGCGTGGCTGCGTGATTTTCGCGCAGCCGGCATCATTATGACACTGTCTTTATGTTAACAAACAGAAAAGCACGAGGTGCTTTTCTGTTTTCATTCATTTATTTTACTACTGTAGCGCGCATCACTTGCGGCACTCGGAAGTACTTCTGTGTGCCGTGCGCGATTTGCACACACCCAATTACTTCAATGGGTGCGTGCTGCGCGAAACACGGGCAAGTATAGGACATGTCGTGAGTTTCACGCAGCGCACATACGCTGTGTGAAATTCACTGAAAGTCTGAACGGCCCCATTCACTAACATAGGTCTGTGCGACACACGTGAAAATCACGCGCATAGCACGGACGTATAACACGTTCGTGTGAATAAGACCTAAGGCTGGGTTTCCACAGTGCGGATTTGCTGCAGAATTTGCCTGCGTTTTGTAAGCCAAAACCAGAATTGTATCCAGGAGAGCAGACCTATAAGCCCATCCTTTTCATTTTTCTTCTGTTTAGGTTCCGTTCCTGGTTTTGGCTTACAAAACCCATGCAAAATCTGCAGCCAATCTTCACTGTGGGAACCCAGCCTCAGGGTACATTCAGAAGTGGCGGGTTTGCTGCAGAATTTTGCGGCGGACAGGCCGCAGTGAAAATCCACAACAGACTTTATTTTCTTTGGTATCTATTGCTTTTTAGGTAACTTAGTGCAGATGTTGCAAAGGCTGAAATCTGCGGCAAGTCCGCTGCAAAATTCCCCACTGTTTGAACAAACTGTAAAATATGCAAATTTAGCTGTAGATTTGTTATGTATTTGCCGCAAATTTGCGGCAAAGTCTGCAGCCGTAAATTTCCGACATGCCTGAATGGCACATTCTAAGGCTAAGTTCATGCATCGTGGATTTGTTGCAGATTTTACCCTTTGCAACGCAAAAAAGAGTGAGGTCTGCGTCAAATGTACAACAAAATTCGCAACAAGTCTGCAACAAATCCACGACATATGAACACTACCGTGCACAGGTTGCGTTATTTGTCGCGGAAAAAAACTGCAGATAAACGCAGGTAATTCTGCAGGTAAAATCTGCCATTAATATTGCGTTGTTTAGTGCGTTTTTAGGTGCGTTTTCTACATTTTAATGCAGAAACAGGAGAGGATTTTATGCTGCGGATTTAGGTGCATCTTTTTTTTTAATAAACTTGACAAATATAATTTAAAGACTGAAACTCAAGATAAATTTACATTCTGCGGATTTTAAAATCTGCAATTCAGTTGAATTTTCGTGTGTGGAAAAAAACTGGTTATCTGAATGGGGTTATCTCTGCAGCAAATGTCTGCAATATAATCTGCCGCATGTGACTGCACCTTTACTTTGCTGGTACTGTATTACGCTGCAGATTTGCTGCAGGAAAATCCATGTGCCAAATCTGCATGTAGTTCGCAATGTGTGCATGTAGTCAGGGCCGCAATGAGGGCAGTACTACTGGTAATGCTGTCAGGGGCCCAGCCACAATGATGAAAAATAGGGGCCCACCCGCGTTTCAGCTGCTTTATACATTTGAATAAGGGCCCCAGCGTTAGTCACTTGGAGAAAGGAATGGCGCCTGCAATGTTATAGGGCCTGTTCTTTACTCTGAAGTAACTAACGCTGGGGCCCTGAGAGGACTTACAGAAGAGGAAGATGCAGCATGAAAAGCAGAAGCTCCGTGTGGAGGGAGCGCCCACCGGACACGTCCTTCTCTACACAGCCGACTGAACCTGCAGGCTGGTGAGTGTCCCCCCCTCTCCATCCTGCTTCCCATTCCTCCTGACCCCACTTGGATAAAATAGAAAGTATGTTAAAATGTGGTTTTTTTTCATTCCCCTTTTTGCCACAATTATTGCAATTGCGGCAAAAATGGCGCAGTTTTGCTGGCAATATATAAAAATCGTGGCAAAACCACGTGATTTGTGCCGCGATTACGATAATTGCATAAAAAAAGGGATACAAAATATGAAAAAATAGTGCTGTTAGACTATATGAGTGCGGTCAAGTCACGTTTTTGCAGCGATTTTGCAAAAAATTGTGGCAACAAAATGGGATTTGACCGCACTCTGTAATTAGACTAAGGCCTTATTCAGACGGTTGTGTTCAGTCCGTGATATATGGACTGTGCACCGGCCGTATTTCCCACGGTGACCACAGTTCAGGGAGCCGGTCTTCCAGCATGATATTTATCATATTTATCTATAATCATAGGAATCCATGGCTCTCCGCGGGAATACTGTCCCATAATGTAATCATGTTTTCAGTACGGGACCGGGGAGAGTATTCCCATGGAAAGGGAGGGACTCCTATGATTATAGATAACTGTGATGCAGGGCCGGCTCCAGGTTTTTGTGGGCCCTTGGGCGACACAGACTTAGTACGCCCCTTTGCGGGGGAGCTCACGACGGCAGTAAAATAGCAGAAAATTTCACTTTGTGCCCCATATAGACGTTAGGCCCAATTTATGTTCCTATATAGAAGTTAGGCCCCAAGTTTGTACCCCCATAATTGTAGTGCCCTCTGTAGATAGTGCCACATAGCCCCCCTCCCAGGTAGTGCCACACAGCCCCCCTCTCTGGTAGTACCACACAGTCCCCCCAGGTAGTGCTACTCAGCCCCTCTCCCAGGTAGCGTCACACAGCCCGCCCTCCCAAGTAGTGCCACACAGCCCCCACCTCCCAGGTAGTGCCACACAGCCCCCTCCTCCCAGGTAGTCACCACACAGCCCCCCTTCCTGGTAATGCCACACAGCCCCCCTCCCTGGTAGTGCCACACAGCCGCCCTCTCTCGTAGTTCCACACAGCCACCCTCTCTGTATGTAGCACCTTTGGGGTTCCCTCTAGGAGTGTAATCCCCAGCCAGAGCATTGCCGATGCTCTGGCTAGGGATTCCGCTTCAGGAGAAATCCCTGACATCACTGTCCATATATGGACAGTGTTGTCAGGGGCAACCCCAGAGCCATAGTCCTGGGCAGAGCTCTACTAGCACTCTGCCTGGGACTCCTGCTCTGCTCCTGACATCACTGTCCATATATGGATAGTTATGTTTGGAGCAGAGCTGAAGTACCAGGCAGAGCGCTAGTAAAGGCTCTGTTTTGGTACTCCAGCTCTGGGAAAGCCCCTGACATCACTGTCCATATCAGTGATTTCAGGGGCAACCCCAGAGCCAAAGTCCTGGGCAGAGCTCTACTAGCACTCTGCCTGGGACATTGCTCTGCTCCTGACAACACTGTCCATATATGGACAGTAATGTCAGGGGCTTCCCCAGAGACGGAATCCCGGAGCAGAGCCGCTAGCGCTCTGCCTGGGACTCCTTCTCTCCTCATGACATCACTGTCCATATATAAATAGTGATGTCAGGGGCTACCCCAGAGATGGTGTCCCGGAGCAGAGCCACTAGCGCTCTGCCTGGGACTCCTTCTCTCCTCCTGACATCACTGTCCATATATGGACGGTGATGTCAGGGGCTTTCCCAGAGACGGAGTCCAGGAGCAGAGCCGGTTTTTCAGTTTTGATGCGTTTTTCGGCGCATTTTCATGTTGTGGATTTTGGTGCGATTTTCACTTGCACTAGGCAGATAGAATTTGCAAGCAAAAATCAAGATAAATTGACATGCTGCGGGTTCTAAAAAATGCACCACAGGTCAATTTCAGTCCTGAAAAATACCGCAGCATGTACATGAGATTTCTTGGAATCTCATTGACTATGCTGGTACTGTATTACGCTGCAGATTTGCCGCACGCAAATCTGCATGTAATACGCATTGTGTGCATTGATCCTAAGGCCCCATTCAAACATGGTGATTTGATATGGATTGCGATGACATGCCGATGATTCTGCATCCTATGCATATGAGGTTTCTGCAACCCAGTTCACATGCTCCGAAAAATTTCCCACATGTATTTTTGTCCAGGCCATGAAATGAAATCCACCACAGCAATAAGTAGCATGCTACTTATTTTGCATGGAAAAGCCGAGGATAAGCAACTTTGAATGACAATAAGATTTAGGCCTTGTTACGCAGTTTTTTGCAGGCAGAAAAATCTGCCTCGAAATTCCTTCAGGCTTTCTCTGCCTCCCATTGATGTCAATATGAGGTCAGAGACGGAAATGCCTGAAGAAAGGGCATGTCGCTTCTTTTCCCGCGAGCGGGAAAAAAACGCTTCCGCCTCCCATTGAGATCAATAGGAGGCAATTTCGGACGTTTTTTTGCCGGTTTCCAACGCGGTTTCATCGGCAAAAAACTGTGTGAAGGGCCTTATTCTCGTGCGGATCTGCTTCACACTTGTGGCATATCTGCGTCAGAAATCAAAGGGAAAGCCTCAGATTTTTGCTGTGGAAAAACACATTGAACTTTAATGGCAACATAGGAACGGAGCATTAGTGCTCCTTACATCCTCACAAGTGCTTCCCCCTCCCTTAAGGCTCCCTTCACATTGTGTTGTTGCCCTAAGTTTATCGTGTACATCAGGAAATCTCCTAACGTACACTATAAACAACGTAGACGATAATTCATAGGGCTCCATTATGTCCTTTTAGCCTCCGTCGGGCTGGTAGACGTCGGTATACATTATTTTTGAAGGATGGAATAGCGCAGTAGACTTTGCTATTCCATCCTGAGAGATTCCACAAAAAAACGTATACCGCTCCTGACATTACTATGTGGACAGTGACGTCAGGAGCTTCCCAATGCTGGAGTCCCCAGGCAGAGCATCACAAGTGCTCTACCCGTGGACTTTGTCCCTGGAAAAGCTCCTGCCATCATTGTCCATATATGTAAAGTGATGTGAGGGGATTCTCCAGGGCCGGAATCCCTGGCCAGAGTGTTGCCAATGCTCCGGCCGTGTACTCAGGCTTTGCAAAGCTTCTGACGTCACTTTATGTATATGGACATCAGGAACAGTGCCAGAGTCCCTGGGCAGAGCGCTAGTAGAAGGCTCCAGCCCTGGGAAAGCTCCAGACGTCACTGCCATTTATGGACAGTGACTTCTGTAGTTTCCCCTGGGCCATTCCCCGCGGCGACTTATCCCACATTATGCCATACAGTGGGATACGTTTTGGCTAAATAGATCAAAATCCAGGGCATTAACCGGTCACTGCCTGCTCCATGGTTTCATTCATAGTAATTTACAACAGCACCAAAATCAGTTAATGCGTATAATGTACAAACGTGAGCGCCACACTTTCCGTTGCCCAACCCCGGTAATGGAGGGGGGGCAGACATCATGGCTGTATGGGGGCCCAGAAATTCCTGATGGCGGCCCTGCATGTAGCCATAAACTGTTACGGATTAATAGTTACAATCTTACATTACCTTGAAGGTAGATTATATTTATGAAATTAGCCCACTATAAACTACATTTTTTTACCTTTGTTTCTTGATTTTGTCAGGATGTTTTTTTTGTTTTTTTTTTAGTTTTTAAGTAATATTTGTACATAACTGTTATGTTTTAGCAAACATGACCGGATATTTCCTCAACTTGCGAAAAAGGCTCAATATGTATTTACAACATGTAGCTGTTACACGCTTCAATAATATTGATGAATATTTACTAGAGTTCTATCAATACATTGATCTGAGAAGGGATTATCTGTGCCGCCTAAGGTTACGCTGACAGAGTGCAGAGTTTAAGGTTGGGTTCACACTGAGTTTTTTGCAGGAGGAAAATCTGCCTCAAAATTCCGTTTGGAATTTTGAGGCAGATTTTCCTCTGCCTGCACGCCGATTTTCGCAGCGTTTTTCACCCGCGGCCATTGAGCGCCACTGGCAAAAAGCAAAGCGAAATACGCTTTCTCTGCCTCCCATTGATGTCATTGGGAGGTCAGAGGCGTAAACACCCGAAGATAGGGCATGTGCCTTTTTTTTCCCGCAAGCCGATTTCCGCTCGTAGGAAAAAACACCTCCGCCTCCCATTGAAATCAATGGGAGCCATTTTTGGCCTTTTTGTGGCGTGTTTTCTGACGCGGTTTCCGCATAAAAAAACTCACTGTGAACTCCCCCTAAGGAACCTCTTCATCTCTAAGGGTATGTGCACACACACTAATTACGTCCGTAATTGACGGACCTATTTCGGCCGCAAGTCCCGGACCGAACACAGTGCAGGGAGCTGGGCTCCTAGCATCATACTTATGTACGATGCTAGGAGTCCCTGCCTCGCTGCAGGACAACTGTCCCGTACTGTAATCATGTTTTCAGTACGGGACAGTAGTTCCACGGAGAGGCAGGGACTCCTAGCATCGTACATAAGTATGATGCTAGGAGCCCAGCTCCCTGCACTGTGTTCGGTCCGGGACTTGCGGCCGAAATACGTCCGTCAATTACGGACGTAATTAGTGTGTGTGCACATACCCTAAGGGTATGTTCACACGCAGTGACCAAAAACTTCTGAAAATATGGAGCTGTTTTCAGGTGAAAACAGCTCCTGATTTTCAGAGGTTTTTGAAGCTACTCGCGTTTTACGCTGCATATTTTACAGCCGTTTTTGGAGCTATTTTTCAAAGGAGTCAATGAAAAACACCTCTAAATATGTCCCAAGAAGTGACATGCACTTCCTTTTCGCGGGCGTCTTTTTACGCGCCGTATTTTGACAGTGACGAGTAAAATTGAGGCTCGTGGGAACAGAACACCGTAAAACACATTGAAAGCAATGGGCAGATGTTTGTAGGCGTATTAGGGGCATTTTTTTCAGGCGTAATTCGAGTGTGGACATACCCTTAACACCACATAAAAATATGGCCTGATCCCAGAGAATCCCTAGGGTGCAGCCATCAATTTTCTCCTCAGCTTAAAGTAGGACAGATGACACAATGTACAAAGTTGGAAGACTACAGAGTAGTCAAACATTACTAAGGTCAAGAGTCACAGGCGCAGGTTTGAAGTCAGATTATGCTGGAGTTGGGAACACAAAACAGATTTGTAAACAGAGAAAAAGGCCAAAGTCAAAACAGAAACCTGTAGAACAACAGGTCCCAAAACTTAATATGGTCCCTTTAAGGCTGGGTTCACACGACCTATTTTCAGACGTATTGGAGGCATTTTACGCCTCGAATTACGTCTGAAAAAACGCCTCCAATACGTCGGCAAACATCTGCCCATTACTTTCAATGGGCTTTACGATGTACTGTGCCGACGACCTGTCATTTTACGCATCGCTGTCAAAAGACGGCTCGTAAATTACAGCCTCGTCAAAAGAAGTGCAGGACACTTCTTGTGACGTTTTTGGAGCCGTTTTCTCATAGACTCCAATGAAAACAGCTCCAAAAACAGCCGTAAAAAACGCTGCGAAAACGCTGCGAAAACCGCGAGTTGCTCCAAAAACTTATGAAAATCAGAAGCTGTTTTCCATTGAAAACAGCTCCGTATTTTGAGACGTTTTTGACTCTATGTGTGAACATACCCTAAGGCTTTATTCAGACGAACGGGAAAAACGTCCGTGCAACGCGCGTGATTTGCACGCGCGTTGCACGGACCTATATGTGTCTATGGGGCCGTGCAGACATGTCCGTGATTTTTGCTCAGCGTGAGTCCGCTGAAAAAAAGTCACGACATGTCCGTTCTTTCGGCATTTTGCACGCATCACGCACCCATTGAAGTCAATGGGTGCGTGAAAACCACGCATGCCGCACGGAAGCACTTCCGTGCGAACTGCGTGATTCGCGCAAGAGCTGTCAAAAGGATGACGTGCTTTTCTGTTTACAAACATCCAAACGGAGTGTCTTTGAGAAGAGTGAACCCAGACAACCGAACCGAACTTCACCGGGTTCGGCCGAACTCGTTTTGGCCGAACCCGGCAAAAAAATTTCCGGTACGCGACGTCAAGAGATAGTCACTGTCCAGGGTGCTGAAAGAGTTAAACTGTTTCAGCATCCTGGACAGTGATTTCCGATCCCAATATACATGAACGTGTTAAAAAAAAAAAGTTCTGACTTACCGATAACTCCCGGCTTCTTCCTCCAGTCTGACCTCCCGGGATGACAATTCAGTCCAAATGACAGCTGCAGCCAATCACAGGCCAAGCACAGGCTGCAGCGGTCACATGGACTGCCGCGTCATCCAGAGAGGTGGGGCCAGATGTCAAGAGAGGCGCGTCACCAAGGACGCGTCACCAAGGACGCGTCACCAAGGCAACGGCCGGGAAGTTCTCGGTAAGTACAAACCTCTGTTTTTTTTAACAGGTTACTCGATATGGTGATCGGAATTCACTGTCGAGGGTGCTGAAAGAGTTACTGCCGATCAGTTAACTCTTTCAGCACCCTGGACAGTAACTGACGTCGGCTAGCCTCATCTCTATGATGGCGGCTGCGCGAAAATCACGTAGCCGCGCATCATACACGGATGACACACGGAGCTGTCAAGTGGTTTTTGCGCGCGCAAAACGCCGCATTTTTGCGTCCGCAAAAACGCCACGTTCATGTGAATCCAGCCTGAGAGGTTTGGCTCCCTCTGAGAAAGACACATGCACATGATGAAGAGGGATTTGGCATTAAAGAGGCTCTGTCACCACATTATAAGTGCCCTATATAGTACATGATGTGATCGGCGCTGCAATGTAGATTACAGCAGTGGTTTTTATTTAGAAAAACATTCATTTTTGACGGAGTTATGACCTATATTAGCTTTATGCTAATGAGTTTCTCAATGGACAACTGGGCGTGTTTTACTATATGACCAAGTGGGGGTTGTACAGAGGAGTGTATGACGCTGACCAATCAGTGACCAATCAGCGTCATGCACTTCTCTCCATTCATTTACACTGCAGATAGCGATATAGCTATATTGCTATGTGCAGCCACATAAACACACTATAACGCTACTGCAGTGTCCTGACAATGAATATACATTACCTCCAGCCAGGACGTGATGTGTATTCATTCTCCTGACCACTTCTGTAGCGTCTCTTTGATTTACAGCACAGCACAGCGAGATCTCGCTGTGAATGACAGTTTACAGCGTAATCTCGCGAGACTACGCCTGCTATGCTGTAACTCACAGAGACCCTACAGAAGTGGTCAGGAGAATGAATACACATCACGTCCTGGCTGGAGGTAATGTATATTCATAGTCAGGACACTGCACTAATGTTAGTGTTTGTGTATGTGGCTGCACATAGCGATATAGCTATATCGCGATCTGCAGTGTAAATGAATGGAGAGAAGTGTATGACGCTGATTGGTCACTGATTGGTCAGCGTCATACACTTCTCTCCACAACGCCCACTTGGTCATATAGTAAAACACGCCCAGTTGTCCATTGAGAAACTCATTAGCATAAAGCTAATATAGGTCATAACGTCAAAAATGATCGTTTTTCTGAATAAAAAACACTGCTGTAATCTACATTACAGCGCCGATCGCATCATGTACAAGATAGGGCACTTATAATGTAGTGACAGAGCCTCTTTAAGGTGCTTTCACGCCGTCTTTTTTCTGCACAGCCAATGATCTCTTGCCAAAACCATGTGTTTTGCCACAAATTGCCATGGTCTTGTACTGCAATTGCGGTAAAATGCTCACAATTCGGCAATGTGGTAAACAGAATAAAAGAGGGTGAATTTTGGCACTCGTGGAAGCACCCTCAGGCCTTTTCACATCCGAGTGCGTCCGATTTACATCCACAAAAAATGTAACATTTTTCATTCTTTTCAATGTTTCTGTTGCGTCAGGGTGGCTTCCGTCTGCCATCCGTTTTGCTCATCCGTTTTTCTGTTCTGCAAGTACTTCCTGGTTTCACTTTTCTTTTTTTTTATGCATTTCTTTCGCAACTTATCCGTAAAAAATGGACAGCACACAGATGACAGCCGTGTGCTGCTGGTTTTTTTCACGCACCCTTAAACTTCAATGGGAGAGTCTGATCCGGAAAAATGTACCAGAATATGACATGCAGTGAGTTTCTCGCAACGGACACATGCTCCGTGAAAAAACACGGATGAATTATATAAGTCAGTGTGCTGTCCGTTGTTAAATCAGACAGCACACTAATGAGAAATACGTTCGTGTGAATAAGGACTTAGGAAAGGTAAGTTACACAGCAATTTAGAACTTGTGTCAGTCAAGAGGCAGCTGTAAGGCCGGGTTCCCACATAGTGTAAAAGCTGCGGAATTTCGGCAACGGAATTCTGTGTGGAAATTCCGCAGCATTTACAGTAGCAGCAAAGTGGATACGATTTTGAAAATCTCATGCCCCCGCTGTGGAAAAAAACCGCAACAAAAACTTTCATAAATTGAATTGCGGTGTGGAATTGAAATGCGCAGCATGTCAATTTATGCTGCGTTTTCTGTTGTAGGTTTTCAAAACGGCCGCGTAAAAAAATCGCCCCGTCGGAACAGAGCGCCGTTTTTCCCATTGAAATCATTGGGCAGATGTTTGGAGGCGTTCTGATTCCGATTTTTCGGCCGTTTTTCGTCCATTTACGGCCCGAAAAATGGACGAAAATAAGCCGTGTGTACATACCCTTAGAGTTGTTGCATCAAAATCACGACATTTTTCGTTCTTTTTTTTTTGTTTCAGCAATGCAGTTAGCCTTGCACATTTGAAATTGACTTGCAGGATACTGTTTCTTAGGGGAGGCACCACCTCAATATTGATGTGGACAAAGCCACTCGATTACTACTCAAGAGATGATCTCTATAACTTGTCATGCCTGCAGCAAAAGAAGAAAACGGTAGTAGTGAATCAGATGCATCAGTTTGGTGCTGCATATTACGTGGCAGCATTCTCTGGAACTAGGTGGTCGACCTTTGAAGTATGTCATAATGTGCAGAGTTTTTTTCTTCGGGTTCATTGGGTATGGCTGTAGATAATTCTACTGGTTCAAAACAACATGCTTTGTTTGATTAAGTCACTCTATTTTTCCAGCTGTGCGAAGGTGCTTCACTATTCATGGATGCTATGGGGCGAATTTATCAACTTTTCTACGCCAGTTTTATGGTGTAGAAAAGTTGAAAATGCAGCAAAAGTCTCAATTTGTGGAAAAAGTTGCAACTTTTCATGCATTTACGATGCTTATCGCATGCTCACATACCTAAGGCCTCATGCACACGACCGTAGCCATGTGCACAGCCGTGATTTTCGGGTCGGCCGGGGGCGGAGTGTCATCCGCAAGCCGCCCGCAAATCGCCATTATTTGCTATGAGTCTGGACCATGCACGCACCGTGAAAACCACGGTCGTGTGCATGGCCCCATCGGAATGAATGGGCCCGCAATTCTGCCGTGGATTTTCGGGGGAATTGTGGTCGCAAAAGCACGTTCGTGTGCATGGGACCTAAGTGTATGTTCACACACTTAACAAAAAACGTCTGAAAATATGGAGCTCCTGATTTTCAGCCGTTTTTTAAGCATTTTTTAAGCATACTCGCGTTTTTCGCAGTTTTTCACGGCTGTTTTTCTATAGAGTCAATGAAAAATGGCTCAAGAGTAACATGCACTTCTTTTTCGCTAGCGTTTATTACGCACAGTTTTTTAAAATTGCCGCGTAAAAAAAAGGCCCGTCGGAACAGAACGCCATTTTTCCCATTGAAATCAATGGGCAGATGTCTGGAGGCATTCTGCTTCGCATTTTCCAAACGTTTTTCGGACAAAAAAGGCTGAAAATAAGCCGCGTGAACATACGCTGAGGGTATGTTCACAAGCAAACTCAAAAACGTCTGAAAATATGGAGCTGTTTTCAAGGGAAAACAGCTCCTGATTTTCAGACGTTTTTTAAGCCAGTCGCGTTTTCGCTGCATTTTTTACGGCCGTTTTTGGAGCTGTTTTCATTAGAAACAGCTCCAAAAACGTGCCAAGAAGTGACCTGCGCTTCTTTTTCGCGGCCATTTTTTTACGCGGACGTTTTTAAAAATGGGCGCACAAAAAAACGGCCCGTCGGAATAGAACACCGTTTTTCCCATTGAAATCAATGGGCAGATGTTTGGGGGCGTTCTGCTTCCGTTTCTTCTGACGTTTTTTGGACATTTACGGCCCGAAAAATAGCCGAAAATATGCCGTGTGAACATACCCTTATAGTAATAATCTGTCTGTGGCTAAAAACTACGGATGTCCATCTGCATATTATCATGCAGCTGGTATCATGCCACAGGTCCACAAATTTGCTAGAACGGAAACGGACATGGCTGCTTGTTTGTCCGTGGAAAATTCTAAACTTAATTATATGCAGCAAGCCTACAGGCTACAGCTGGTCATATACCTAATGATTTTCCAGTTATGAGTCTTTGAATTGATAATCCTTGCATTGCCTGGAGCGCTGTGCCCCTTCGGCACTGATCAGTTTGTTGTTTTTTAGCTCTCCTTGAAGATCTGAACAGAGCGGAGTTTGGACTTGTAGAAAGTCTAGAGACTATACATGACTAAATTCTTCTTCTTCTGAGAGAGGTGAGAAAAGCCAATCACCTCTGAAGGAGCACAGCGAGGGTTTCTGCCCCATTTTTTTAGCGATTGTTGGGGGTCTCAACACCCAAATCCCCCACCAATCAAAACTTATGACATGTCACAACAAAAACAGCCTCTGGTTTTCAGACATTTTTTAAGCCGAAAACTTTTTTTTTCAGGCGTTTTTTCTAGACGTTTTTCGAGCTGTTTTTCTATTGACACAATGAAAAACAGCTTCAAAAATGGCTCAAGAAGTGACATGCTCCTTTTTACGGGGCATTTTTTTTTAGCAAACTTTTTTTTTAAAATGGCGTCGTAAAAAAAACAACTTCCTGGCTGAACGATATGGTGTTTTAGCCTTTGAATTCAATGGGCAGATGTTTGTAGCCGTTTAGCTACTGTTTTTCAGGCGTATTTGGGGCGTCTACACACCGAAATACGCCTGAAAACTCTGCGTGTGAACATACCCTCAGAATTAAATAATACACATGACATGGCATCACCTGCGAGTTATAATTACCGTGATCGCACTGCTTCTTTATTGTTTCGCCACGCAAAGAGAATGTTGCAAACAACTTGCAGACATCACAAAAAATCCAACATGGTTGTATTTTTTAAGATGGTCACAAGGTCAGTTGTGACTTATTTTCTGTAGTCGCTGTAATTCCATGACTTAATGCTATGGACGCTAGCCTAAATGCAAACTTTTTTTTCCTTAAATATTTTTTTGGGGTCTAGTAACATAAGTACAAACTGCTAGACTATTTTGTCCCTCTTGTGTCCCACGTTTGCTGTCACTCCTTCCTCGGCGGGTTAAAAGAATGTGCAATTTTTCCTAGACTATGATTTATTGCTGTCATAATTAGCAATTGCAAAAGACTGACAGAATGGTTCTACATCACAATCCCGCTTTAGGGGTTAGGACAAATGAAACAACAAAGTATCGTCATCTCAGACAGGACCTGACCCTAAGCAAGTTAAGATATTGATCATTGTGGTGTACAGGAAATGTCATGAACATTTATTTGTCTCCGGAGACCACACGGCCTCTACTACAAAGCCCCTGTAAATAGACATTTGTAATACACAGATATATCAGTCGCTAGGCACCATCATTGCTGAGATTTCCAAATGTTTCCTTTCATGTCACATTAGTGGAAAGTGACCTGTTGTGTTTGTGGAAGCTCTGGAATCCCGCAGGAGAAGGATCATTTAGTCCTCTGGCGGGCAGCCAAGTACAACTTGTTCTGGAGCAGAGAATCTCTATGAAGCAGCATTATCAAGTGAGACAGGTCAGGCTGGCAGGAGGTGGTTTAGACTGTTGATTAGCTAAGCTGTTACTGAACAGGCTGAGCGAAATCAAATGAATTGTTTGTACACTGTACCGTAAACATTTCTCTATAATGCAAACATATTGAGGTGTTTCATGGCATAATTCAAGGCACAGGTCTACCAGCTCCGGCTTCTGTATGCCCGAATATTGGTTAAAAACTTAAAACAAAACTTGGTCTAGTTATAAATTGTTAAACAAGCAAAAGAAACAAGGTGCAAAGTGGCAAAAGCTTCAAGGGGTATTCCCAAATGACACATTTATGGCATATCCACAGCACCACTGGGACCCTATGTGGAAAACGTCTCGTTGATAGGCGCTCGCTGCATCGGCTGATTATCGGCCGGTGTAAAAGGGCCTTAAGGCACCCTATTTCAGCTATTACAGCCTCCACTCTTCCGAGAAAGCTTTAAACAAGAATTTGGAGTGTGTCCGTGGTCATTTTTGCCTATTCAGAAAGAAAAGCATTTGTGAGGTCACCGATGTTGAATGAGAAAGTGCAGCTCACAACTCGTCAAATCATGTCTTTATGGACCTCAATTTGTGCACATGGGCACATATAATTACATATATAGTTATATCATTAGTATGGTTGAAAAAATACATATGTCCAAAATGTTCAACCAAGGCATGGGAGAAAGTAAAGGGATAGGTGAAATGATATATATAATTATATATATATAATTTATAATTATATATAAAACGTCCCATTTATTACATATATATATTTATTATATATATACATATTTATTTATTTTTACTCCTATTGATCCAGAGAAAGTTTTTTTTTTTTTAAAGGGAAATAAATATAAAAATTACTTATATGGCATTCAGATATAAATGTTAGTGGTGTATTTAAAGAGGCTCTGTCACCAGATTTTGCAACCCCTATCTGCTATTGCAGAAGATCGGCGCTGCAATGGAGATTACAGTAACGTTTTTATTTTAAAAAAACGAGCATTTTTAGCCAAGTTATGACCATTTTTGTATTTATGCAAATGAGGCTTGCAAAAGTCCAACTGGGCGTGTTTAAAGTAAAAGTCCAACTGGGCGTGTATTATGTGTGTTACATCGGGGTGTGTTTACTTCTTTTACTAGCTGGGCGTTCTGACGAGAAGTATCATCCACTTCTCTTCAGAACGCCCAGCTTCTGGCAGTGCAGACACACAGCGTGTTCTCGAGAGATCACGCTGTGACGTCACTCACTTCCTGCCCCAGGTCCTGCATCGTGTCGGCCACATCGGCACCAGAGGCTACAGTTGATTCTGCAGGAGCATCGGCGTTTGCAGGTAAGTAGCTACATCGACTTACCTGCAAACGCCGATGCTGCTGCAGAATCAACTGTAGCCTCTGGTGCCGATGTGTCCTCGCTCGTCCGACACGATGCAGGACCTGGGGCAGGAAGTGAGTGACGTCACAGCGTGATCTCTCGAGAACACGCTGTGTCTGCACTGCCAGAAGCTGGGCGTTCTGAAGAGAAGTGGATGATACTTCTCGTCAGAACGCCCAGCTAGTAAAAGAAGTAAACACGCCCCGATGTAACGAACACATAATACACGCCCAGTTGGACTTTTACTTTAAACACGCCCAGTTGGACTTTTGCAAGCCTCATTTGCATAAATACAAAAATGGCCATAACTTGGCCAAAAATGCTCGCTTTTTTAAAATAAAAACGTTACTGTAATCTACATTGCAGCGCCTATCTGCTGCAATAGCAGATAGGGGTTGCAAAATCTGGTGACAGAGCCTCTTTAAAGCCTTCCACCAAAGGTTATTTATAATTTCTGTACTCTACTTAGAATCATAATTAAATCACTGGAGTATGACTAGAGTTTAATAAAATTTAACTTTTACTAATTTTATTTTAAAAAAGTGTGCAAACAAGAACACACTAGGAAAAACTTTTCAAAACAAAGAAATACTCCCTATTATAGAGAGAATATAACACTCTGTACGGTTATTAGATGCCAATTTGTGCAGGCGATATTCATATTTTTTACAGACTATATGTAATGCTCCAAATTATTTCAATACATAAGGGTAATGTTCTTCCCAGAAAGATAGATATTGGTATCTATAGGGTGATGAACCCCCCTACCCGTTCTGTAGTGTAGCAGAACCCGTGCCGTTCCTCTGACTTGGGACTGGGAAACCTCATTATTCCTTTTTTATATCTAGGCAATCAATTTTTTGCCTTCTCAAAAATATGAATATCGCCTGCACAAATTGGCATCTAATAACCGTACAGAGTGTTATATTCTCTCTATAATAGGGAGTATTTCTTTGTTTTGAAAAGTTTGTCCTCATATGGCATTCAGAAAGAAAAGCATTTGTGAGGTCAGACACCGATGTTGAATGAGAAGGTGCAGCTCGCAACTCATCAAATCATGACTTTATGGACCTCGATTTGTGCACATGGGCACATATAGTTACATATATAGTTACATCATTAGTATGGTTGAAAAAAGACATATGTCCAAGAAGTTCAACCAAGGGATGGGAGAAAGTAAAGGGATAGGTGAAATTCTATAAAAAAAATTTACCCCTATTGATCCAGAAGAAGTTTTTTTTTTTTTTTTTTAAAAAAAAAGGAAATTAATAGAAAAATTACCCATAAGGGATTAACCAATTTTGCCTAAAAAGAAAAAATTACTTCCTGATCCCAAGTGTCGATCGGACTGGATCAACATTTAAAAAAGCATTGTAAATATTGACATAGACGCTGATATGTTTTTGATCTAAGAAATTATCTATGGCTTTTATGAAGCCATCTAGTGTCCCTGCTGTGACCAGCTCCTGCAGCTATTCCATAGATTCACAGTTCTCACAATGAAGAAGGCTTGTCACCTCTGGAGATTAAGCTTTTTGTCTCCAGACGGAGGGAGTGGCCCCTTATCTTTTGAAGGGGTTTTACATAGAACAGGTTTTCACTATATTTCTTTTAAGGGCCACTCATATATTTATACAAATTATTCATGTCCCCCCTTAATCGTGTCTATTCGCAGCTAAATAGGCTTAATTATTTTATTCTTTCCTCATAAACTTGATGGACATGTGTCTTTTTTTAACCGTACTAACTATGTAACTATGTAATAACTTAGATTCTCTATGACCCTTATTAGTTTAGTTGCTCTTCTTTGTATTTTTTCCAACTTCAGAGCATCCTTTCTATGAACTGGAGCCCAGAACTGAACTGCATATTCTAGATGAGGCCTCACTAATGCTTTGTAAAGTGGTAATATTATATCCCTGTCCTGCGAGTCCATGCCTCTTTTAATACACGACAATATCCTGCTGGACTTAGAAGCAGCTGATTGACATTGCATGCTGTTATTTAGTCTATGACCTACAAGTACACCCAGATACTTTTCAACAAGTGACTCCCCCAGTGTAGCTCCCTCTAGGACATATGACGCATGCAGATTGTTGGTACCCAGATGCATAACTCTACATTTATCCACATGGAACCTCATTTGCCAAGTGAATGCCCAAACACTAATTTATGAACATCTTCCATAGACTGAACAATACTACATAGCTTGGTATCATCTGTAAAAATAGAAACAGTGCTATTAGTCCCATCCTTATACAGAGGCGTAGCTAGGTTCTCCAGCACCTGGGGCAAAGATTCAGTTTGGCGCCCCCCCCCCCACCACCAACCTCTTTCCCGACATCTCCTTCCCCCTCGCCGTGTTTGTTTTCTCTACCAATCGACGTGTCATTTCTTTTTATGTAACGCGAGCATAAAATTATTTGTACATTTCACAAGCAATATGGTTCTATACACAACACAAGAACCAAGCACAGTACATATATACAGCACCAGCACAAATACAGCTCAATTTAGTGCAACCCCTGCTGTATATCTGGGTATGGCGTAAAACTACAGCTCCCAGCATGGCCCGAACAATGGTAAGGATATGCTGGGAGATGCCGTTTCACAAAAAATAAATCCTATCATAATCATACCACCCATCATCTCACTGCAGATCATACAGTGACTACAGTACTGATTAGAGGCAGAATAAACATTTACATTAAGTGACTCACCGGTGACGTCTCAGATTCTAGTTCTTTTTCTCCATTTGGTCCAGACCTCTATGATGACTTCTCCCGGTCCATTTCTGCAGTTTGCCGCTCACATGTCTTCAGCTTCTCACTTTTCCAACATTTCTGCACCTATAAATAAATATAAAGTTATCATTATACCACACACTACGCCCCTAAATATAATAGCGCCATACACTGCACCTCTAATTATAATAGCACCATACACCGTGTCCCACACACACACTGTGCCCCCTGTAGATAGTGCCTGCCATAGAGCCCCTGTAGATAGTGCCCCCATATAGACCACCCCTGTATATAGTGTCCCACAAATAACTCCCCCTATAGTCCTCTACAGATAGCCCACCCCTGTATATAGCCCCCTGTAGATATAGCCCACCCCTGTATATAGAGCTCTACAGATAGCCCAACCATGTATGTAGCCCCCCTGTAGATATAGCCCACCCCTGTATATAGTGCTCCACATATAGTCCACCCCTGTATATAGTGTTTCACAGATAGCCCACCCCTGTATATAGCCCCCCCTGTACATATAGTCCACCCCTGTATATAGTGCTCCACTAGATAGTCCACCCCTGTATATAGTGCTCCACAGATAGCCCACCCCTGTATATACTATATACAAGGGTGGGCTATCTGTGGAGTACTATATACAGGGGTGGACTATATGTACAAGGTGGCTATATACAGGGGTGGGCTTTCTGTGGAGCACTATAGGGGGGAGCTATTTGTGGGATACTATATACAGGGGTGGGCTATATCTACAGGGGGACTATATACAGGGGTGGGCTATATCTACAGGGGGACTATATCTACAGGGGGACCATATCTACAGGGGGACCATATCTACAGGGGGACCATATCTACAGGGCTGGGCTATACGCAGGGCTGGGATATACACAGGGGGGCTATATCTACAGGGGTGGGCTATACACAGGGGGGCTATATCTACAGGGGTGGGCTATACATAGGGGGGCTATATACAGGGGTGGGCTATATACAGGGGGAATATATCTACAGGGGGCTATATCTACAGGGCTGGGCTATATACAGGGCGACTATATCTACAGGGGGGGCTATATACTGGGGTGGGCTATCTATGGAGCACCATATACAGGGGTGGGCTATATCTACAGGGGGCTATATACTATATAGCCCACCCCTGTATATTGTGCTCTATAGACAGCCCACTCCAGTATATAGCCCCCTGTAGATATAGTCCCCCTGTATATAGCCCCCCTGTAGATATAGTCCCCCTGTATATAGCCCAGCAGATATAGTCCCCCTGTATATAGCCCAGCCCTGTAGATATAGTCCCCCTGTATATAGTCCCCCTGTATATAGCCTCCCTGTAGATATAGTCCCCCTGTATATAGCCCAGCAGATATAGTCCCCCTGTATATAGCCCACCCCTGTAGATATAGTCCCCCTGTATATAGCCCCCCTGTAGATATAGTCCCCCTGCATATAGCCCCCCTGTAGATATAGTCCCCCTGTATATAGCCCAGCAGATATAGTCCCCCTGTATATAGCCCAGCCCTGTAGATATAGTCCCCCTGTATATAGCCCCCCTGTAGATATAGCCCCCCTGTATATAGCCCCCCTGTATATATATTCCCCCTGTATATAGCCCAGCAGATATAGTCCCCCTGTATATAGCCCACCCCTGTAGATATAGTCCCCCTGTAGATCTAGTCCCCCTGTATATAGCCCCCCTGTAGATATAGTCCCCCTGTATATAGCCCAGCAGATATAGTCCCCCTGTATATAGCCCAGCAGATATAGTCCCCCTGTATATAGCCCAGCCCTGTAGATATAGTCCCCCTGTATATAGCCCAGCCCTGTAGATATAGTCCCCCTGTAGATAGACACCCCCCGTAGATAAAGTCCTTCCCCCCATGTAGACAAAGTCCCCCCCGCAGATACAGCCACACTTCTATTACAATTTAAAAAAAAATAATTAAAACTCACCTTATTCCCGCTCCCACGCCGTCCGGCAGCCATGGAGACCTGCTCTCTTCTGCGCAGGTCTCCTGGGGGTTGAACGCGGCGTCTATGAAAGGCGCTGATTGGCTGGGCAGGATGACGTTCCCTGCCAGTCAGTCAGCGCCTTTCATCGATGGAAGCGTCACTGGTACAAAAGGTACCAGTCGCTTCATTTGTGGAGAGGCGCTGAATGGCCGGGCACGGAACGTGCCCGGTCATTCATTGCTTCTAATTGTACCTGTGTCCTTGCGACACAGGTACAATTATAGTGCAGGAGGAGGGGGCGCTGGCGCCCCCCTCTGAACTGCGCCCGGGGCACATGCCCCGCTTGCCCCCCCCTAGCTACGCCCCTGCCTTATATCATTAATAAATAAGTTGAATAACACAGTCATGCTAGAACAGGAAGAGGTCTTCACCAAATTGTTCACACAAAGTTGTAAGCATAAAATTTATTAAAGTGTCTTTGTATGTTGTGAGATTAACATTACCCTTCACTATAGAACTATTATAGAACTATAATATATTATATTATAAAACTATTCCAGGAGGTAACATTCTCCTGGCATTTGCCAAACCCAAATTCATCCATCAGACTGCCAGATAGTGAAACATGATTCCTCACTCTAGAGTACACATTTGCACTATTCCAGTGGCAGCGCACTTTAAACCATTCTAGTCGACACTTGTCATTGTGCATTGTGATCTTAGGCTTGCGTGCAGCCGCTTAAATAGGGTTTCCACTATCTCGTGGATGGGTCGGTGCGTGTCCGACACCCGGACTCCGCACCGATCAGCTGCTCCGGATGTCTGCAGGCAGCGGATGTCATTGCACACTATGCAGTGTATGGAGCTGGAAGCAGTTGGCTCAGTACATTGCATATCGGCCGTGCTGCAGAACTGCTCGGCTGCTATTCCGTGATTGGAGCCATCTGCTTCGGGCATGGGCGTCCAGTTCCCGGAGGCAGCCGGAGCAGCTGATCAGTCTGATAATATACTGATTACCTATACCATGGATAGGTCATCAGTTTTCCGATAGTGGAAAACCGGTTTAAAGGCCATGTACACCTGTGAAATCATTTTTTATTTAATTTTTTAATAAAAAAAATGTATCAGTGTGTTTGGTGCAACTAAAATTATTTTTACTTTTGGAGATACAGCTGCTTTGTATCCTTTATACAGAGCAGCTGTGTCTGGCTCTGAGACCTGAATCCGGCAAGTCAGCAACACTGACGTGTTCAGTGACAGCAGGTCCTGTCTCTGACACGCAGGATCTATCTGTTATCGATCACATCTAAGTTATGAACTTAGATGTGATTGGTAAGGGTATGTTCACACGCAGAATCAAAAACGCCTCAAAATACAGAGCTGTTTTCAAGAGAAAACAGCTCCTGATTTTCAGACGTTTCTTGTGCCACTTGAGATTTTCGCGGCCTTTTTTACGCGTAAAAAAACGCAGCAAAAAACACTCCGTCGGAACAGAACGCCTTTTTCCCATTGAAATGGGCAGATGTTTGGAGACGTTCTGCTTCTGATTTTTCGGGCGTTTACGGCCCGAAAAACGGCTGAAAATAGGCCGTGTGAACATACCCTAACAGCTCGATCTAGACCCGCTGACACTGAATCTGTCAGTGCAGCTGACCTCACTGATACAGGTTTCAGGGCTAGTTACAGCTGCTCTGTATACAGGATACAAAGCGGCTGTATCTCAAAAAGTAAAAATAATTTTAAATAAAAAGTATTTAGAGTTGCACCAAACACACTGATACATAGGTATCAGGAAACGGGTACTTACAAATGGTGCAAGCTAAACTGATACAAATTTAATTATTGTTTGGAATTTATTATATTTTTTAAACTAAAGTGCCCTAAAAGTTGATACACTGTAACGGCCGCCATCCGCTGCCCTCATATACTCACCATCCCCGGCGTCTTCTGGCTTCAGACTGGTGAGCCTTTTTCCTCCAGTTTTGGTTGCTGGTGGCCTCTTACACCGCTGACTTTCACCTCCTGGTTTGGTACTGCTGCTAGGGCCAGCACACGCCAAATTCAACCCAGGTTTCCTGGGTGTAAGAGGGACCCTCCCATATTGCTCCAGTGCGTGAGCATTTAGGTTCTACAATAGATTGCTAGTTGTTCCCTGCAGCGTGTTATATTTGGATTTCCTGTTACTGAACTTTTGCCTGAAATTTGACCATTCCTAACTGCCTCCTGCCCTGACCACTTGCCTGTTAACCATGATGACCCTTTGCCGCCTGCCCTCACTTTTGACTTTGCTAATCGTGAGTGTCCATCTGCTGCATACTGTCTGCTATTTCTGTACCATATATGTGCACGTCGACTATTGCTAAGGGAGACTGCTCTGTGGGTGGCAACCTGCGGATACCAGCAGCCAAGTTCACATCTCCGTCCGCAGGTTAAAGGGTGAAAATCTAGTTATCCCTTAGACAACTCACTGTCACGTTGGGTGCGTGGACCCACTGGGCTGTACCGCGTTGACGGTACGGCAGCTGGCCAACAGGACGCGGGTCACAGTCTAAAGTTCGTATAGTGTACCTGTGGCAGCTCGAACATTAGCAATAACAGGCTCGGCTGGGACTTAAGCAGCAGCCAGACGTCAGGCATGGTATAGCAGGACAGTCGTGGAATAGAGCACAGCATGACTACAGTTCAGCACGGCACTTGACCAGGTAGCACGGGATACAGGTTACAGGTACAGGGAACACTGGGAACTGGAAAACACTAGGAGACCATTTGCTAGACAAACTTAGGGTACTACAACAACACTCAGGCAAGGGAGGAAGGGGCTGAGCCCTTCTTATAGTCAAGGAACTCATGGGCTAATTTTAACCCCTTCCCCTGCTTGCATTCTGGGCCCCAATGGCCAAGCCATTTTTTACATTTTTCCATTGTCACATTCAAAGAGCTAGAACTTTTTTATTTTTGCGTCGACATAGCTGTATAAGGTCTTGTTTATTGCGGAACAAGTTGTATTTTTTAATAGCACCATTTTGGGGTAGATATAATTTATTCATTAACCTTTATTAACTTTTTTGGGGGGGGGGGGATAGAAAAAAAACAGAAATTTCACCACCCTTTTTTGCGCCCTAAATCTACGTCGTTTACCGTGTGGTATAAATAACACAATAACTTTATTCAGCGGGATGTTACGATTGCAACGATACTAAATTTGTATAGATTTTGTATGTTTTACTACTTACACAGTAAAAACACTTCTTTTTCAAAATGATTTGTTTCTGTGTCTCCATATTTGAAGAGCCATAATTATTTTATTGTTCCGCCGATGCAGTTGTATGAGGGCTTTTTTTTTGCGGGATTACTTGTAGTTTTTATTGGTACCATTTGAGAGTAGATGCGACTTTTTGATCACTTTTTATCACATTTTTTTAAAAGTCAGGATCAACAGAAAACAGCAATTTTTCCATTGTTTTTTATTTTATTTTTACGGCGTTCACCGTGCAGGTTAAATAATGTAACAGCTTTATAGTCAGGGTCGTTACGGATGCGGCAATACCAAATATGTGTAACGTTTTTGCTTTATTGTGTTTTTTTTAATAGTAAAGCATTTTGTAAGGGGAAAAAGTGGGTTTTTAAAAAAAAAATTCTCATTTTTTTTAATTAACTTTATAACATTATATACTGTACATACATAAAGACAGATATTCAGACATACAGGCAAATATACACATATATACAGTGAAGGAAATAAGTATTTGATCCCTTGCTGATTTTGTAAGTTTGCCCACTGTCAAAGACATGAACAGTCTAGAATTTTTAGGCTAGGTTAATTTTACCAGTGAGAGATAGATTATATTAAAAAAAAAAATGAAAATCACATAGTCAAAATTATATATATTTATTTGCATTGTGCACAGAGAAATAAGTATTTGATCCCCTACCAACCATTAAGAGTTCAGCCTCCTCCAGACCAGTTACACTCTCCAAATCAACTTGGTGCCTGCATTAAAGACAGCTGTCTTAAATGGTCACCTGTATAAAAGACTCCTGTCCACAGACTCAATTAAATCAGTCTGACTCTAACCTCTACAACATGGGCAAGACCAAAGCGCTTTCTAAGGATGTCAGGGACAAGATCATAAACCTGCACAAGGCTGGAATGGGCTACAAAACCATAAGTAAGACGCTGGGTGAGAAGGAGACAACTGTTGGTGCAATAGTAAGAAAATGGAAGACATACAAAATGACTGTCAATCGACATCGATCTGGGGCTCCATGCAAAATCTCACCTCGTGGGGTATCCTTGATCCTGAGGAAGGTGAGAGCTCAGCCGAAAACTACACGGGGGGAACTTGTTAATGATCTCAAGGCAGCTGGGACCACAGTCACCAAGAAAACCATTGGTAACACATTACGCCGTAATGGATTAAAATCCTGCAGTGCTCAAGAAGGCACATGTACAGGCCCGTCTGAAGTTTGCAAATGAACATCTGGATGATTCTAAGAGTGATTGGGAGAAGGTGCTGTGGTCAGATGAGACTAAAATTGAGCTATTTGGCATTAACTCAACTCGCCGTGTTTGGAGGAAGAGAAATGCTGCCTATGACCCAAAGAACACCGTTCCCACTGTCAAGCATGGAGGTGGAAACATTATGTTTTGGGGGTGTTTCTCTGCTAAGGGCACAGGACTACTTCACCGCATCAATGGGAGAATGGATGGAGCAATGTACAGTCAAATCCTGAGTGACAACCTCCTTCCCTCCACCAGGACATTAAAAATGGCTCGTGGCTGGGTCTTCCAGCACGACAATGACCCGAAACATACAGCCAAGGCAACAAAGGAGTGGCTCAAAAATAAGCACATTAAAGGGAATGTGTTGCCAGAAAAACATGTTTTTTTTTTAAAAATTAAACATTTAGTGTGTGGGTGATTAAACATTGTTCAAATTTTTTTTATTTTTTTGCACGAGTCCAGGAAATATTATAAATTATTTCTAATTTATAATACTACCCATTTTTGGTCACTAGATGGAGCTGTTCCCAAAATTGCAGCATTGCAACATTGGGTTAAAAGCCCTCGCTCTAGTGAGCTCTCAGCATCCCCCCCTCCTTTATCCTGGCTAGTGCCGGGATAAACGAGGGGTTTGAACGATGTAACCTCCTACACTGTGTGTCGCCATTTTTTGCGCTAACCCACAGTGTAGTAGGTTTACATACAGTAGTAAACACACACAAACACGAACATACATTGAAATCTCTTACCTGCTCCTGCCGCCGCGGCTCCCTCCGGCCCGTCCGCTCCGTTTGCTGTCGCTGGTGCAAGTGCACAAATCCGGAAGCCGCGACCGGAAGTAGTAATATTACTGTCCGGCCGCGACTTCCGGTCCACAGGAAAATGGCGCCGGACGGCGCCAATTTAGAATAGGACTGTGTGGGTGCGGCGCATGCGCAGTTCCCACACAGACGCCGTACACTGCAGTCAATGGGACGGGAGCCGTTCGCAGTCCCTATGGGACTGTGGCTGCCGTATTCCATGTCTGTATGTGTCGTTAATCGACACACACAGAAATGGAACAAAAAATGGCAGCCCCCATAGGGAAGAAAAAGTGTAAAAATAAGAAAAAGTAAAACACAAACACACAAATGAATATAAACGTTTTTAATAAAGCACTAACATCTTTAACATATAAAAAAATAATTTGTGATGACACTGTTCCTTTAAGGTCATGGAGTGGCCTAGCCAGTCTCCAGACCTTAATCCCATCGAAAACTTATGGAGGGAGCTGAAGATCCGAGTTGCCAAGCGACAGCCTCGAAATCTTAATGATTTACAGATGATCTGCAAAGAGGAGTGGGCCAAAATTCCATCTAACATGTGTGGGAAACCTCATCATCAACTACAAAAAACGTCTGACTGCTATGCTTGCCAACAAGGGTTTTGCCACCAAGTATTAAGTCTTGTTTGCCAAAGGGATCAAATACTTATTTCTCTGTGCACAATGCAAATAAATATATATAATTTTGACAATGTGATTTTTATTTTTTATTTTTTTAATATAATCTATCTCTCACTGGTAAAATTAACCTAGCCTAAAAATTCTAGACTGTTCATGTCTTTGACAGTGGGCAAACTTACAAAATCAGCAAGGGATCAAATACTTATTTCCTTCACTGTATATATGTGTATATTTGCCTGTATGTCTGAATATCTGTCTTTATGTATGTACAGTATATATGTTCCAGTATGTGCGTGTCTATATATGTGGTTAATTTTTGGATTGTGTAGGGGGCAGCAATAGAGAGTGCCGCACAGGGCGCCATCCAACCTAAGGCCAGCCCTGGCTGTCACCGACCCTAGTCAGAAGGAACTCCGCCGCTGCCTGCACCGCATGACCTCCTCGGCTCCTCCGGTAAGTCACGTCAGGCAGAGCGGAGAGTGGTAGCGGTAGGCTATCACTCGCCGCTCTGTTTACAGTGTGGCGATAAGTACAAGGGGGGAGTGTGGCGCTATTTAAAAGGGGGGAATGTGGCGCTATTTACAAGGGGGGAGTGTGCTGTGTATAGCACTATCTACAAGTGCCTCACTCAGACCGCCGCCACACTTGGCTCAGACTGCCGCCCTCCTTCTGCTTCTAAATGTGAGCGAGTAGGGCTGACGGAGCTAAGGAAGGAATGACACGGTGGCAGTGGCGGTCAGAGTGAGGTTGGGGCGTGCTGTAATGGGAGTGGACAAGTTCAGTCACCTGACCTCACGTCACTGACGTGAAGTCAGGTGACTGGACTGTGTCGGCCAGGAGTGGACCAGTCCGATCACCTGACCTGAGTCACCTGACCTCACATCACTGACTCGGTGACCGGACTGGTCCACTCCCAGGCTGGTTGCACCGACCTCACTCAGACAGCCACTATACTTGAGCCAAGTAGCGAATGACGCGGCGGCAGCGCGGTCTGAGTGAGGTCGAGCTGGACCTTATACGGCCCACGGGCCAGACGTTTCCCACCCGTGGTGTAGACAATCCTCTGTGAGCTAAACAGTCTATACTCCAAGCTGAAATATTTTACCTACATTGATAGTTTTTAGCAAACTTTTAGATATAGAGGATTACCTGGATACAATTGTGTTCACCTCTCAGCTGTGAGTAGGAATAGGTCTGTTTGTTTGCGAAGTCTTAATGTAAATGAGAATGTTTTCATTTAATGACAGCAAACAGAAATCTTGAAAATGGTAACTGAAAAACAAACTAAATGAGAAGGCTGCAGAACTTTTCATTATACAATGGTTGAAATGGCTCTGTTGCTTAAACATTCTGCACAGAGACTGTTATCAATCAGGTCTGCGAAGGGTGGGGGAAGGCTGGGGCATCCCTGAATTCATTAATACAACGTGCTCTTAAGGCCCTTTTACACAAGCCAATTATCAGGCAAACGAGTGTTCATATGAATTCTTGCTCCCGATCATTGCCCTGTGTAAAGAGCACCCTTGAGGGTCCTCTTACATGGCCTATCCTGGGCCTTGTAAACGAGCGCCAGTCAACGTGACCACTCGTTAATCGGCGCTGGTTTGCTCCTTTCACAAGGTTACTACGATCGATGGTCCCCATACATTATTATCATGTCGGCAGCACATCCACCTGTTTACGATTGTTTGCCTGATAATTGGCCTGTGTAGAAGGGCCTTAAGTCGGGCCGTGTAAGAGCACAAGAGAGTCCGCTGAATTTATTTTGATAAAAGTTTAGATAGACGGCTGCCAGTAAGCTGGAGTAAGATACGTTGATGCATTTGCGAGTTTTCTACGACTGGCGTAGAAAGGTTATTAAATTCCCTTTATAAAGAACAGACGCAGCTGCATGTAGATTGTAAATGACCTTGTTAGAGTTAGAATGAAGTGAAATGAAAACAGAAGATGAAAAGCCCGTGCACGTGTATGACCATGGCAGTATGATGGCTACATTGGGTAATAGATGCAGAAAGGCTAGTGACAGCTGCCCGGAGGAGATTTCTAATTCAGAAAAGTGTATGGAATTATAAAGCTTATTCAATAATTTGCCTAGCAAAGTAAGACTACAGTCAGAAATTAAAAGTAATTGATGATAATAGAGGTAAGGCCTAGTTTACATCTCGTTATTAAAGTACGTTTAGCATGTATGTCCCGGTGTACGCGCTAAACGTGTCTATAGGGCTCTATTAGCCTGACTAAGGCAAAAAGAGTTCCGTTTGGCCTCCGTCAGGCAGGTATACGTCAATATACCTTTTCTTTTTAAGGCATGGAGTAGTGTAGTAATAGTGAAGCAGACTACGAATCCCATGAAAAAAAACAGTGGCATCCGTCACCAATAGACTATAATGGTATCAGTTTAACAGATACGTCATGAACTCTCATCACCCCAGTTCATACAGTATACCCTCATAGTCTGTTGTGATGGATTCCACTATTAGGCATCCGTCACAGCCTATGTTTAAATACCGGTATACGCTTTTCCCGGCATATACTCCAAATGTAGGTAAATAAACATAATCTAAACTAGGCCTAAGTCATTTACTTTGGCTCTGTTTAGACATGTATTTATTAGAGGATCTGCGGCAGTTTGATGTGTTGCATATCCGCACGAAGATTAGCCCCATTCAATGCTTCTCATTCTTGCGGATTTATTTTTCATGGAGCAGACCAAAAAATACGCAGATTTTTTTCTGCTGTATGTGAACGGGGTTACAAAAACTCCATTTACATGCATTGGATGGGAAATGTTAGCGGATTTGATGAGAATTTCAATGTAAAATCTGCGCCAAAATCCTATTATTCAATGCTGAATGTGTGAATAGACTGTTAATTCCTAAACTAATTTCTGCATCATCAATGTGCACATCTTTAAGGAATCCAATGCAATTACTGGCTGAAGCATGTTGGGAGGATTTGGTCAAATAGGGCTTGGATCCTGTCTAGGGTTACCCTTTTTGGAATGGGGAACCTATTTAACCTATTTTATAGGAATACCAGTTGCCCTAATTTTGTTCTCTTCTGAGTTGCAAATTCCTGGATAGGGGCAGGACCACACCGAATAATGCCTCATCCACAGACCGTAGATTTTATCCGTAATTACGGATCAGGTAATTACAGATGACATTGCAGACCCATTCATGTCTACAGGCCACGGACACCTTTCAGTATTTTTACAGATGTTTGTCGATGCCGTAGAAATTATCCGCTAAATATAGAAGATGCCCTATTATTGTCCGCAATGGTCTATGGGCATTTCCAAAATTGCGGACGCCTACGGATGTTCAGCCGAATTTGCGTATCCGTATTTGCGGAAAGTAAAAACCCTTCCGGTTGTGTGCATGAGGCCTTAGGGTTTGATTTTTTTAGGATAGAATATTTATTTATTTTTTATTTTGTATTGTAGTTCTTTGAATTGTGGAATCTGAGGATACCGGGTTTTATTTTTTTTTAACATTGGTATTAAAGATTACTTCCAACTCTCTATTTTATTCTGGAGATCCTTATCCCTTATTTAAAGATAATGGTAATGGAGGGGAGTAGAACCCTATGAGCCCTACAAACAACAACGTGGCCCTGAACACATGTGGAGTCAGATGTGGAATTTTTCGTTTGCATACACATATCATTGAAAGTTATAAGCAGTCCTTAGTTATAACATGGATATTAGTCTTTATTTTACTAACAGAACTATGGGAATTACTAGTGTTAGTACAGTATAATATAGTAACACACATTCTTCTCCAAAATTGTGTATAAAAATAGTAATTGTTTGGTTAGACCACCAAAGTCTTATGTCATTTCTGGACCTTACAATGACAGACAGTATGGACATAGCTACATCTGCATTCTAGGAGCATTTCACCATTAACAATAAGTCTACTGTGGAAACTGCAAAAGCCGCTTGTTCCTGACGCCTCTTGGTGATTTTCGTTCTACTTGGGGCTGTCAGAAAAACAGAGTTTGTTTATTTTGAGACGGGGATGGAATGGATCCAAGCAGATACACAGTAGCAGAGGAAGGAAGTAATTGTGTTGTATTGTTCTGCCGTGCTCATTGCTCAAACTGGGAAAAGTCACAGAAACGGAAGTTGTTGAATTTTAAGTAGAGGAAAATGAAAGTCCTGGGACAGTAGTTACATTGGTCAGCTGGCTATTCTTAATGAGGGTATTGTTCAACATGAATTACAATGGAAAGGATTGTTTGAGCAGAATGTTTTAGCAACTGCAATGACTAATTTATTCATGTTTTATTTATTCCCATACGTATACTGTCGAATGGTTAACCATTTATTAAATATTAAATGTATACATTTGCTGCCTGTTATGCGACAGGTTTCGTAAATTTGTCTTTAGTATCCTAGTTGGGGATTGTCCAATTTCAGAAAAGCCATTTTAGGCTGAATTTATACGTGGTGTAAAAGCTTTTTATTTTTGTTGCAAAAAAATCTGCTGTGGAAATGTATTCCATGTAATCGCATAGGGAGGAAAAATCAGCAGTTTTTGCGCAGAATTTTACCCCGCAGCATACTCTCTACATGTTGCAGATTATGGATGCAGAATTTCTTCATAGACCTTAAAGGGGTTGTCCACTACTGGACAACTGATGACCTATCCGTCATCAGTACATGATCTGTGGGAGTCCGACACCCGAATCACGCACCGTTAAGGTTAAGCCGCTCCGGCTGTCTCCGAGCACCGAACATACATGCCAGAAGCAGTTGCCTCAGGCCTCTAAATAGCGGCCGAGCAGCCGTACTGCAGCTCTGCTTCTATGCAAGGGAATAGGAGCAGAGTTGCAGCACGGCCGCTATGCTATGTATGGAGCCAACTGCCTCCGGTTCCGTACATCGCATAATGGGCCATAACATCCAGTGCCTGGAGGCAGCCAGAGCGGCTTAAGGGTATGTTCACATGGCCTATTTTCGGCCGTTTTTCAGGCCGTAAACGCCAGAAAAACGTCCGACAAATCGGAAGCAAAACGCCTCCAAACATCTGCTCTTTGATTTCAATGGAAAAACTGAGTTCTGTTCTGATTGGCCGATTTTTTTACGCGCCCGTTTTTCAAAACAAACTGCCACGAAAAAGAAGTGCCGGTCACTTCTTGGTACGCTTTTGGAGCCATTATTCATAGACTCTATAGAAAACAGCTCCAAAAACAGCCGTAAAAAACGCAGCGAAAATCGCAAGTGGCTTAAAAAACGTCTGAAATTCAGGAGCTGTTTTCCCTTGAAAACAGTTCCGTATTTTCAGACGTTTTGAGTTTGCGTGTGAAGATACCCTAATGGTGCAGGGTCTGGGTGTCAGACCCGCACCGATGACATACTGATGACCGATCCAGCGGATAGGTCATCAGTTGTTCAGTAGTGGATAACCCCTTTAATTGATGCTGTTTGAAATTCCACACTGAAATCTGCAACAGAAATCCACAACATAATCCGCAACAGTAAATTTTGCAGCAAAAAATGTCACTAACTTCAAATGTGTTTAAGAAATAACGCAAGCAGATTTTAAATGCGTATTTTGTAGCGTATTTTTACACCACATGTGATGAAACCAGCCATAAAAATGCAGATTTATCTTTGAGCATGGTTGAAGAAATTACGTCTTCTAGATCTATCACTGTGTGCGTTTCATATGTCGGCCAGATATAAAATTAACCTGAGTTGCTTTGTAGCTAGATCCAGGATACAGTAACTAAATTACAGCACAATTACAACTGCTATCGACCTTTAAAGGTGTTCTCTCTTGATCACAACCGCTATCCATATGCTCTATTAAGGCATATGGATGTCATAGACGTGGCAAGAACGGAAAGCACCCTAGCAGACCTAGCAAGTCCATGCATCCCTCTGAGTCCGCTGCAGAGAATATATATATATATATATATATATATGCCTAGATAATAACTATGGGGGGAGTACTTTGTTTATCTTCTACTATTGACTATGTATAACTGAAAAATGCTCATTTGGATTTGCAAAAATGAAACCCTTGTCAGAATCCTACACATTATAATCAAAGGGAAATATGGTAATTACGACTTGTTGATGATCATTACCAAATGCTATAGGTTTGTAGTTCATGAGAATGGAGCCTGGGTACGACACACATGGATACGTTGTACAACTGCTATTTCTGAGCCTCCATTAATTTCACTGGAGTAATGCATAAAGCCGGTGTTCAGTCGATGTGATGGGTAATTAATGTCACTCAAGTTGCAATATACTAGCATGTGTTGCTGGCTTTAATCTATGTCTTTATATTTGGATTATTATTTACAGAGAGGCAAAATGAATGCAAAGCTGGAAATAGATGTATTTAAGAATCTACAGATAGGGTTGGTGATGGAGAACAAGAACATGCAGTAGTCTAGTCATAGCAGATTAATAACATTTTACTATAAAGGATTAAAAAAGGTAACCCACACAAACTCATGGAAAACATACAAACTCCATGCAAGAGTTGTCATTAGTTAAACTGGAACCCAGCACCCCAGTGCTGCGAGGCAACAGTCTAAGGGGCTGTTCACATCTGCGTTGGAGGCTCCGTTAGGGGCCTTTGTCTCAGATCCGGCAGAAATTACTGGAAACAATAGCGCAGCATGCCGCGCTATTGTTTTCGGTAATTCGACGGACAACCCAACGGAAAGCGACCATTGCGTTACCGTGCTCCCCATGCATGAAAGGGGCTGTTTATAAGGTGTATACTAACATCAAAACAATTTGATTCTATTAAGGCTCCGTTCACATCTACATTGGTCCTTTCCATTGTTGTGCTCTGTCATAGGAGCAAAACAACTAAAATTATGCTAGTGGCAGATACGTCATAAAATTAACTTTAATGGTCTCCCTTGGGTTTCCGTCATGGTTCCCATAATTTTACTGGACACAATATCGCTGCATGATGCGCTATTTTGAGTGGGATTTTTTACAAAACTGCGTCAGAGACTCCTAACGGAGCCTCCGATACAGATATAAACATAGCCTTAATTATTTCATGATATTATTGTTCTTAGCCTACTTTCCTATCACACATCTGATTTTTAAATCCATATTTCTGTTTGTGAGACCTGGCTGAATTTGTATGTGCCATAGATAAAATATGAAAAAAAAATTATATTAATTTTAGATAGGACACATTTCTAAAAATAATTACATAGACTTTGGTAACAGTTCAGCAAAGTTTAAAAAAGGTCATCTGTTCTTCTCTTTCATTCTCTAAACGGCTGTGACATGCCCGGAATAGTAGGCTTACTAAGTGTTAAAGTGCTGGAGAGAAAGAATTTTCGGTGCTGCAGCTTTGTTTATGAGGAAAGCGAACATTCTCCGGAAGTACTGTTCACAACAAGATGTTCCTACGAAAATGCCTTAAGGGCTACAATCCATTTCAAAAGGCTTCTAGTAACCTGGAATTCAGCAGTAACTGACTAAAAGGAACTAGTTTCCTCATGTTAACTTATGTTTTTCACAAGCTGTGGAACAAAAACATCAAAGCTCACGTGGCAGAGCAGGGTCAAGGCTTGGACATAAAATCAAAACAAGTAAAGTAATGAATGTGAACAAGTAGAGGAGTCCCCTCCCAGGTATAGCATGTACATAAAACAAGGATGTTAAAGTACATTCTGGATGCTTCATTATCTGTAGGATTATCCGATTTTAGACCTTCAGACTCTTCCCTTCATGGTGGACAATGAGGAAAATATATTTTTAATAATTTACTTGCTAAGAAAATTCTTTAATTGTGTAAAAAACAAAAAATCTTTATTTTTGAATGTTTGGAAAAAACAGTAACAAAGAAGCTTGAAAATACAAAGCTATATGCAATATTTAATAATACAACATAAGTCGCATAGTACAGTCATAACACATTTCCGGCGTGTAACAACATGTAAAGTCAATATCACAGTAGAAACAAAAAACATGAAAAATAAAAAACACAAATGAAGATATAGAAAATGAAAAAGGTACTCGGTACTTGCAATTAGTGTTCCCTTCAGAGGTTATGATCAAGGCGGAAAAAAACTCATATGGAGTTAGAGAAGTCAAAATACGTACATTACAATAGTAAAAGGGAGGTATGAGCTCACATTAGGTGAGTGCATCACGGGGCCCATAATTTCATAAATTGGTCATGTGTTCTAGATTCCCAGCTGGACAATTCTTCCAGCCTAAACATTTGCCTGACTCGACTGAGCCACATTGAGACATCAGGAGGTATCTTATCCAACCACTTAATCGGGATGAGGAGCTTAACTACCATGATAAGGAGTGAAGACAAGTCAAATCTAGTGAGGCTACAGTCTGATGATGGTAGATTAACTAATACCAGAGAGGGAGTAAGTTTAATGGACCTATTACAAATAGTGTTGACCGTCGATTCAATAGATGACCAATACGATTTAATTATAGGGCACTCCCACCATATATGAATCAAATTGCCTGGGGAACCCCCAATTCTCCAACACACATCAGATGCAGTATCGTACATTTTTGCTACTATGTCCGGGGACCTATACCACCTCGTAAGCAGCTTATATGCATTCTCCTGAGTTCCAACACATCTGGACAGACCATGAGATCTTTTAAGCTCTAATTATCATTTATAATGAATAATTATAATGTAATAATTGTTGGAGTTATGGAACAACCCATCTCTTTGTGTTGTCCAAGGCAAATTCGCCATATGAAGTTGTGGCAGAATACACCAACATATCAAAAAGTGTCGCAAACAATGCAAAGTGACTCACATTTAGAAACAAATTTGAGCCTTTAACATGAATATGAGAGCAGTAACTCACGCTTGAGAAAGGGGTTCAGAACCAGAAATTTCATGTATGTGTCGCTTACATGCCACTCAAGTTATTCAGCTGAGTTATCATGAAGTCAATAATAATCATAAAAATCTTAACGTATACAGTGACAACATATTTTCTACAATCCAGTGTTTGGGTTTTGGATATATCTATTGCATGCAGTGGTTCCTTTAGGGTATGGTCACACGTGCACGTCCGTTACGGCTGAAATGACGGAGCTGTTTTCAGGCGAAAACAGCTCTTGAATTTCAGACGTAATGGCAAGTGCAGGCGTTTTTCGCAGTGCCCATTACGGACGTAATTGGAGCTGTTTTTCTATGGAGTCAATGGAAAACGGCTCCAATTATGTCCCAAGAAGTGACATGCACTTCTTTGATGCGGGCATCTTTTTTACGCGCCGTCTTTTGACAGCGGCGCGTAAAAAAAATTACCGTCTGCACAGTACATCGTAAAACCCACTCAAATGAATGAGCAGATGTTTGCCGACGCTTTCAAGCAGTATTTTCGGCCATAATTCCAGGCGTAAAACGCCTGAATTACGTCCGTAAATAGTGCGTGTGAACATACCCTTATACTTTTCCTGCCTTTTGGATGTACTCCTAGCTTTAGCCTAAAAAACAGTGGAATAAACTGCATGTGTGATTGAAGCATAATTCCTAATGTCCATGTCTGATTATATAGCACTAGTTAAGTGAGGACTACACAGAAGACCTTCCACACTATAAGGGCTCATTCAGACGAGTGTGTATCTCGTCCATGTGACCGCCGTTAAAACAACGGCCGTCACACTAACTCATGTATTTCAATGGGGCTGTTCACACAACCATTGTTTCAACGAAGCGTGTGAAGGGTCCGTGAAAAAATAGGACATGTCCTATTTTCCTGCAGGTCACGCATCCCTCCATAGAATCTAGTCTATGGGGGATCCGTGACAACGCGTCCCGCACAGGGGCAACTCGGACGTGAAAAACTGCATGTGGAAGGACTTCTGTGTAGTACTCAGGTGCTATATAATCAGACATGGACATTAGCACATAAGCCAGAGGTTTATGGCCAGAGCATGGCAGACAAAAGCAAAGATCACATTTAACTGGTTCCCGACCGCTGGCTGTATATTTACGGCCTGCGGTCAGGGTCCTTAAAACCCGAGTCATAGACTTTTTTACGGCTTGGGTTTTAACTTGCTGCCCGCGCTATTGTGCAGCTGAATGTCGGGTGTCCGGCTGTCAGTGACTGTCGGGGACCCTGAGGAGAGGATAGAAGCAGCTTTCGCTGCTTCTGTCTTCTCCGATGTCTTTTTACACAGTGCTCAATGAACGCTGTGTATAGGAATAGAGACAGCAGCAGCGGCGCTGTCTCTATTCCTCCCGGTGATCATGTGACTGGTCACATGATCGCCGGGTGCCGTTACTGACAGACTGCTGCTGGGTCTTACTAGACTCAGCACAGTCCTATTAGTGACAATCGTCACTATGCGAGGGCTGATTTCCCCTGTAACTGGGGCTGCTGTGCAGCTCCAGTTAGGCTATGTTCACACGGGGTATTTTGCCGAGTTTTTTGACGCAGAAACCGCGTCGCAAAACTCGGCAGAAACGGCCCGAGAACGCCTCCCATTGATTTCAATGGGAGGCGTCGGCGTCTTTTTCCCGCGAGCAGTAAAACTGCCTCGCGGGAAAAAGAAGCGACATGCCCTATCTTCGGGCGCTTCCGCCTCCGACCTCCCATGGGAGGCAGGAGAAAGCGTATTTCTCGCTGTTTTATGCCCGCGGCGCTCAATGGCCGCGGGCGAAAAACGGCGCGATAATTGCCGCGAAAATCGGCGTGCAGGGAGAGGAATATCTGCCTCAAAGTTCCAAACGGAATTTTGAGGCAGATATTCCTCCCCCAAAATACTCCGTGTGAACATAGCCTTACAGTGGAAAAGCCTGGTGTAAAAGAAAGAAAAAATATATATAAAGTTCCCCAAAGGTCTTCTTTGACCTTTGGGGGGCAGACCATAGTAATAAAAAAATAATAAAGTAAAGTGCAAAAAAAAATGAAATAATAAATACACATAAAATACCCACCCCAAAAAAAAACGTTCCCCCCGCCAATCATTGTTGTAACGCTAGCGCTTACCCAATTACCCTAATATGGACATGTAATATATTAAAATTTACGGTAGACAATGACGATCACAAATAAAAGGTCTATTTTAGGGTAAAACTATGTCATTACCAAAAAAAATAGCTGAAATGTAAAAAAGCTTATTTTTTTTTACTATTATTTTCAAACTTTATGAATAAAAATTCTAAAATAGCAAAAAAGGTGTGTATAAAAACGATAAAAAATGAGACCTGCATTGTCTATGGAAAAAAGTCGCAAAAATCACGTCGTTAGCCCAACAAATAAAAAAGTTGTAGCCATAACTAACACGTGCTAAAAATGGCTAAACGGTGCCTGGTCCTGAAGGCGCAAAATAGCCCGGTCCTGAACTGGTTAAACAATAAGGCCATAAGGCATAAGAAATTTAGAAAGGACTTACCAAAGAAAAGCATTGTTGCTCAAATAAACATGACAATCGTATTTGTTGATAATGTGATCTTGGACCGTAAAATGTTCTGTGGCTGCAGGAGAGGATCATTCGGAAACATGTAACATATATGATATTTAGGTCAGATTCGCACAGTGCAGGTTTGGCCCCAACATATATGACGTTTTTTACTGAACACCTAATGTGATTGTGGACACCTGACCATCACACCTATTGGAGCTTGTTGGATAACCTATTCTAAAACCATGGTTGTTAATATGGAGTTGGGCCACCTTTTGCAGCTTTAACAGCCCTCATTCTTTTGGGAAGGTTTTAGACAAAAATTTGGAGTGTGTCTGTAAGAATTTGGCTCACAATTAGTGTTCAAAATTCATCCCAAAGGTGTTTCATGGGGGTGAGTTGGTTGATGAGTTTACTCATCTTACCATGTATTAATGGACCTCACTGTGTGCAAAGGGGCAGAGTCATACTGGAAGTGGAAAGAGCCTTCCCCAAACTGTTCCCACAAAATTCAATGCATAAAATTGTCTCAAATTCTGTAGCATTAACATTACCCTTCACTGGGAATAAAGAGTAATTAGTAATCCACTGATATTTGTACCGCAGAGGTTTGTTAAAGCCTGGTGGTCTAGTATGTGGCCCATAAGCTGACATATGATATTTAATTTATATTTGTCATTGTTTGTCCGTCTATTTGTCTATAGAAAGGTTTTGTAACTTCTGAATGTTTGAGAATTTTTGTTCTAACAAACCGAACAATACCCCAATTGGTACTAGTGGTCCTAGTGACTAATTTTAACAAAACCAGAAAAAAGAACAAGTCACGACCAGGTAATTGAAAAAATACAAACAATCTTTATTAAAGTCAATTAGACACACAGAAAAAAACAACATATAACAGTTATACATAATAAAATACCATAGACCCTCGAACAGAAACGGAATCCGAACATGAAAGCAGAGTGGCCCCCCAGATGTACAAATGGTCCAATACCTCCTATAAATGGCTAAAGTGCATACATATATATTACTGAGCAGGTGCTAGGCGTGGTACGCCCTGCACAGATGGACACATAAGTGCAATATAAAAAAGTATATATAAAGTGCAGTCCTAAGTATACATAACATGCAAGGCAATATAGTATACCTACACCTACGTAGCAGGAGATGAAAATAGGAGACCAGGACCGGGAGAGGGGACCTCTGCTTAACCCGACGCGCGTTTCGCTGGTGCTTCGTCAGGGGTTGATGATCATATATTATATACTATATTGCCTTGCATGTTATGTATACTTAGGACTGCACTTTATATATACTTTTTTATATTGCACTTATGTGTCCATCTGTGCAGGGCGTACCACGCCTAGCACCTGCTCAGTAATATATATGTATGCACTTTAGCCATTTATAGGAGGTATTGGACCATTTGTACATCTGGGGGGCCACTCTGCTTTCATGTTCGGATTCCGTTTCTGTTCGAGGGTCTATGGTATTTTATTATGTATAACTGTTATATGTTGTTTTTTTTCTGTGTGTCTAATTGACTTTAATAAAGATTGTTTGTATTTTTTCAATTACCTGGTCGTGACTTGTTCTTTTTTCTGTTTTGTTTTTTTTTAGCATTTTTGTTCTGTTAAAAAATGTTATCTTGATAGTCGCTGTTTCATTAAATATTTTTAGCTCTATTAAGTTAAATTTTTCGGAATTAATAACAACTTGAAGATGAAAAACTAAATTGTGAAAGTATAAAAAGAGGAAACTTTGCCTTGTCAGGAAACCCACAAGATATCTATGGATTCCAACAACAGATGTTTTATAACCATTTCAAGGAAGAGAAAAGGTTTATAGTTGACTTAGAAGATGAATTGAAATGATACATCCAATGATACATTTATAGTTTTCCTAGTGTATATCTATAGTAGCAAGAGTCTAATTCACCAGTTCCTGGTGTCTACTTGTTTAAGTGATTTTATGCTACAGTGCCTAGTGTCCACTAGTTAAGCTTGTTTGTCTTTAAAGGGGGTTTCCAGTCCCTAAAAATTGATGGTGTATCCTCAGGATAGGCCATCAATAGCTGATGGGTCAGGGTCCGACTCCCGGGACCCCCAACGATAAGCTGTTTTGAAGGGTGTGCTACACTGTACGAGCGCTGCTTCCCCTTCATTTCTACTTGCTCACTGTGAATTGTTGACACACATGTAGCGGAAATTTAGAGGATTGCAGCCTTCTCCCAATCACTTCAATGGGAGAAGGCTACAATACTGTGAATCACCACTACATCTCTGTCGACGATTCAAAGTAAGTAAGTAGAAATGAAGGAGAAGCAGTACTCGTACAGTGCTGCACCCCTTCAAAACAGCTGATCGGCGTGGGTCCTGGGAGTCAGACCCTGACCCATCAGCTATTGATGGCCTATCCTGAGGATAGGCCATCCATTATTATGGACTAGAAAACCTCTTTAAGTGATTTAGTTGCCAAGTCCCTGGGGTTCAGCGGTTTAATGTTATAGTCCCTGGTATCCAGTGTAACGTCTATGACCTGGGGTCGTCGTTCAGACTTACCCCTTGACGGCCCCGGCCATGGACATATTTCTTCATGGCGTCAGCTCCCTCCAGAGAGACGCCGGCACTCACTGCGGGGTCCTCGGACTGAGTCCTGCAGGGCGTGCGCGCCCGCGTGTCTTAAAGGACCAGTACGCGTCCAGCTGTCATCCATCAATTATTAGCCCAAATGGCTGCTGAACTATAAAAAGGGGCTCTGCCCACTGGTTCCTTGCCTGAGCGTTGTTGTATACCTAAGTTTGTCTTGCAAATGGTCTCCCAGTGTTTCCCAGTTCCCAGTGTTACCCGTTCCTGTTGCCTGTACCCTGTATCCCGTGCTATCGTATCTACAGTGAAAGTCAAGTAGAGTCTTCCGCTGCATCCACGGTGCTACCTGCTGAGAAAGTCAAGTCGTGCCTTCCACTGCACCCACGGTGCCACCTGCTGTGAAAGTCAAGTCCTGCTTCCGCTACTGTCTACATTGCTTCAGGTACCCGTTCCGAACTATAAACATTGTTTTGTACCTTGTTGGCCAGCTGGTACGGCCCAGTGGGTCCAAACCCCGCGCCGTGACATCCAGTTTTGATGCCCCATCTCCTGTTGTTCACTGGATTTACACTCTTATGCTAGTGTTTCTATAATGTTTGATGCTCATTTGTTCACATTACTTGTCATTTTACTTGTTTGTTGATTCCAGAATTGTACAGCGCTGCAGAATATGTTAGTGCTATATAAATACAGGTTTTTATAATTAGCTCTAATATAACAACAGCTTCCTTGTGTGTTATTGGTGCTGTTTGAATTCTCTTGTGGGGGAATTTTCTTTTGTTTTAGGTGAAAATATGTTCAAATATTGTTCACATTTTTCTTTAAGCTTAAATGCCTGACATACCAAACCAATGCATTAAACTCACCTTTATGTATTTACAATAGTATTATATTGAAAACAAGACAAACCTCTATCTTTGATGTTCTTTACCCAAGGGCAGGCTATGTATTCATTATTTATGAACATAACTTGTCAAATAGACTGGAAATTAATATTTGAAACAAATAAAACTGGTCCTGTCTTTGCTCATACAAACTCAGCCAAATACTGTATATCTGCATAATATTACTTTTGAGATTAGAAATGAAGATCACTTAGCTAGACATATTGTTTATTTAGGGTGCTTAAAGAGGACCTTTTTGCTCTCTTGACATATCTATTTTAGTAAATACGTTCATTCATAAAGTAAAACTTCTGGAGCATCTTTTCTTAGAATTCTGCATTGTTATGTTCCTATTTTATTCCTCCTGTTAATTTAGGAATTAATTTATAACCTGGCATTCCCCTTCACACTGTGACACTGTGCAATCAGTGCTGCCAGTCTATCTATAGGATATATACTCTTTTATTCAAGTCTGTAGAATGTATTGCATAGACAAACTATATACCACGTTGTTCTAGTAGGTCTCAATTCCACACCTGCAAGATACAATAATTCTCTAGCGCTGGACCATAGACTTCTTCTTTCCTTCTTCTACTGCTTTGCCGTGTGCCGTCACAAAGGATCCGATCGCAGTCTGGACTGAGACACTTTGTGCGGGAGCTGGAGGATTCTTCCTGTTTTTCTTACAATAATTCTCTGTAATGATTCTTATGTAGAAATATCTACCTTTTGACAGGAGCAGCTGAATCCAATATTAAAGGCGTTGTCCATGACCGGTCAACCGATGACCTATCCACCGGATAGGTCATCAGTATATGATCAGTGGGGTCCGACACCTGGATCCTGCATCGATCCGCTGCCCCGGGCGGCGGATGTTTTGAATGGTATGCAGTAGTTGGAGCCGGAAGCAGATGGCTCCGGTCACGGAATCGCGGCCGAGCTGCAGTTCTGCTCCTATTCAAGTGAATAGGAGCAGAGTTGCATTTCTGCAGCACGGCCGCTATGCAGTGGTTGGAGCCATCTGCTTCCGGCTCCAACTACTGCATACCGTTCAAAATAGCCGGCGCCCATAGGCAGCAGGAACAGCTGTGGGGTGTCGGTCCCGCACCGATCATATACTGATGACCGATCCTGTGGATAGGTCATCGGTTGTCCGGTCGTGGACAACCCCTTTAAGCAGCCTCAAATGATGGTTCCATGTAATTTGCATTTTAAAGATACTGTTGATCACTTACAGATATCAACTGAATAGGGATTAAGAACTGTAAAGTCCAACATCTAATGAGGCTCAGGATCAAGTATTTGCCGAAACATTCAGACCAATACTATAATTGGTAGCAAAAGCTGCAAAGAAAGATCTATCTACTGAGAAACCACTGAAGATTTAGGTAAAGGGCACTTATTTCTTGCTGTCCTAGACGACCCCTAATAAAAGTAAATTTGCTGGATGTAACCCTCATGAATTACTAGAATGGAATAACAGATTTGCTAGGAAAATGCTGCAGCAATTCCTCCCTGTTCAGTTTTTTCCGTTCGGCCACATAGAGAACCCTTATAGCTAATAGCCGTCCATGTGGCCACACTAAAACAGCTGAGATGGGCGGAGGTCACAGCAGTCAGACCCCAAACAATGATTGGTGGTATATCCTAGACATATGCCAATGTCTGAGATGAGATAACCGCCTTACCTTCAGGTAAGTTGGAGCCAGTGGCGGACACAGACTGCAAAAGGCCCCTGTGCAGATAATGTGCCAGGGCCCCCCCGCCCCCCCCCCCCAATACCGACAAAGTTACCTAAACATATATATGCATATAAAAATAAACCTTACTAATAAAAATTATGAAGGAAGATTTATATTGTACATTTTATTACCAGTTTAGAACACAAGTAACACATTTTTTTCCGGGTTAAATTCTTATCTAAACTAAGTCCCTAAATGTGGGCAAAGAAAATGAAAAACCTATACTCACCTCCTCCGGCGCCTCCGTTCCCCCTCCGCAGCCCCTATCCCTTTCTGTGTTTACAAAGCTGCTGTGGTGACGCGCGGTCGATGGCACATGACCGCTGCAGCCAATCAATGCCCTCAACAGCGATTTGCTGTGGAACTACTGTCCTCAGCAGCACACCAATGAGGAGTTATTGGCAGCAGCGGTCACGTGCCATCGGCAGCGCGTCACCAGTGCAGCCTTGTACACTTGTAACACAGACCGAGACAGGAGGATGGGGGCTGCGGCGGGTGACGGGCCTCTGTCTCAGTCCTCAGCATCGCGCAGCTGAGAACTGAGTCGGCCAGCAGAGGAACGGGCCCCCTTCCCACGCGGGGCCCTTGTGCAGCTGCACCGGCTGCACATGCGGTATGTCCGCCCCTGGTTGGAGCTGTTTCACCTCATGTCCTGTCTCCATGCTGCCCTGCCCCCCAGGCTAAAACTTGACAACTGGTTACATCCCTGTATAAAAGAAATGGTGGAAATTTCTTTAAAGTACATACTGTTTTCATGGATTTACCGGGGGAATATGTGCTATGTTGTATTGCATGTTATGTAACACTGACAGTGTACCATTTAAGAGCTTGGTCGTACTATTAGTTTTAAAGAAATCTACTTTTATGTAGTCATCATCCACATCTGCTGTACTCAAAAACATATCGTCACCATTGGGTTATTGCACAACAGAACATTACAGCCAGGTGCTCACATAGTACAGACATATAAGTGTAAAGGACTCATATAAAACTCACTTATAAAATTCATCTGACAGTCTGACTCATATTATTTTTACTACCTGCGTAAATCAGTCTTAAAGGACAGGTACAGGCAACAGAATATTATATGTGCAACCCTGTAAAGGAATAGCTTACAGTGTTGAGAAAATTGTAATGTATTTATATTATAAACAATATCTCAGGATAGAAAACTATGTCTAATTTATTGTGAACCCAATGTACTATACAGCAATCAATCTCCAGCCAAAAACAGAAACCTCCGTTTTGGCTAGGGCTTTTACTTACACATCTTACGTCAAGCTCATCCTACGAGAGTCCACCCAAAAGAACCCTCCACCCCAACATCTTCCATACCGACGGACCCCCATTTTCAAAATCAATTGAATAAGGAGGGGATTGATCTAAGCCATTGATCCTACCTAAGGGCCTTTTACACCGGCCGTCAATAGGCCAGTGCAGCTCATGTCACACGGAGCTAGGTATGGGGACAAGCGGTCGTTACTCTGATCGCTCCTTCCTATACATTATTATCATGTCGGCAGCAGGTCTACCTGTTTACACGAGGAGATGTGCTGCCGACAACGATAATCTTTTAGTTTTTTATAACGATATGACCAGCAGATGATCGAGCGTTTGCTCGGTCAACTGCTGATCGCTGCCCTGTTTACACAGGGCAATTATCGGCAATGAGCGTTCTATGAACATTCGTCTGCCAGTGTATAAGGGCCTTTAATGAGCATTGCTGTTCACATTGGGTGCAAGAACCACAACTCCTACAGGTTAATATACTCCTACAGTCTGATATGAATTTTACTTTTATTCTGTTTTTGGCTAGGCAACCCTTAAATATGTTAAAGAGATACTGCCTAAAACCTGGTGCAATAGGAAGTGGGTACTGCAGAGGTGCTGGTGATGAGTATTGATGATGCTCTACCACCAATACCCATTATTTCTCCGGGGAAGACAACCACTACTGGAGTCGGTAATACTAGGTTAGTATTACCCAGGGCATTTGTGTATTTCATGGACAGTACATACATTTAAATGAGAACTGTGTAATGCTTTATTTCAAACCAGACAACCCCTTTGAATGTTTATTATGTTTATATATCTTGCAAATGCAAGGATATATGGTCTTTTTGTTTGTACTGTACAAGATGGGCACAGGAGAAGCCTAAAAATAATGATGGCTTATAGCAAGGAGTCAGAACAAGTACCTATACACACAATACAATATTTCCACATACTGAATAATTTAGGTCTGAACGCTAGATTGGTGGGACCTGTTTTTTTCAACATACTTGGACTTTGTTTTGATCTGACCTCTTGTATGCTAAGCGTCTATTTGCTTGTTGCACAGCTCCCTGTTTACCATCCTCTCAATGTGATGTTGTCAAGGTCAATTTATCAAGATCCTGTTCATTGTGACCTTTATATTACAGAATGTTATTTCCATGAAATACTTCTCTAGAAACTGCAATGTGCATTACTTGGCACAAACAAAGCTTTTTACAGTCTACAACGTACCCTAGATGACTACATTCTAGAGAGATTTTTCCCATTGTTGCTTGTATTAGTCATACCTGTTGACATGTTTCACCTCGTAAAATTGGCTTCTTCTTTGATGTACTGAAGAATGTTGCAAGTATATCTGAAAATTATGACTGTGGTGAATAAAATATATTCTATTATAAATAAATAGATAGGCTATTATCACTATAGGAAGTGCTGCCTGGCCTATATATAAAAAAAATAGCAGGTTGGGGAGGGGGGTTCTTGGTTTGATTGTAGACGGGAAAAACAGTTGTTTCTCCATTTTGAAAGCATATTTAAAGAGGCACTCCAACAATTTTTTTTTTTGTGGCCCCAATTTGTAAAGTACACCCGGTAAAGGTTAGGGCAGGCCATCCCAAACGGGCACTTGGTTGCATAAATATCCCGGCAGCATTTATGTCACGTGACCGCACCGTGACTGGCCGATTCCTACAGCATCTGCTATGTGGACCAGAAGTCTCTTTCACTATGCATTCCTATAAGATGCTCAATGAGTCTCATGTCCACACAGCAGACGCTGTGGGAATCGGCAGGTCACAGTGCGGTCATGTGTCATAATTACAGCCGGGATTGTTTGGCAACAAAGCTCTCGGTAAGAGTATGACCTTGCCTACCTTTTCCCGGGTGTACTTTACAAACGGGGGCCACAATAAGAATATTCACTGGAGTGCCTCTTTGAGGGAGAAGCAGCTAAGTGCTTCTTTGACACTATTGCATGAACCAGTACTACAAGAAAAAGTTCTTAAGTTATATATTTTACCATGGCCCATATCTCCTTTGTGTTTGCACCTGCACGCCATTGTGTAAAGGGGGTTTTACACTGGGCGACTATCGGGCAGACGAGCGTTCATAGAACTCTCATTGCTGATAATTGTCCTGTGTAAACAGGGGAACGATGAGCAGATGAACGAGCAAACACTCGATCATCTGCTGGTCGTGTCGTTTTAAAAAAAAGTGAAATATTATCGTTGTCGGCAGCACGTCTCCCTATTTAAACAGGTAGACGCACTGCCGACATGATTGTAGGCCCGCAGGTGTATAACCGATGGGCCGGGGACTGTAGCGTTTCATAAGGGGTTAATTTATCTAGGGGTGTTGGCTAGGGATTAATATTATGCAGCTTCTAATACAGCCAATGGCGTGTTTGCTATTTTTGCTAAGCTATTTTGCTATTTTTGCTAAGCTATTTTTCCATTGGATCAATATATCAGAAGTAGGGTCTATAGCCCATCCCCTCCCCTCTTTTACACAAAACTGTTCCCTTCCTGCTCTTCCGCCTCTTTTGGCCGTAACTTGTCATCCAGCACGTACTGGCGAGTGATGGAGGAGTCTATAAGGCAGCGCCTGCTTCAGGACGGGCCTGGGTGGTTGCAGTCTCTGCTCGACGATACCTGCCGTCCAGCTCCTACTGCGCCCGCTGTGCTGCCGGTTCGGAGGTCGGCAAGGCAATCGAGACCGCCCGCATGCCTCTCTACTTCACATCATGTCAGTCAGCACTCCGCAGCCTTCGGACACAGAGCACCGCTAGTCTCCCCATACCATGCCGCGTCCGCTCCTTCCCAGTTCCGTCCGGGTGGGCATGCCGGGCGGCAGAGGGAGTGTCGCCGGAATTTATTCCCATTGGCTCACTTTTCTTTCAGGTTTGGGACGGGCCAGGACACGTTCGTTAGCAGCACAGGCCGCAAGCGCAAATCTGGCTTCCAGTACAGCCAGTCTTGCAATATTACCCAGAGGTGCCCCCCTCCCCCTGGCTTACAGGCCTCCCATAGTGGCATCAACGGCTGCACACCTTCCCCATAGCGCCCTGCAGAACACTGTGCCAGGCACTTGGCACGAGTTATCTCTGCCTCCCCTAGATGATGAACCCCCACTCTCCCTGTGCGACAGTGCAGATGACCGATTCCTTGCTGAACAAGGCCAACCCTCTGTTCCCCCCGTGGCATCCTCTGCATTGCCTGGTCTGGTGTCAGTACACAAGGATTTGGGCCCGGCATACATTGTAGCCACTGATCACTCCGGATCCTGCTTTTCACACTCGCGGGTGGGATCTGCTGGTCATAGGTCCCGTTTGCACCACAGGCGATCTTCGAGGCAGTATGGATCGTGCCATTCTCGACATCGCCACTCCAAGCGGAGTACACCATTATCTAGCAGCTCATCAGAGGCCTCTTCCAGACCTTCCCGCGATCGTTCCTCAAACTGTGGCACTTCCTTACATGGCAATGAGACTGTAAGGTGGTCTCGCAGATCTTCGCGGATTCCACGATCAATGGTACCAACTGTCCCCATTCCTCCAGCGCCTATACCTGGGACATCTGCACTTCCATCGCCGACGTCAGGCACCGCTTCCACTCCTGCTACGGGTGAGTCCGACTGCCTTTGGGATTGGTGTACAGTTAATTAATCTGATGCTGATTTGTTGTCTGCTCTAAGTACTCTGTTGACGGGTGGCCCTGGGGCCTGGGTCGAACCCTCGGCTGCGCCGGTGGTAGCGAAGTCCTCTAGCTGCTCACTTATCTGACGATATCAGGGAAAAAAAATTATAAAAACGACTGCGTAGATATCTGGTCCCTGGTGTCGGTGGATTTGGGTACCATCAATAAGGAGCAGCATTTCGAAAGGGAAGTTCAAACTAAGCCGAAAGTGGCCAGGACCTTTAATAATTGGATCCAGGCATTCGCGATAATGGGCTGTGTAATTTATCAGCGATTTCCTGAGAAGTCATTCCAGCTTTTTGTGTACCTAGATACACTTTTCAGTTCGTACAAGATGTATGGCGGCGCAGCGTGGTGGCGTTATGATGAGGAGTTAAGGAGACGTATGTCGCAGCGGCCCGAGATAGGTTGGGACACCAAGGCAACTGACGTATGTTTGCGACTCATGATGTCACAACGGCCCTTTCAGTCCACCGCCCCCTCCTTATCTGCTTTTACCTGTTCCTTTCCTGGGGTTGGGGGCCCTACATTGATACAGTCTGGATTATGCTGGCTCTTTAACGAGGGGCATTGTAAATTCTACGGTTCCTGTGGTTCATATTAAATTAATATTAATAAAGCTGCAGCTGACCCCGTGTCATCCCTCGTTAAATAAATAAGCTATGGTGCCCCGTGTTAAGTTATTTGATGGTATACCCGTCCCTAGCCCGTCTATGGTTAGTGGTCCTAATTTCATGCAGACAGTCTAATAATGTATGGGGATGAGCGATCAGAGTAACAACTGTTCATCCCCATCATTAGCTCCGTCTGACCGGAGCAAAGGAACCCCGATCAACGACGTCTCGTTGAGCAGCGCTCGCTGCAGCGGCCGGTGTAAAATTATATTGAGATGATCACTCACAGCTAATTGGGGCTTATTATGTAAGTCTTACAATCAGAGTCCACTAAAACCCCTTCCCGATTTTGGGGAGGTATGTATAGAGCAGGTTCAGGAGCTGAGCATGCTCCATATGCAGCAGGTGTCAGCTGCATATAACAGCAGACACCCTGCTCCATTGAACCACTTAGATGCCGCAGTCAATAGCAACTGCAGTATCTAAGTCGTTATACAGAGAGGAAGGCCCCTTTGTTGAAAAAGTTATATGCACCCCAAAATGGTACCATTAAGAACTATAGCTGGCCCCACAAGAAAAACAAGCCTCCACAAAGCTGAATCAACAGAAAATTAAAAAAGCTAAATAATATGGTGACACAAAACAATATGTTTTTTTTAAGCAAATTGTTTTTATTTTTATAAAAGTAGTAGAACATAACAAAAATCATAGCTGTGAATGGACAGCTCAACTATAGATCCTACCAAAGGATAAGTCTACTGGCTAAAATCTCTGGTATCCACAGAGATTAGTAAAGTCCAAAAAATATGCAAATACCGGCCCACAGGGCGACTTAATGCAAACAGATATTACCCTTATTTATTGTTAATAAAAAAAGTCATAAAATCATATACAGTATTACTTAAGATCTACATATTATGTGTCACCCAAACAGAACAGACATACGATTATGAAAATAAAACAAACTATAACTAAAATAAAATCGAAAATAATATAGTTAGGTTAGATTTAGTCAAAACATCATTGCATAAATCGTGTTCTGTTATTAACATAAGTATAAACACCAATTGTGTTATTCAAATGGCTATAAAGAAGTTATGGCAATAACTTGGTTATACCATGTGGCCGACTATTGGTACTATTGTTTGAAATAAGTCGCCATTGGAGATGTTATTTGCATATTTTCATTGAAAAAAATATACATTTGGTATTGCCATAATCGTTCTAACCCGTAGAATAAGTATAAACATGTTATTTTTATCAAATGGTAAACGCTGTTAAATCTGTTGCTGTATTTTTTTATTCCACCCCACAAAAAAAGTTTTAACCGCACGTCAACTGCAACTGAATATACCCTTATTAAACAGGCACAGCACAATGGGGGCATCATACTGTGTGGGGGCACTATGGGGGATTCATACTGTGTGGGGCACTATGGGGGATTCATACTGTGTGGAAGTACTCTGAGGGCATGATACTGTGTGGGAACACTTTGAAGCATGACAGTGTGTGGGGGCTCTATGGGGGCATGATACTGTGTGGGGGCACAATGGCGGCATGGCACTGTATGGGGCACTAAGGAGATATCACTGTATGGGGACACAATTACTGTGTGCCATACAAAGTGGACTCTATGAAAGTGTGTCGGACTCAAAGGAATACTATTAATTATTGTTACCCAAAGGAGGAAACTATTTGTTGGGGCACAAAGGGAATAGACAGGAATTGAGGAGGGATAAAAAGGAGTGGCTTAACGTTAAAAAAATTGTCGCCGCATGAGTCGTCCCTCTTTATGATTGTTGAAGTTGTAAGGTATTGTGGTGGGATATAGATTACTTAAGAGCCAGAAATACCGGGTTGGTGAAGTAATGTGACGTCAGGGATGTAACTTTTCCCAGTGATGTTGCAAAAATGAAATTAAAGTGATGAAGGGCCATCTAGTCATTGGGGAAGCATTGCACAGGCCACAGCATAGCCTTAACCCAGTATCAAGTTTATCACAGGGATGTCACAATGTGTTTGTGTGATTTCTCCAATGTACTTTCATCCCAAATGACATGGCCTCGAACTCTGTCCTCTTTACAGGAGAGCAAATTCAGAAAACCGGGCCTGTAGCTCTTCTTGGATGTACTTGGTAGGATGTGAAGTGTTTACATTCTGGCACAGGTACAATGACTGTAAATGCAAACAGCTTTATTAGTTGCATTTATCAGGAGCACTCGTGAAGACTTTGGACCTGCTGCCTATATTACCTTAGCAACAGAAGAGGCCATTATGGTAACACATGCTAATGTTTGCTCAGACCTGTCACTGTTTTCAGCGGTACTATTAAACCATTATACGGTTCTTATGTCTAATCAAATGAGAACTGGAAAGAGAACATCATGTGTGAAACAAACAACAGAATCATCATTCACCCCTTTTCTAAAAGCATTATCCTTATCATGTACGCCAGAGTGGTTGAAATGGTAAGTTATGTCTCCTTCCAAATATGTCACTGGAACGAATTATTAGTGGAATCGCTCCCTATAGTCATTGCGACCATGATTGTAAGGGTATGTTCACAACCAGTGACCAAAAACGTCTGAAAATACGGAGCTGTTTTCAGGCGAAAACAGCTCCTGATTTTCAGACGTTTTTGTAGCAACTCGCGTTTTTTACGGCCGTTTTTGGAGCTGTTTTTCAATGGAGTCAATGAAAAACGCCTCCAAAAACGTCCCAAGAAGTGTCCTGCACTTCTTTTGGCGAGCCGTCATTTTACGCGCCGTATTTTGACAGCGACGCGTAAAATAAAGGCTCGTGGGAACAGAACACCGTAAATCCGATTGCAAGCAATGGGCAGATGTTTGTAGGCGTAATGGAGCCGTTTTTTCAGGCATAATTCGAGGCATAAACGCCCGAATTACGCCTGAAAACACTGCGCGTGAACGCTAACTCCTCTTATGGCTGTTTTTAGTCATAAAGATTAATACACGTTAATAAAAGGGGTTGTCTCGAAAAGACATGAAGGGGGAAAGAGCAGCAAGTCATCTTTTTCATATTGGAAACACATGGGGCATTTCTGAAAACAACGTCAAACGGACAGTGGAGAATGTATTTAGAAATCTAGGCTTTTTTATGCTTTTTCCTTCTAACCTGAAAACCAAAATATACAAAGCACAACTCAAAAATCGGGTAAACTTCAACCAACACATGTTTTCCACATGCATTTTTAGTGTGAGTAATTATCATTAACCCCTTCCCGCAAATTAACGGGTCTGGTACATCAGCATAACAGGCAGCTTCCCGCAATCTGACGTACCGAACCTGTCATGAAGATGAACCGGGCACAGGAGCTGTGTGCGCTTTATCTTTAGCGGGTGTCAGCTGTAATATACATCTGACATCCCGCTGCAATAGCGGTGATGGCAGTTGCAGCCGATAACCGCCGTTTCACCCCTTCAATGCGGCGGTCAATGGCGTCCACCGCATTGAAGTGGTTGACAGAGGGAGGGGGTTCCCTCTGTACCCCACCTCCCCCCGTGAGAGATAGTGGGTTACGAAAGTTGCTATGGAAACCAGGAAGCCTAGCAACGGCTTCCTGGTGGCCAGGTATGGAAGCCTATTAAGTCCTGCCCAAGGCAAATGAAAAATGACAGTTACGATGCACTGCACTACATAAGTAGTGCTGTGTGTTGTACAGGGGATCAGAAGACAAGATCTTCAAGTCCCCAGGTCAGTGTAAAACAAAAAAAGTGAAAAAAGTAAAAAAAAATGTTTAAGAAAAATAAATAAATAAAAGTTTTAAGTAATAAAAACAATAATCGTCCTGTTATCCTGATCAAGTCCTTTATAATTAGAAAATGTATATATATACTGTATATATACATAATAGGTATCGCCACGTTCGGAACGGCCTGAACTATAAAAATATAATGTTATGACTCTCAAAACGCAATGATGCTAAATGACGGCCCAGGCTAATTTTTGAGGTCCAGTAGTTTTTCACTAAAAACCCCACAACATAATTTGCTGGACCCCACAGGTGGACCCTGTAGATGCAGCAGAGATGAGGAAACTTTAGGGCCTTATGCTGCTTAAAGGGCTAGTGAAGAAGGCAAAGATTAGGCAATACTGGAGCGCAGATATTTTGTATAATACCCAATAAACCCGGCCTGTGCATAAAGGATTGGTTCAAAGCGTACGTCACTATCCATGGATTATTAATTTTATTATTCATTCACCCTATTATTACATCATCCTATTATGCCCTGATGTACTCCGCACAGATTACATATACCCTGATGTACTCCGCACAGCTTACATATACCCTGATGTACTCTGTCCATCTTACATATACCCTGATGTACTCCTCACATATTACATATACCCTGATGTACTCCGCACAGCTTACATATACCCTGATGTACTCCGCACAGCTTACATATACCCTGATGTACTCTGTCCATCTTACATATACCCTGATGTACTCCACACAAATTACATATACCCTGATGTACTCCGCCCAGATTACATATACCCTGATGTACTCTGCCCAGATTACATATACTCTGATGTACTCCGCCCAGATTACATATACCCTGATGTACTCCGCCCAGGTTACATATACTCTGATGTACTCTGCCCAGATTACATATACTCTGGTGTACTCCGCCCAGATTACATATACCCTGATGTACTCCGCCCAGGTTACATATACTCTGATGTACTCCGCCCAGTTTACATATACCCTGATGTACTCCGCCCAGTTTACATATACCCTGATGTACTCCGCCCAGATTACATATACCCTGATGTACTCCGCCCAGTTTACATATACCCTGATGTACTCCGCCCATTTTACATATACCCTGATGTACTCCGCCCAGCTTATATATACCCTGATGTACTCTGCACAGCTTACATATACCCTGATGTACTCCGCCCAGCTTACATATACCCTGATGTACTCCGCCCACTTTACATATACCCTGATGTACTCCGCCCAGCTTACATATACCCTGATGTACTCCGCCCAGATTACATATACCCTGATGTACTCCGCACAGATTACATATACCCTGATGTACTCCGCCCAGATTACATATACCCTGATGTACTCCGCCCAGATTACATATACCCTGATGTACTCCGCACAGATTACATATACCCTGATGTACTCTGCACAGATTACATATACCCTGATGTGTGTATCAGCCCTAACCAACATATACCTTTTTTCACATTGAGGTAAAATTCGGCCTGAATGTGAATGTTCTATGTGAGAAATGTGTTTAGGGGATAAGGAGCAGTTTACCAGCTTCATAAACTAGTGACAGTATGAAAATAACATAAATCAAGTAGACTTTAACAAATGCTTATTAATGGCATCCATCTAATTGAAGTGTTATCTGAAAAACCAGATGTAATGCACAGAGACTGATCTGACGATCCACTCCCTGCTAAGTGCTCATCATTAACATGTTCCCGAAGTGTTTGCCAATTTAATATGTTTGAATGAAATAATGTTTTAAAACAATCTGAACATTGTGTCAAGAATGTTTGCGGTGGAAATTATTCACATCAACCTTCCTTCTATGTATTTTTGCAAGATCAATATTATATCTGCTTAGTTCTTGTTTGTGCACCCTTGTATCATTATCATTTCACAGCAGGTACTATTCAGAAAACATGAGGGAATATTAGAGAACTTGGTTTTGGCAATTTTTGCTCAAAATCCATGAAAACATGTGTCTCAAGGTGTACTGTTACCATCCCATTACCTACTCTTACCAGACTAGGTGACTAAACATCTCAGCTATTCATCTGCAACATGGCTGATTGTGTTTGCAAGTTTATGCTTTCAGTTACAAAAAAGCAGCTCTGAAGTACAAACTGCTGCTCTAATAGTGAAATAGAGAAAATTAATATATAATAGCACATGTAAGTTTTATTATTTTTACACTATAAATTGTAATTACTTCATTTGATTTCATTAACAGAATTGTTCCGATTAGTAGGGGAAACAATCAGACAATAATATTTTTAATTCCCTCAGCTGCCCTGTTATCCATCAGCATGGTACAGGATTTTGCAAAAGTCTGCAGTCTATATTCCATTTCTGGATTATAGACTACCTGTGAAGGATTTGCCTGACACAGCTTCTGTGTCGACGCCCGTGGTTAATCAGCCTGCATCTGTTCCTAGGTCTGCTAGAGTGACTCGATCTGCTACCACTCAGGCTGGTAGGCTGAGGAGTGGGAGAGCCTATCGCAGCCTGGCCAGATGGTTCTAGCTCCCGCCCCTGGTCCACTTATACCTTCATTTGCTGCTTGTCCTTTGCCTGTGATTCTCCTATTTCCTGGCTCTGCTGTTCCTGCTGTTACTATTGACCTCTGCTTCATATTGACCCTGGCTTGACTGACTATTCTCCTGCTCTGCATTTGTTACCACGTACACTCCTGGTTTGACTCGGCTCGTCCACTACTCTGTTGCTCACGGTGTTGCCGTGGGCAACTGCCCCACATTCCTTTGCTTTTGTGTTCCCTTGTCTTGTTTGTCTGTCGTGCACATATTGAGTGTAGGGACCGTCGCCTAGTTGTACGCCGTCACCTAGGACGGGCTGTGCAAGTAGGCAGGGACTGAGTGGCGGGTAGATTAGGGCTCACCTGTCTGTCTCCCTATCCTGACATTACACTACCGCAATCATTGGTCTATTGGCTGCTTCCCTGTTTTCAGATAACAACCGATAGGATTGATTCTTGTAATTAAATAATATGTATAATCCAAACCAATCTATAATACATGAAAAAGTACCTGGAAGCAAGGAAAAGAGGTAGCTTTTTTTTTCCAGAAACCGCGCCATTTTTAAAAATGAATCTGAGCTGCAATTCCATAGACCTCGCATGGATAATAGTGGTGCAGTTTCTTTATAAGATCTGACTTTTTATTTTCTTATCTCATATATCCCCTTTAGTTGCTGATTTGTCTAAAAACTAACTATATAATTAAAAAAAAAAAAATAACATTTAAAGGAGTTTTCCAGTGATTGTTGACTTTTAACACATTAACCAGACATGACGGTGGTGGACGTGAGAACCATTACAGATTACTTTCACCTTAAGTTCATCTCCTTGTAAAAACTCAGTGCTGGCAGCTCTTTGTTCTTGGTGTGGGTACTTGCTGCCAAGCCTCGCCAACTCTGCCATGTCTGCATGAACATAACTACCTGGTTCGCAGGCATAGCAATTGTTGTAGGGTCCAGAAATAAGGGGGCACATTGCAACTCAGAAGTAAGGTGCAGATAGGGATAACTGTGAATGATGGAAGGCGAGAGTGTGAAAATTATTGCAGATCACTGGGAAACCAGGGAAATGAGGAAAAGACACAGAGGACAGAGTGGAAAGCATAATAATCATAAGGTTTTATGTCCAGATAGAACAGGACCCCATTCCAAGTCTTGATATTAGGCTTCATTATACCTTCTTACACCCCTGCATGTCTGATTGACATTTAATAAAGCCAATAGTTGGAAAACTCTTTTAATCTTTTTTTTATATATTATAAAAATTATCATTATTTAGAAAAAAAAATATTCTGTCTGACATTTTCCAATGACTGGCAATTAATTCATGTCTAAATATTTAGTTATATAAAATGAGTGATGCTAGATTGCCTCTAACCTGTTTTGCTTCATAAAGCCTGAGACATATTTGTGGTGGTAATTAAAAGCCAAGCGGGAATCATATGCTATATTTTCATGGAGGTGTGCAAGACAACGCCCACGGACAAAAGAACAACAGCCCAGGAAAATAAATGACACGTCTGTATAATGAAACGCTTTCAATTGGAAACTGTTGTCAGTGTCTGTAAACAACTTTAGAGAAATCCTCTAATTATTCTCCACGTCAGCTTCAGGCCCTTTCATATTCTGTGTACACAGAGCCACACCCGCACATCTTACACATACGGCAGACATTCCCAGGAGGTATGGGCGCAGGTTATTATATAGAAGATACTGAATGAACGGGAGTAAAAGTGCCAAGCCTTGTTTACTCATCATATCCATGGCTGGGAACTTTATGGCCAAGACCAAGTCCACCCAAAGACGTTGAGTGGGATCGAGATGCACCTATTATCTCATCCAAAAAAACGCTTGTTTTTTTTAGAAATATATATATATATATATATATATATATATATATATATATATATATATATATATATGATAAATGGTCTTAGAAATGTTTTCTGTTTTAAACCATGAGCCAAATGTTTAACATTGACATGACCTTGAAGTCAATGGGAAAACGACAACAAAAATTACATGGAAAGAGCATGCCAAAAACTAAGCAGGAGCTTATAAACACACAGGCGAAGACTTTTCAATGCATTTACTCCAATTGTCTGGTGTAATTGCACTGAAAAATGGTGTTCAGCGACTGATTTACTAAACACTGGTGTGTTGTTAGGATATGTTCACACGCAGTGGTTTCAGACGTAATTCGGGCCGTTTACGCCTCGAATTACGCCTGAAAAAACGGCACCATTATGCCTCCAAACATCTGCCCATTGCTTACAATGGGATTTACAGTGTTCTGTTCCCACGAGGCGTAATTTTACTAGTCGTTTTCAAAATACGGCACGTAAAAAGACGCCGCATCAAAAGAAGTGCAGGTCATTTCTTGGGACGTTTTTGGAGCCCTTTTTCATTGACTCCATTGAAAAACAGCTTCAATTATGGCCGTAAAATACGCGAGTTGCTATAAAAACGTCTGAAAATCAGGAGCTGCTTTCGCTTGAAAACAGCTCCGCATTTTCAGATGTTTTTGAGTTTGCGTGTGAACATACCCTAAGGGTATGTTCACACGTGCACGTTCGTTACGGCTGAAATTTACGGAGCTGTTTTCAGGCAAAAAAACAGCTCTTGAATTTCGGACGTAATGGCATGTGCAGGCGTTTTTCGCAGCATCCATTACGGACGTAATTGGAGCTGTTTTTCTATGGAGTCAATGGAAAACGGCTCAAATTACGTCCCAAGAAGTGACATGCACTTCTTTGATGCGGGCATCTTTTTTACGCGCGCGTAAAAAAAATGACCGTCTGCACAGTACATCGTAAAACCCATTCAAATGAATGAGCAGATGTTTGCCGACGCTTTCAAACAGTATTTTTGGCCGTAATTCCAGGCGTAAAATGCCATAATTACATCCGTAAATAGTGCGTGTGAACATACCCTTACTGTGTCCTGTTTAACCCGGCCGATGCAAGCTGTATTTCTCAACACCAGTTCTTCAGCTTTTTATTATTGAACCCAACAGTGCATTGCCACACTGTGTGAATAATATTAGACCGCAATCATATGTGGCAGATCTGTTGCAGAGTTTTGGGACAGATCCCGTACCGAAAATCTACTACAAAATACAGTACATTGCATTTGAAAGGGTTTGGCAGATTTTTTCCGCCACCTCTGAACTCAAAGTTGCTATTCCCTCACATCTAGTTGGAATGTTATTTTCAATGTAAAAGACACCTGCTAGTATACATCCCACCCTTGCATTCATATGAGTGCATGACTTTCCCACACAAACATATGAAAACATCCAACCTAGGGACGTCGGGGACCTATATTAGTCTATGGGGCCGTGCAGACAGTCCGTGATTTTTACGCAGTGGGTGTCCGCTGCGTAAAACTCACGACAGGTCCTATATTTCTGCATTTTTCGCGCATCACGCACCCAATGAAGTCAATGGATGCATGAAAATCACGCGCACCCCACGGAAGCACTTCCGTGGGACGCGTGTGATTCGCTCAACAGCAAAAGTATGAATGAAAACAGAAAAGCACCACGTGCTTTTCTGTTTACAAACATCCAAACAAAGTGTCATAATGATGGCGGCAGCGAGAAAAGCACGCAGCCGCGCATCATATGGTGATGACACACGGGGCTGTTAAGTGCCTTTTGCGCATGCAAAACGCCGCGTTTTTTGCATGCGCAAAACGCACACGCTCGTGTGAATCCGGCCTAACTTGCAGTAAAAATTATTTGTTGAAAAAGATCATTTACATGTATGTTAATCACATTTCTATGGGCATCTACGAGCTCACATTATTTGTAATACATATAAAAAGTGATTTTAATGGGTCACTCACTTTTAGACACTTTCTTAAAATGTTTTTTTAGCATACAGTTCCCATGGATCTCTATTAAATTCCCATTTCTCTATTGGACCCTCTTCTACAGTATTAGCCAGAGCAGAGAGCTGCTGTAAGCGTACAGCAGATCTAGCCTGTCCGTCCATATGTTCCATGGATGGCAGTTCATTTACATGGCCGTCATGTAATGCTACATTTCCCCTGCAGTGGCTGGTGCAACACCTTTAAGGGCTTATCCACACGTAGCAGAATTGCGGCGTGTTTTCCGTCCGGAATTGCGGACGGAATGTACGCCGCAGAATACAGTAGCAGCAAAGTAGGTGAGATTTTAAATCTCATCCACACACTGCGTAAAAATTCTGAACAGAAATTGATCTGCGGTGCGTGTTTTTCATACCGGAGCATGTTAATTCCTGCTGCGGAAACTGGACTTAATTGCTGCGGTTTTCAGGAGATGTGTCCTCCCAGCATTGAGAGAAACGCAGCAAAATATACACCATTTTCTGCAGTAAAAAACGCAGGAAATCATGCGTTTTTTACTGCAGCGGAATGTCTGCTACTTTCAACGGAATTGCTGCAGAAATTTTCTTCAGCACTTCCGTTACGTGTGGACAAGCCCTAAGTCTCCTTCACACACAATTGTTCTGGCAATTTAAACTGCATTAAAAACGCTTCTAATAATGCCAGCATTATTAAAATGTAGCACGTGGTTTTTGTGGGGTTTTTAGTGGTGTTTTTTCATTAAGTGTCATTTTGTACCTGCTTTTTTTCTGGCATTTTTTAAATCCTCTAGAGAAGCCTCTGTTAAAAAAAAAAAAAAGCCTGACTTCTGTGCGTAGTCCGGCCTCCTAAGATGACGTTGCAGGCCATGTGATCACTGCAGCCTGTGATTGGATGCAGCAGTCATATGGGATAAAACGTCATCCCAAGAGGCCGGACTGCAGGAAGAAGCAGGGAGTCCTGGGTAAGTATGAATTCTTTTTTTTCCTGAGTTGCGGTTTTTGCGATGGAATCGCGGCGATTACGCCGCAAATGTCGCAACACTTGGTTTTGCATCCCCATTGAATTCAATGGGCGAAACCCGCAACAGAAAAGCAATGAAAACACAGCATAAATTGACATGCTGTGGATTTAAATTCCGCACCGCAGGTCAATTTATTAACGTTTACGCTGCGGTATTTTTCCGCAGCGTGGGCATGAGATTTTCTAAATCTCATCTAGTTTGCTGCTACTGTAAATGCTGCGTAATTTCCGCATAGAATTCAGTTGTGGAAATTCCGCAGCGTTTACGCTTCATGGGAGTGTGACTGCAGCCTAATGGCTAGAGTGTATGGGCTCCCTCACAACACTGCTGGACTACTGTTCAGTGCTCCCCTGGTCCTCTGCATCACGTCCCTCTTTGCTGATTGGAAAAGGTTCCTGTACACTGTTACAGGCGATAACTGTGTAAGGTCAGGATCACACACACAGTTTGAAGCAATTTTTGGCATGGTATTTGGCTACGTTTTTTGAGGCAAAGCCAGAAGTGGATCCAAAAGGAAGGAAATGTGTAAAGAAAAGCCTTTCTTTTGAGTTCACTCCTGTGTTTGGGTAAAAAAACTGAGCCAAAGACTGCATTAAAACTGTGTGTGTGATCCTGGCCTTACAGGCACCGCTCATTTTAACCAATGACTAGTGCACAGGTAAGCGCCCATTACACCCCAGCTCCCACACAACAAGGGTAACCAGCTGCTCAGAACCAGTGCTGAGCGACAGCAGAGAAAATGTAAGGAGTTATTGAATTATGAAATTGCACCCGATGCCTGAGTGCTGACAGCGCCCTAAGCAGGTGCCTACCCCTTGTCTCGGGCCCCAGGTATCCACAGAGGCACTGGTTACTTGCAGCATTCCTTCCTATTGGTCCCTGTCAGGTGTTTTAGATCTGTTTTATGGCACCCACTAGAATAGGACTTTTAGGGCATCTTATAAACATGCTCTAAATTATTGATATAATACTATACTGTAGATATTTTTTCCAAAAATATATCGAACTCCAAGAGAATAACTTACATTTTACCTAGAACTAATGTATTTTGTGTGCTATGAATATGTTGTTCCTTTGCTGTTTGTGCCAGAAAAGTAAATAGATTTGACTTATCCTGTTCTTTTAACCTTTACTCTACAGCGATGAGCAATCATTACAGAGATGTTTGACCCCAGAAAAACAGTCTGTTTATGTCAGCCTCAACTACTAAGTAAAATCAATGAAAGTCATGTGGGTAGTAAAGGGAGGCAAGGTACAGTACCTGCAGCTTTTGCGCCACCTGTTGGGCAGTATTTGCTTAACACTTAGGCAGTGAATTTATGACTGACAGAAAGACATTAGAATTAGTCTGTAATATAAACAACAACCCTCTACCTTCTTCTGCCTACTGATTATTTCTGTGTAAGGCTATATTCATACGCTTAACAAAAAAACCGCTGTAAATACGGAGCTGTTCAAGGGAAAACAGCCCCTGATTTTCAGCAGTTTTTTAAGCAACTAGCGTTTTTGCGCCGTTTTTTGTATGGCAGTTTTTGGAGCTGTTTTTCTATTGAGTCAATGAAAAACGGCTCCAAAAACGGCTCAAGAAGTGACATGCACTTCTTTTTACGCGCCGTTATTTGAAAATGAGGCGTAAAATAACACCCCGTCGAAACAGAACGCCGTATTTCCCGTTAAAATTAATGGTCAGATGTTTGTAGGCGTTCTGCTTCTGATTTTTCAGCCCCGAAAAACAGCTGAAAATAGCCCATGTGAACATACCCTGATAGCTACACAACCCAACTTCCTAGTTCATATTGTTACGTGGGGAATTTCTAGTGAATTTTCCCATGTCAACGGTGGAGGAGTCCTGGCAATGTTTGCAGTATTTTATTGCAGGTGCATGTGGCCTGAATGGTCTTGGCCAGTAATGTAGCTATCGGGGGGGGGGGGGGGATAGTGACAGCTTTGCTCCAGCTGCTCCCACCGCTCAGCTCCGCTACCAAGGTTTTCACTGCTCCGCTCCTGCCACTCCCGCCGCTCTCACCATGCTTGTGCGCGGCCACGGGTTATTATTCAAGCTAGCAGCACACACGCTAGGCATGTCTGCTAGACGCTGCCCGCCAGGAGCAGAAAAAGTCTGCCTGTGTGTGAGGAGAAGGAAGCACCCCAGCCCTCTCTGATGGATCCCGTTATGAAAATATACAGGGATAATGGCTGCTTTAAACAGGAATGATGGGGGTTAATACTGGGATGATGGCTGGACTACCCATCATCCCGTATATAATCCCCACCATCCCTGTATATATCAACCATCATCCCTGTATAAACCAAATATCATTCCTGTATATAACCTCCATCATCCCTGTATATGATAGCCAGGCTGGTATATACAGGGATGATGGAGGTTTTCTACAGGAATGATGGATGGTATATACAGGGATGATGGGGGTTATATACGGGGATGAAAGCTGGAACATCCATAATCCGTGTATATAACCCCCATAATCCCTGTACACAACCAAGTATCATCCCTTTATATACCAGCCATTATCCCTGTATATAACCCCCATCATCCATGTATATATCAACCATCATCCCTGTATATAGCAGCCATCATTCCTGTATATGACCTCTATCATACCTGTACATACCAGCCGGGCTGGTATATACAGGGATTATGCGGGTTATATACAGGGATGATGGGGGTTATATACGGGAATGATAGCTGGAGCAGCCAACATCCATGTATATAACCCCCATCATCCCTGTATATACCAGAAATCCCCGTATATAATGTCCATCATCCCTGTATATAACACCATCATCCCTGTATATACCAGCCATCATCACTGTATATAACACCATCATCCCTGTATATACCAACCATCATCCCTGTATATACCAGCCATCATCCCTGTATATATCAGCCATCATCCCTGTATATACCAGCCAGGATGATAGGGGTTATATTCAGGGATGATGGCTGGTATATACAGTAACAGGGATGATGGGGGTTATATACAGGAATGATGGGGGTTATATACAGGGATGATGGCTGGTATATGCAGGGATGATGGATGGTATATGTAACGTCTATGGCTGCAGCCTGTCATTCTGAATTATCCTCTGATGGCCCGCGGCCAGTGGCGTAACTACCGCCGTAGCAGCAGTAGCGGCTGCTACGGGGCCCGCGGCATGAGGGGGACCGTGTCGCCCGCCGGCACGGGCCCCCACCATGGCCGGAGGCTCCGCTAGCAGCCGCTATGACTGCTACAGCGCGACGCCATTGAACACTACGGCAGAGCAGGGAGGTATCTCACAGCTCTGCCATTAAGCAAAAGACATGTATCCCCTATCCACAGGACAGGGGATACATGTGTGATCGCTGGCACCGATAGGGAGAACAGGGGACCGAAAGTCCCCTGAAGTTCTCCATCACAAACCTCGGACTTCCAGGGTCTGTGTCGGCAGCTCCGTAGAAATGAATGGAGCGCCGGTCCCGCTTGTGCGCATGCGTGACCAGCGCTCCATTCATTTCTACAGAGCTGCGCAGACACCGGAAGTCAGAGGTTAGTCATGGAGAACTTGGGGGGACTTTCAGTCCCCCGTTCTCCCTATCGCTGCCAGCAATCACACATGTATCCCCTGTCCTCTGGATAGGGGATACATGTCTTTTATTAGCACAGTGTAGGTCGCATTTTTTTGGGAGGGGGGACGCTGTATGGCGTTACCTACAGGGGGGGGGGCTGTATGGCGTTCCCTACAGGGGGGACGACGCTGTATGGCGTTCCCTACAGGGGGGACGACGCTGTATGGCGTTCCCTACAGGGGGGACGCTGTATGGCGTTCCCTACAGGGGGGGGACGCTGTATGGCGTTCCCTACAGGGGGGGGACGCTGTATGGCGTTCCCTACAGGGGGGGCTGTATGGCGTTCCCTACAGACCCCCACTGTAGGGAACGCCATACAGTCCCCCCTGTCAATAACGCCAGACAGCCCCCTCTGTAGGGAACGCCATACAGCCCCCCCCTCTAGATAACGCCATACAGTCCCCCCTCTAGATAACGCCATACAGCCCCCCTGTAGATAGCGCCATACAGTTCCCCCTGTAGATAGCACCATACAGCCCCCTCTGTAGATAACGCCATACAGCCCCCTCTGTAGATAGCGCCATACAGTTCCCCCTGTAGATAGCGCCATACAGCCCCCCTGTAGATAGCGCCATACAGCCCCCCCTGTAGATAGCGCCATACAGCCCCCTCTGTAGATAACGCCATACAGCCCCCTCTGTAGATAGCGCCATACAGTTCCCCCTGTAGATAGCGCCATACAGCCCCTCTGTAGATAGTGCCATACAGCCCCCCCTGTAGATAACGCCATACAGCCCCCTCTGTAGATAACGCCATACAGCCCCCTCTGTAGATAGCACCATACAGCCCCCTCTGTAGATAGCGCCATACAGCCCCCTCTGTAGATAGCGCCATACAGCCCCCTCTGTAGATAACGCCATACAGCCCCCTCTGTAGATAACGCCATACAGCCCCCTCTGTAGATAACGCCATACAGCCCCCTCTGTAGATAGCGCCATACAGCCCCCTCTGTAGATAACGCCATACAGCCCCCTCTGTAGATAACGCCATACAGCCCCCTCTGTAGATAGCGCCATACAGCCCCCTCCGTAGATAGCGCCATACAGCCCCCTCTGTAGATAGCGCCATACAGCCCCCTCTGTAGATAACGCCATACAGCCCCCTCTGTAGATAACGCCATACAGCCCCCTCTGTAGATAGCGCCATACAGCCCCTCTGTAGATAGCGCCATACAGCCCCCTCTGTAGATATCTACAAAGGGGGCTGTATGGCGTTATCTACAGGGGGGCTGTATGGCGTTATCAAAAGGGGGGGTTTGTAAAAAAGGCACTATCTACAAGGGGGGGGGTTGTGTGACACCCAGGGGAGGGGGGGCCTCAGTCAAAAGTTTGCTATGGGGCCCAGTCTTTCCTAGTTACGCCCCTGCCCGCGGCCATGGACATGTGAGTTCTCGGCGGCATCTCCCTCCAGGGAGACGCCGCCACTCACTTCCTGCTTCTCAGACTGTTTCCCGCAGGGCGCGTGCGCCCGCAAGTGCACGTTCTTGCAGCCAATCTGCAATCAGTCCAGAATGCTGCTGGACTATAAAAAGGGCTCTGCCCTCTCGATCTTTGCCTGAGCGCTGTTGTATACCTAAAGTTTGTCTTGCAAATGGTCTCCCAGTGTTTTCCAGTTCCCAGTGTTACCCGTTCCTGCTGCCTGTACCCTGTATCCTGTTCTACCGTGCCTCTATGCCTTCTAGAGTTGAAGTCGAGCTGTGTCTTCCGCTGCATCTGCTGTGTTACACCCACCGGGTGTCTGGCTGCTGCCAGAGCCTTATCTTAAGCCTGAATCACCGCTACTGTCTACATTGCCACAGGTACCCTTTCTGGACTATAGACATTGTATTGTACCTGGTTGGCCAGCTGCCTATCCTGTACGCGGAACTGCCCGGTGGGTCCACAACCCGCACCGTGAAAATATATAGAGTAACAGGGATGATGGTTGGTATATACAGGGATGATGGGGGTTTTATACTCTTTCATTCACTTTCAGAGAGGATTGCAACACTTTCTAATGCAAACTCCTCTATCAGATGTCAGCGAAAAGATTAAAGGCTATGTAGACCTTTTTATATATAAATATATATCAGTGTGTTTGGTGCAAACTTCTAATTAGTTTTTATTAAAAATTAATTTTACTTTTTGAGATCCAGCTGCTTTTTATCCTGTATACAGAGCAGCTGTATCTAGCTCTGAGACCTGAATCCGTCAAGGTTGGCAGACTGACGGGTCTCTGACATGCAGGATCCACCTGTTATTGTTCACATCTGCGTCGGGGTTCCGTCAGACCTCTCCGTCAGGGGAACCCATGAACGGAAACCATTGCTTTCCGTTTGCATTACCATTGATTTCAATGGTAATGTTTCCATTGCAATTGGTGTCCGTTTGTACGCTACTGAGTCCGCCGAAAAAAACGGAGACAAATGGAAACCATCAGCAACGGGAGGCGTTATCATTGAAATCAATGGTAATGCAAACGGAAACGTTTGGTTTCTGTTCATGGGTTCCCCTGACCGAAAGGTCTGACGGAACCCATGAACGGAACCCCAATGCAGATGTGAACGAGGCCTTAGAAGTGATCGGTAACAGCTCAATCCTCCGTGTTACAAGCGTTGAGGGGGCCCACTCAGATATGTCGCCCCCCCCCCCCCGCCCCGTGCTAAACCCCTAGCTACACCTCTGGTGTTACAATTACATAACCACATACTTAACACACTAAAACCCTTAAATATGACAAGTACATCCACAGGCCTATGATGAGAAAAGTGTACATATGCATGAGTCCACTCCTATGGACGATAAATTCACTTACAGTGCATTGGGAAAATATTCAACCCCCCTTGTTATTTTTCCTGTTTTATTGCATTACAACCTTGATTTAAAATAGATTTTTGGGGTGTTTACACAACATGCCTATTACTTTGAAGGTGCAAAATATTTTTTACTGTGACACAAATAATAATTAAGACAAAAAAGAGAACATTAATATGCGTAATATTCACCCCCGTAATATTCACCCCCTGAAAGTCAATATTTTGTGGAGCACCTTTTGCTGCAATTACAGATGTAAGTCTCTTGGGGAATGTCTCTATTAGCTCAACACAGCTAGACACAGGGATTTTTGCCAATTCTTCCAGACAAAACTGCTCCCACTTCTTGAAGTTCGATGGGATGTGTTGGTGTACAGCAATCTTCAACTCATGCCACAGATTCTCTTTTGGATTGAGGTTGGGGCTTCGGCAATTCCAAGATATTAAAATGTTTCCCTGTCGATCACTTTAACAGTATGTTTAGGATCATCGTCCTGCTGGAAGGTGAACCTCCTTCCCCGTCCTAAATCTCTCAGACTGAAACAGGTTTTCCTCCAGAATTTCCCTGCATTTTCTGCCGTCCATCTTTCCTTCAATCCTGACCAAATTTGCTAGTCCCTGCTGATGTAAGGCATCCCCACAGCATAATACTGCCACCACCATGCTTCACTGTGGAAATGGTGGTCTTGTGGTGATGAGAAGTGTTGGGTTTGTGCCACGTAAAGCTTTTCCCATGATGGCCAAAAAGTTCAGTTTGAGGGTATGTTCACACGGCAGTGTCCGTAACGGCTGAAATTACGGGGCTGTTTTCAGGAGAAATCAGCTCCGTAATTTCAGCCGTCATGGCATGTTGAGGCACTTTTGGCTGCGTCAATTACGGACGTAAATGGAGCTGTTTTTCCATGGAGTCAATGGAAACTGCTCCATTTACGTCTGAAGAAGTGACAGGCACTTCTTTGATGCGGGCGTCTATTTATGCGCCGTCTTTTGACAGCGACGCGTAAATTTACGCCTCGTGGGAACAGACCAACGTAAAACCTATTGCTTTCAATAGGCAGATGTTTGTCAACTCTTTCAAGCTGTATTTTCGGACGTAATTCCAGGCGTGTTAACATACCCTTAGTCTCATCTGACCAAAGAACCATCTTACTTGTGTTCGAGAAGTCTGCCACGTGCTGTTTGGCGAACTTAAAACATCTTTTCTTGAGGCAATTGCTTTTTTCTGGCCATTTTTCGATAATGCTCCTCTCTTTGATGTATTTGGCTTATAGTAGTCCTATGGACAGATACTTCAATCTTCACTGTAGATTTTTAGACCTCCTTCAAGTGTTATGGTTGGGGTCTGTGTTAGATCTCTTAAATAATACCCTCCTTGTCGAGTTCGCGAGTTTTGGTGGATGGCCCTCTCTTGTCCGGTTTGTAGTTGTGCCATATTTTCATTTTGCTATAATGGATTTAATGGCGCTGGGATGTTCAAAGTTTGGGATGTTTTTTTTTTACAAAATGTATCCATTATCTATACTTCTCCCCAACTTTGTCTCCGACCTGTTTAGAGAGCTCCTTGGTCTTCATGTTGCTTGCTTAGTAATGTTGTAGTCTCAGGGGTCTTTCAGAACAGGGGTATTTATACTGACATCATGTGACAGATCATGTGACACTTTGATTGCACACAGGGGGGCCTTATTCAACCAATTATGTGACATCTGAAGTTCATTGGTTTGACCAGACCTTATTCAGGGGTTTCATAGCAAAGGGGCTGAATACATATGTGCTCACAACTTTTCCGTTTTTATTCATTATTTTTTAATAATAAAAATAGCTTTTTTTATTATTGTTATTAGTATTATTAAACAAGGTATTTTTTTTTTTTCATTAGACTGTAACAATTTGGACTATTTTGTCAGGTCTATTACATAAAATAAAATTTAAATCCATTTTAATTAGAGGTTGTAATGCAACAAAACATGAAAGGCAACAAGGTGTTGAATACTTTCACAGGCACTGTTTATCAGATAATGATCTTGTAAAAACAAGTAAAACAACTACAATAATTTCACTAAAGGCCCCTTTATACCGACCGGTGCAGCGAGCGCCGATCAACGAGACATCGTTGATATGCGCTCGCTTGCTCCTGTCACACGGAGCTATGGTTGGGGACGAGCAGTCGTTACGGCGATCGCTCGTCCCCATACGTTATTATCATGTCGGCAGCGAGTTTCCCTGTTTACACTGGGAGATGTGCTGCCGACAACGATAATATTTAACTTTTTTTAAAAACGATACGACCAGCAGATGATCGAGTGTTTCCTCGTTTATCTGCTGATCATTCCCCTGTTTACACACGGCAATTATCGGCAACGAGCGTTCTAGGAACAATCGTCTGCACGATAATCGTCCAGTGTGAAACCCCATTTAGTTCCACTCAGACTTACGCCTTATTCACACGTACGTGTATTACGTCCGTTATACGCTCGTGAAAATCACGCGCGTCGCACGGACCTATGTAAGTGAATGGGGCCGCTCAGACAATCTGTGATTTTCAACTCATGACATGTCCTATACTTGCCCGTTTTTCGCGCATCACGCACCCATTGAAGTCAATGGGTGAGTGAAAATCGCGCACGGCACACGGAAGCACTTCCATGTGACGCGTGTGATTTGTGCATCAGTAGATAAAGAAATGAAGGAAAAAATAAAAGCACTTCCTTCATTTCTTTTGTGATTAGTGGCTCAGGTGGTTTAATAGCTAAGTAGCACTCTATAGCAGTATTTCCTACACAATAAGGCCCCATGCACATGACCGTAAAAACGCCCGTAATTACGGGCCCATAGACTTCTGTTCGCACGGGTACCTTCCCGTTTGCATACGGAAAGGTGCCCAGGCCGTTGAAAAATATAGAACATGTCCTATTTCAGGCCGTAATTATGGCACAGGCAGGCCCATAGAAGTCTATGGTGCTCCCGTAATTACGGGTGGCTACGTGTGTGCACCCGTAATTACTGGAGCGTTGCTAGGCGACGTCAGGGGATTTCAATTTTTTAATAAAGAAAAGCAGATAAAATGGTGTCTGAGCGATCATGTGACCCTTTGTGACATCATTTCAGCCCCCTTTTTACGGGTCCATAATACGGGTGGAATACGGATGACAACGGACCCATATTTATGGGCACGGGTCCGTAAATACGGGTTAAAAATGTGTGTTAAAGGACCCGTATTTACGGCCAGTATTTACGGGAGGGAAAAAACACGGTCGTGTGCATGGGGCCTAAGGATATGTTCCCACACACAGGATACGCTGCAGATTTTCTGCAATAGAAAATCGGCAGCAGAATCTCTAGAAAAACGCTGGTAAATCTGTCACAAAGATCCGCACCAAATAGTGCATTTTTCCTGCTCATATTGCTGCGGAAACGCTGGGGTTATACCTGCGGATTTAGTGTTAAACATTGGTTATAGCACAGTATATGTGCACATGCGGATTTCCAGCGATTTTTAATGCATTTCCGCCGAGTAAACGCTGTAAAAACCGCAACAACATAAATCTGTTGCAGAATTTCTGCTCCCCACTGAAGTCTATGGGCCAAACACGCAGCATCTCCGCACAGAACACGCAGCATAAATTGACATGCTGCGGAATTGAAAAACGCACCACAAAACACTTTCCGCACGACTTTTGTAAGTTTTTTTTTTCTAAATCTTTTCTTTAAATCTCATTCACTTCCCCGCTACTGTAAATGCTGCGGAATTTCCGCACGGAATTCCGTTGCAGACATTCCGCAGCGTTTACGCTACGTGGGAACCCGGCCTAAATCTGATAAGATAGTCCTTGTCTATACTTCATCACTGTAAATACAAAAAGAAACCAAAGTTTTTTATTTTAAATTATTAAGACATTTTCTTGCCATGAAGTTTCCACATAGTATTGTGCAGGTGCTAATGGGAATTAATTATTATATATTTTTTTGCAGATGTGCATTGCTGGTGGTCGGAATTAAAGTAGTATTTAACGTCTCCCACTCCATCCTCTTCTTTATTTACTACAGAGCTGTACTTAAAGTGGAGGAGGAACGAACATAGTAGTGTTTCCATAACAGATATTTCACAACCAGCATGTTTTGATAGTGAGATCAACGGTTTCCAAGTCAACCCGTGGTCTGTATTATCTAGTGGAAAAGGCTTTTCTTTTTGTTATGAATCATAAGCCCTCTCCTTCTTCTATGGAAACATCTCCCTGATTATAACGGATGGATTTCATCTCACCTCTTTTGGTCTCTGGAATATTATGACTAAATTCTGAGATCTGTCTAAGGCCTGATTCAGACAAACGTGTCCATTTTGCGTCCGCAAAAAAACGGACCGTATTTCATGCATTTCAGTTCCGTGTGATATCAGTGTGCTTTCAGTGTTCCTGGTTGTCTTTTTTATCATCATTTCTTTAGCAACTGTTGTGTGATAAACATATACACGGATGTCGTCCGTGTGCAGTCTGTGTTTTTCACGCACCCATTGACTTCAATGGGTGAAGTGGTCCGCAAAAATGGACCAAAAGAGGACATGCAATGGACAAAAGCTGCGTGAAAAATCACGCATGTGTGAAAAGCCCCATTGATTTGCATGGGTTCGTTCGCTGTCCGTTATTTCAACGGACAGCACACATACGTAATTTCCGTTCGTCTGAATACAGCCTAAGGCTGAATTCAGACAAACACGGGGAAACTCGGAAGTGAAAAATTGCAGTTTTTCTCGTCTGAGTTGCACCTGGGCAGGTCCCGTTTTCACGGATCCCCATAGACTTGAGTCTATAGAGGGATCTGTGAAAATGGAACAAAATAGGACATGTTCTATCTCTCAATGGACCGTTCACACGGTCCGTTGAAACAACGGCCGTGTGAACGGCCCCATTGGAATACATGCATCCGCGTGACGGACGTTATTTTAACAACCGTCTCATGTACGTATACCACAGTCATCTGAATTCGGCCTAAGACTCACAAAAATTCCTAGCCTTAAAAGCGAACACACAGGGTGATTTTGCAATACAAAACCTTTCATTCAGCTTGCCTAACTTGTAAGAGAAATTCTGTTTCCATAATTAGATCTCATGACCATATTTCTCGATTATGTTGTTTGTTATATGAACTATATATAATTTAATAATGATATAGAGGATGGGATTAATAGCACTGTTTCTATTTTTGCAGATGACACCAAGCTATGTAGTATTGTTCAGTCTATGGAAGATGTTTGTAAATTACAAGCGGATTTGGACACACTGAGTCTTTGGGCGTCCACTTGGCAAATGAGGTTTAATGTAGATAAATGTAGAGTTATGCATCTGGGTACCAACAATCTGCATCATATGTCCTAGAGGGAGCTACACTGGGGGAGTCACTTGTTGAGAAGGATCTGGGTGTACTTGTAAATCATAAACTGAATAACAGCATGCGATGTCAATCAGCTGCTTCAAGGGCCAGCAAGATATTGTCGTGTATTAAAAGAGGCATGGACTCGCAGGACAGGGATGTAATATTACCTCTTTACAAAGCATTAGTGAGGCCTCATCTAGAATATGCAGTTCAGTCAGTGGCGTAACTACTGCGGTAGCAGCAGTAGCGGCTGCTACGGGGCCCGGGGCTTGAGGGGGCCCGTGCCGCCAGCCAACACGCCCTCCCAAATGCCCGGTGGCGTCGCTAGCAGCCGTTATGGCTGCTACAGGGGTAGCACCGCTACTGTGGGGCCCGCGCCACCGAGCCTTACACAGGCACTCTCATGCCTGTAGGTGTCGCTAGCACCGGAGGGGGCCCCGGTGCTAGCGGCAGCCAAATACATGTATTAGCACTGAATGGCCGGGCATGTTCCGTGCCTGACCATCCAGTGCCTTACAATGACACTGATTGGCTAGCGGCGCGATGACATCATCGCGCCACTTCCATGCTTGGAAGGTGCTGATTGGCGGGGCAAGTCATTCTGCCCCGCCAATCAGCGTCATTGAAGGACGCTCATTCAGCTCCTGCAGACATGCTCAGAAGAAAGCATGTCTGCATCGCCAGTGAACAGCGTGGGAACCGGAGAATGTGAGTATGTCAACTTCATATATTTTTTTCCTCATAAAAATGTGAATGGCATTATCTATAGTGGGGGGGGGGTCGTCTTTATGTGGGCTATTATATATAGGGGGGTCTATATGTGGGGCAGTAGCTACAGGGGGGTCTATATGTGGGGCAGTAGCTACAGGGGGGGTCTATATGTGGGGGTGTGGGCCACTATATACAGGGGGGTCTATATGTGGGCCACTATATACAGGGGGGGTCTATATGTGGAGCACTAGCTACAGGGGAGGTCTGTATGTGGGGATGTGGGCCACTATCTACAGGGGGGTCTATATGTGGGGCAGTATATGTGAGACACTATACAGGGGTGGGCTATATGTAGAGCACTATCTATAGGGGAGCTATTTTTTAGGGTACTTTCTATAGGGGTGGGCTATGTGTGGGACACTATATAAAGGGGTGGGTTACCTGTGGGGCACTAGCAACAGGGTGGCTATATGTAGTGCACAGTCTACAGGGGTGGGCTATATGTGGGACAATATCTACAGAGGTGGGCTATACGTGGAGCACTAACTGTAGGGGAAGCTATATGTAGGGCAGCACGGTGGCTCAGTGGTTAGCACTATTGCCTTGCAGCTCTGGAGTCCATATGTGGGCACTATCTACAGGGGCTTCTATGTAGGTCACTATCTACAGGGGGCACGGTGTGTGTGTGTGTGTGTGTGTGTGTGTGTGTGTGTGTGTGTGACAGTTATATTTAGAGGTGTTGAGAATTTTAACTTTGTTTACAGGTGCAGAAATGTTTTAAAAGTGAGAAGCTGAAGACATCTAAACGGAAAACTGCAGAAATGGGTCATGGCCGGGAGAAATCCATCATAGATGTCTGAACCGGAGGGAGAAGAAAAGAACTAGAATCTGAGACGTCACCGGTGAGTCACTTAATGTAAATGTTTATTCTGCCTCTAATCAGTATTGTAGTCACTGTATGATCTGCAGCGAGATGATGGTAGTATGATTTTTTTTTGTGAAACCGCATCTCCCAGCATATCCTTATCATTGTTTCGGCCATGCTGGGAGCTGTAGTTTTACGCCGTACAAACCTATGCGCAGTGGCGTAACTACCGCTATAGCAGCCGTAGCGACTTCTACGGGGCCTGCAGCATGAGGGGGCCCGTGCCACCCGCCGGCACGGCCCCTCCCATGGCCGCAGGCTCCGCTAGCAGCCGCTATGGCTGCTACAGCGCGACGCCACTGAAGGGGTTGTTCCTACAAAAGACATGCATCCCCTAACCACAGGATAGGGGATACATGTGGGATCGCTGGGACGCCCAGCGATGAGGAGAACGGGGGACCGAAAGTCCCCCCTAAGTTCTCCATGACAAACCTCGGACTTCCGTAGTCTGTCTGCAGCTCCATGGAAATGACTTGCGCACCTGTCGTGCTTGTGCGCATGCGTGACCAGCGCTCCTTTCATTTTTATTGAGCTGCGCAGACGCCGGAAGTCCGAGGTTAGTCATGGAGAACTTGGGGGGACTTTCGGTCCCCCGTTCTCCTTATCGCTGCCAGCGATCACACATGTATCCCCTATCCTGTGGATAGGGGATGCATGTCTTTTGTAGGACAAACTATAGGCCATTTTTTTTTTGGGGGGGGGGTCTGTATGGCATAATCTACAGAGGGGGCTGTATGGCGTTATCTACAGAGGGGGTCTGTATGGCGTTATCTACAGAGGGGGCTGTATGGCGTTATCTACAGGGGGGGCTGTATGGCGTTATCTACAGGGGGGCTGTATGGCGTTATCAACAGGGGGCTGTGTATGGTGCTATCTATAGGGGGGCGCTGTGTGGTGGAATCTATAGGGAGGCACTATCTACAAGGGGGGGGGTTGTGTGATACCCAGCAGAGGGGGGGGGGCCCCAGTCAAAAGTTTGCTATGGGGCCCAGTCTTTCCTAGTTACGCCCCTGAGTTCAGTCCTGGGCTCCAGTTCATAGAAAGAATGCTCTGGAGTTGGAAAAAATACAAAGTAGAGCAACTAAACTGATAAGGGGCATGGAGAATCTAAGTTATGAGGAAAGATTGAAAGAATTAAACCTATTTAGCCTTGAAAAGAGACGATTAAGGGGGGACATGATTAACTTATATAAATATATCAATGGCCCATATAAGAAATATAGTGAAAACCTGTTCCATGTAAAGCCCCCTCAAAGACAAAGGGTACTCCCTCCGCCTGGAGAAAAAAGGTTCAATCTCCAGAGGCGACAAGCCTTCTTTACTGTGAGAACTGTGAATATATGGAATAGTCTACCACAAGAGCGTGTCATAGCAGGGACAGTAGAGGACTTTAAAAAAAGGCTTCGATAATTTCCTAGAATTAAATAATATCAGCTCCTATGTCAATGTGTAGAATTTTAGTTTCATCCCTTCCCTTTCTCCCATCCCTAAGGCCCCATGCACACGAACGTAAAAACGCAGATGAATATACATTACCTCCAGCCAGGACATGATGTGTATTCAGAATCCTGACCTCGTTTGAAATGACAGTTTACAGCATAATCTCGCGAGATTACGCTTCCTGTGCTGTAGTGTCAGGATTGTATTAGCGAAGTGTCAGGATTCTGAATACACATCACGTCCTGGCTGGAGGTAATGTATATTCACTGTCAGGACACTGCAGTAACGTTATAGTGTGTTTATGTGGCTGCACATAGCGATATAGCTCTATCGCTATGTGCTGTATAAATGAATGGAGAGAAGTGTATGACGCTGATTGGTCACTGATTGGTCAGCGTCATACACTTCTCTCCACAACGCCCACTTGACCAAAAAGTAAAACACGTCCAGTTGTCCATTGAGAAACTCAGTAGCATAAAGCTAAAATAGGTCATAACTCCGTCAAAAATGATTGTTTTTCTAAATAAAAAACACTGCTGTAATCTACATTACAGCGCCGATCACATCATGTAGAAGATAGGCCACTTATAATGTGGTGACAGAGCCTCTTTAAGTAAAACTAAATTAGTTACATAGTTACATAGTTTGTACGGTTTAAAAAATGCATATGTCCATCAAGTTCAACTAAGGCCTCATGCACATGAACGTATTTCTTTCCTCACGTAAATACTGGCGTAAATACGGGTCCTTGGTCATACGTATTCGACCCATATTGCACCAGTATTTACGGACCCGTGAATACACACTTGGCCAAAAAGTAAAACACGCCCAGTTGTCCATTGAGAAACTAATTAGCATAAAGCTAATATAGGTCATAACTCTGTCAAAAATGACTGTTTTTCTAAATAAAAAACACTGCTGTAATCTACTGTACATCACAGCGCCGATCACATCATGTACAATATAGGCCACTTATAATGTGATGACTGAGCCTCTTTAACGCTCTGAAGACGAAGCCAATTTTTGATTTTGCTTCTTTGCATTCCGTTAGGCATATCCTTTTTATTTTTAGGTTGAGATAGGTCTTTGAGGCCCTGTGTTTTGTGGGACAATTTTGTTTTTGTTCATGTATTATTTATAAATTTATTTATCAGTTTTTATTTATTTTTATGTCCTACAGTGATGATCATAAATTATGTTCCAAATCTATCGTACAGGTTGTTATGGTTGCGAGGAAACCAAAAATGTCTTTATTTTGGTGTATCTTGGGACTTATTTTAATAAATGTTATTTAATGTAAAACATTTTCTGTATATATTGTAAAAAAAAATTCTACTTCAATAGGGGTATTTTAAAGGATGATCTTTATTTTAATTTTTGTTTTTTACAACAAAGTTCTTGTGTGCTATTAGAACAAAGTCAGCTGTCAGGGCATACCCATGGCCAACCTCAGCATCTGGTGAACCCAGGCATGTACCGATGCCCACTACCCTTTGGGGGTCCCACTCGGCCGCCGGGTGCTGACGCTGCCATCATGGCTCCTCCCGTCGGCCAGAGTGTTGCCGACGGGATTCTGCTTTTAGAGGGAGCCCCTGTCTAGGAGGCGGTGTAACTACCGCTGTAGTGGCTGCTTACAGGGCCCGCAGCGTGAGGCGTCCTGTCCTGCCCACCGTCACGGGCCACCCTATTCCCAGTGGCCCCGTTAGCAGCTGCTATGGCAACTACAGTGGTAGCAACACCACATTCAATAGTATCTGCGTCCTTAGGACGCAGATACTATTGAACGCTGTGGCAGACAAGGGAGGTAGCTCCCTACTCTACCATTTACTTAGGCTACAGACTCCCAGGCAGATTGCTAATAGCTACATGGGAGGGTCCTGGGAAACTGTAGTTTTTACTTGTACCCTTTTGGGATACATGCGACTTTTTGATCCCTTTTAATTCAATTTTTTGGGGGCTCTAAGGTGACCAAAAAATAAAAAATGTTTTACTGCATTCACCGAGCGGGTTAATTGACATTATATTGTAATAGATCAGACCTTTACGGATGTGACATATATGGACAATGATGTCAGGAGGAGAGAAGGCGTCCCAGGCAGAGTGCTAGAAGCGGCTCTGCTCCAGGACTCCGTCTCTGGGGAAGCCCCTGCCATCACTGTCCATATATGGACAGTGTTGTCAGCTGCAGAGCAGTGTCCCAGGCAGAGTGCTAGTAGCCCGGGACTTTGGCTCTGGGTTGCCCCTGAGGGCTGTGTGGCACTACCTAGGAGGGGGGCTGTGTGGCACTACCAAGAAAGGGAGCTGTGTGGCACTACCAGGAAGGGGGGCTGTGTAGCACTACCTGGGGGGGCTGTGTGGCACTACCTGGGAGGGGGGCTGTGTGGCACTATCTACAGAGGGCACTAAATTTATGGGGGTACAAACTGGGGGCCTAACTTCTATATGGGGGCATAAACAGGGCCTATCGTCTCTATGTTGGCACAAAGTGACGTTTTCTACCATTTTACTGCCGCCGTGAGTTCCCCCGCAAAGGCGCCTACTAAGTCTGTGTCACCCAAGGACCCATATAAACCTGAAGCCGGCACTGTCCCCTGCAATCGGTCCCGTTAGTTTCGGTGACCTGTACAAATAGACTGTCAAGTGTGCGGTCCCCAGCACTCAGCGTTAAGCTCAGTCATAGATACTGAACACTGGGGACCGCCCACTTGACAGTCTACTCTTGCAGGTCACTGCAGGAGGCTAGTAAGAAAAGAAAACCAGCACTGCACTCAGCCCTGCAGCGGCTGTTAAGCTATCTAATTGATTTTAGATGTTGTTATGTTGTATAGGTTATTAGGATGTAACAGGTCCTCTTTAAAGAGGCTCTGTCACCCGATTTTGCAACCCCTATCTCCTATTGCAGCAGATCAGCGCTGCAATGGAGATAAGAGTAACGTTTTTTTTGTTTTTTTAAACGAGCATTTTTGGCCAAGTTATGACCATTTTTATATTTATGTAAATGAGGCTTTCTAAAGTACAACTGGGCGTGTTTAAAGTAAAAGTACAACTGGGCGTGTATTTTGTTCGTTACATCGGGGCGTTTTTACTTCTTTTACTAGCTGGGCGTTGTGTATAGAAGTATCAGCCACTTCTCTTCACAACGCCCAGCTTCTGGCAGTGCAGACACAGCGTGTTCTCGAGAGATCACGCTGTGACGTCACTCACTTCCTGCCCCAGGTCCTGCATCGTGTCGGACGAGCGAGGACACATCGGCACCAGAGGCTACATTTGATTCTGCAGCAGCATCAGCGTTTGCAGGTAAGTAGCTACATCGACTTACCTGCAAACGCCGATGCTGCTGCAGAATCAACTGTAGCCTCTGGTGCCGATGTCTCCTCGCTCGTCCGACACGATGCAGGACCTGGGGCAGGAAGTGAGTGACGTCACAGCGTGATCTCTCGAGAACACGCTGTGTCTGCACTGCCAGAAGCTGGGCGTTGTGAAGAGAAGTGGCTGATACTTCTATACACAATGCCCAGCTAGTAAAAGAAGTAAAAACGCCCCGATGTAACGAACACAATACACGCCCAGTTGTACTTTTACTTTAAACACGCCCAGTTGTACTTTAGAAAGCCTCATTTACATAAATATAAAAAAGGTCATAACTTGGCCAAAAATGCTAGTTTTTAAAAAAAACAAAACGGTACTCTTATCTCCATTGCAGCGCCGATCTGCTGCAATAGGAGATAGGGGTTGCAAAATCTGGTGACAGAGCCTCTTTAAAGGCTATGTAAACATTTGAAAGCTATTTATTTTTTATAAAAAGGTCAATCAGTGTGTTTTGTCCAACCTTATAATTAGTTTTTATTAAAAACTATTTTTACTTTTCAAGATACAGCTGCTCTGTATTCTGTGAACCCATGACGTGTAAGCTCGTCATGATGCGGCTTCTGCCTGCCGCTCATGACGAGCATACTTGTCTTCGGTCGTCAACCAGTTAAATTGACTACTGTTTAAAAAGACCTCTACTGAAATAAAAACATAGGCGAACACAACACTGTCAGGCTGGGTTCACACACCCTATTTACAGACGTAATTCGGACGTTTTAACCTCGAATTACGTCCGAAAATACGGCACCAAAGCGTCGGCAAACGATGTTCTGTGCCGACATTGAAGTGCCTGTCACATCTTGAGACGTAATTGGAGCCGTTTTCCATTGACACCATGGAAAAACAGCTCCATTTACGTCCGTAATGGACGCAGCGAACAGCGCCTGCACATGCCATTACGTCTGAAATGCCGGAGCTGTTTTGTCCTGAAAACAGCTCCGTAATTTCAGGCGTATCGGACGTGTATGTGTGAACATACCCTGAAACCAGGAAGAGATAAAGGAAAGCACATAGAAATTGCAGGTACCATACACCACATCTCCTATTGTCAGCCAAGGATGTACAGACAGACGCCCACTAGTTGTTACCTAGAATAGGAAATCTGACATATTTCACCCAACAGATATTTGTTTGGTCCTGTGCATAGCCAGGGCTGGCTATAGGGGTGTGCGACCTGTGGCATTGCACAGGGTGCATCACTCCAGCAGGTGGAATGCGGCACTGTGCTGGCTCCCTTCCCCTGCTTGTGTTTCAGAAGCGCCTGGGCCCGGCGACTCAGCAGCTGCCTTTCCGCCTGGGCGCTTCTTCTCTCAGTGGCATCGCTTACTCTGTAGCAGCCAAAGTGGCTGCTAGCGGCGACACCAGGCATGAGGGCACCCGTGCTGCCCGCCGGGACGCCCCCCACAGCCAGCGGTGCCGCAGCTAGCAGATACTATTGAACACTATAGCAGAGCAGGGAGGTATCTCCCTGCTCTGCTATCAACTAGTCCAGTGGTTTCCAACCATTGTGCCGCTTCACCCTAGGGTGCCGAGAGAAGCCTCCAGGGGTACAGTGCCACAACGCTCCTCTGAACCACAGCCGTGCTTTCTCTCCTCTTCACAGAGCGAAGTGCATGTGATGAAGAGGAATTTTTTTGCAGCCTTCGTAGATGGCACCCCCCACCCCGCATCCTGTACATAGCGCCACTATAGCTCCCTGAAGGAGCAGAATCCCCCTGTGGCAAAAACAGGCAAAAGGTCAGGGTAACAGATAATCTAAATAGAAGTCACAAGAGAGTACAACCAGCAAGCAACAATATGGAACCTAATTTTTCAGGCAAGGAGCAATGGGGGAGGGTACTTTAAGCACCCAGGAATTCTCGGTGAATTTGGCGTGTCCTGGCCCTTTAAGAATGGGAGTGTTAGTAGGTGCACTAGTGAATGCCAGGGGAGCTGAGGGATAGTGGCGGCAGGAAAGACCAGCAACATGGAGTGGCATGGCATCGGACGGGGACCAGAAGACACTGAGGAATGGTAAGCATACGGCAGCGGCAGCACCTATTACATAACTACATTTGTGAAACGAAACGTTAATAGCCATCAAGATACCAAATGGCAGTAACATTGCAGGTAGTCATATCTTCCAGGAGGATGAAAACTGTCTCTCTAGTGCCACATATAGGTAGCTACATCAGTCAAACCAGAGACTCCCATCTGGAGACACCACTGTTTCGGAATTGCTGCACCTTGTCAGTACAGAGTACAATTCTGGTTTGTTGTGTGAGATGTCATGTGTACTGGCTCTCGGAAGGTACTAGCAAGTTTTCCGCAAAAAAAAATCAATACCTCCCAAGAACCAGGAAAGAGTACACCACCATAAAGAAAAAAATACTGAATGTAATATAGGTCCTATAGAAATAAATTGTTGGGGAAAAAAAATAAAAATAAGCAAACTGGATACTAACCAGCCATGTAGGAGATACTGAGATACATAAAACTGAGATTAGCAAAAATGTATTTCAAGTATATTGTGTCTAATGAAACATATTGATGAATCTTCTATTAAACCATTGATACATGGCTGACAGAATAGGAACATTCTAAATATCACCTAGAAGAATGCAGGAATATTTGTGGATACATTCTTTCATACAGGATGAGGTGGGAGGGAAAATAATCTTCATGGCATGAATAAAGAATATTTCTGTAGAGATTCCTTCTTACAGAATGAGGTAGGAGGGAAATTCCAGCATTACTATTGCTTCAAGGACTAAAAATTGACTACTACACATTTCCATCAACAGTGAAACCTAATTCCTGTATCCTTGAAAGAGGCGAAACATAACAGTGTCATAATTGTTCAACAAAAGTGGTATATTATCTTCTTAAACAACCTTACACCAAACATGAATATAGTAGGAGTGCAAGAGCTAACAATTAGTTCCCATGCCCACTTCCGTTTTTTCCTTCAGCGTGCTAGCCGTTTTTTTGACGGCTAGCACCCTGACCCCATTTAGATGGGGCCATGCACACTTCAGTTTTTTTTATGGTCCCGTTGTTCCGTTCCAACAAAAGTAGAGCATGTCCTACTTTGGTTTGAGATTCCATGACCGTGGGGCCCATACTAGTCAATGGGTCAGTCAAAAAAAACGTGTGCCGTCCGTGTGTGACGGAGCCGTTGCCTAGCAATGGCCGGGCAGGCAGAAGTACACGGAAAGAGAGATATTGCACTGCACTCATCAGCCGCCCCTTCTCTCTATACAGCACTGATAGAGAGAAGAGGCTGGCGATTAGTGCTGGATAGAGAGAAGGGGCAGTCCTTTCGGGCAGAGCATCCGCAGCGATAGAAAGAAAAAGCAGTTCATACGTACCCCGGCCGTTGCCTTGGTGACGTGTCCCTCTTTTGACATCCAGTCCGACCTCCCTGGATGATGCGGCAGTCCATGTGACCGCTGCAGCCTGTAATTGGCTGCAGCAGTCATATGTGATGAAACGTCATCCCAGAAGGCCGGACTGGAGGAAGAACCAGGGAGTTATGGGTAAGTATAAACGTATTTTTTTCTGAGAGCACCAATGATAAGCCACCAGCCCGGAAGAGCAGGAAGAGTCCTCCTGCAGCTTGAAAAATGACATGGGTCGCTGCCTTTACCAGAGGATCCTGCCATGGGGCACCCAGCAGGCAGAGTCAAGCGTCAGTGGGACACAACCGCTTCAGGACCCAACAGTCAGCCAGGCACGGCTGGGAGGGAGCAGGATACTAACAGGTTAAAGCCCAATGAAGATTATCGAGCAGAGCTCCCCTAAATTGCACCAGGGTTTAAGCCCCCTGTCATTTAAAAAAATAATAATTGAGACAGGAGCACGAAGAGCAGTTTAGCTACAGTATATGTCTTTGGCCACTACTGCATGGTTATTGGGATATTATAAGCCTTCTACATTAACATGGATGATCATGTGGAGCTATAGGAGTGTGATATAAAATGGGTATTTGTGCTGCAGGTAAACTTGATATAATGACATTTACCTCAACATTTTACATGTTCTGTCAACTTCTGAGCCTTTCCTGCAGTTATAAAAAATAATTTGAATTTTATTAAGCACATTAATCCTCCAACTCTGGTTACTTATAATCCAAACAGTATATACTGTACATTGATGCAGTGGCGTAACTACCGCTGTAGCATCCGTAGCGGGTGGCATGGCTAGCAGCCATTATGGCTGCTAGAAGGGCAGCAACGCAACTTCGTGGCCCGCGCTGCCCTAACATTTATGTGGCATGAGGGGGCCCCAGTTCTCGCAACAGCCACATTCACTTGTATCTGCGTCCTCAGGACGCAGATAGAAATGAATACTATAGGCGCCAGGCCACGTTAGGCCTGCAGCCTATAAGACACTGGGAAGACTCTCTGCACAGGCTGGCGTGATGACAACATGCTTGTCTGCGCATGCGTCCCGCGCTGAGGATGTGCAGTGCTCCGTCTGTCGTGGGAATGGGGAAAGGTAAGTTAAAATTTTTGGGGGGTTTGTGACACTATATACAAGGGGGGGAGCAGGTTGGTACTATATACAAGGAGGGAGTAGGGTGGCACTATATACAAGGGAGTGAACAGGGTGGCACTATATACAAGAGGGTGAGCAGGGTGGCACTATATACAGGGGGGAGCAGGGTGGTACTACATACAAGGGGGAGTAAGGTGTCACTATATACAAGGGGGAGCAGGGTGGCATTATACACAAGGGGGAGCAGGATGGCACTATATACAAGGGGGAGCTGGATGGCACTATATACAAGGGGGAGCATGGTGGCACTATAAAAAAGGGGCGGCAGGGTGGCACTATATACAAGGGGCAGCAGGGTGGCACTATATACAAGGGGGTAGCAGGGTGGCACTATATAAAAGGGGAGCAGGGTGGCACTATATACAAGGGGGGAGCAGCGTGGCACTATTCACAAGGGTGAGCTGTGTGGCACTATCTACTAGGGGCTGTATGGCACTATTTACAAGGGGGAGGTCTGTGTGGCAAAGTCTACAGGGGGCTGTCTGTGGCGCTATCTACAGGGGGCTGTGTCTGGCGCTATCTACAGGGTGCTGTGTGGCACTATCTACAAGGGAGGGCTGTGTGGCACTATCTACAAGGTATTATTGAAGTAAGAGAAAAAACGGGATAAACGGCGCTGCTTGTAAAGGTACGGTTTATTAGAAGGATGCTACGCGTTTCGGCGCCGGACCGGCGTCTTCATCAGGCATGTCGCAGGGTTAAAAACCACATGTATATATACCAAATACCATAGGGTAAATTACAAACTGATTGTACCAGTTCAAACCAGCCTCCTGGCCAAAAACCGCCAAAAACAGCAGGTCAAAGTTCAGAAGTTGATACAAATAAAGAGAGAAAAAAAAAAAAAAGGTCAAAGTTCAGAAGTTGAAAAATAGGGAAATGCAATATGCAAACATATAACAAGGAAATAACAATATATGACTAGGATGATTACATAAAAGACATGGATCACAAATCAGAGTGAACTACCAGCTAGTTTACGATAACAGAAATAAAAAATATATATAATTATAATAACAAACATTGTTGAAGTACATACGTGATGGTAGTTTAACCCCTTCCCGACATACGCCGTATATATACGGCGCTGTCGGGAGGTGGTTCCCGCAAAGCGCCGTATATATACGGCGCAGTGATGGTGCGGGCTCAGAAGCAGAGCCGGCACCATCACCGCGGGGTGACAGCTGTATTATACAGCTGGCACCCTCCTGTAACTGCCAGGACCGGAGCTACTCTCCGATCCGGCAGATTAACCCCTCAGATGCTGCGCTCAATAGAGCGCAGCATCTGATAGGTTTTCACCCGATCGGCAACCCAGTGATGCAATCGCTGGGTTGCTGTGGCAATCGGACGCCAGAAAATGGCGTCCGAGTCTGCCTTGTACGGGAGCCGATGAGGACCCGCCTGCGGCGAGTCCTCATAGGCTTGCTGTCAGTGAATAACTGACAGCGCTAATACACTGCACTACGTATGTAGTGCAGTGTATTAGAGTAGCGATCGGGGCATCAGGCCCTCATGTCCCCTAGTGGGACAAGTAAAAAAAGTAAAAAAAAGTAAATAAAAATGTGGTAAAACAATAAAAACACACACATTTCAAATAAAAATAAAGCTAAACTGACTTTTTTCCCATAGTAAGTCTTTTATTATGGGAAAAACCGTAAAAATAAAAAAAACTATACATAATTGGTATCGCCGCGTCCGTAACGACCCAAACTACAAAACTATTATGTAATTTATCCCGCACGGTGAACGCGGTAAAAAAAAAACATGAAAAACAGCGCCAGAATCTTTGTTTTTAGGTCACATCTCCTTCCAAAAAATGCTATAAAAAGTGATCAAAAAGTCACATTTACTCCAAAATAGTACTAATAAAAAACGCCAATCCGTGCCGCAAAAAATAATCCCTGACACCGCTTTGTGCACGCAAAAATAATAAAGTTATGGGTCTTAGAATGTCGACAGAGAAAACAAATGATTTTATAAAAAAAGTGATTTTATTGTGCAAAAGCTGCAATACATAAAAAAAACTATATAAATTTGGTATCGCCGTAATCGTATCGACCCGCAGAATAAAGCTAACATGTAATCTAGGGCGCACTGTGGATGCAGAGAAAAAAAACCAATAAAAAACTATTCCAGAATTGCTTGTTTTTGGTAATTTCCTTTACCAAAAAATGAAATAAAAAGTGATCAAAAAGTCGTATGTGTTCTAAAATGGTACCAATAAAATCTACAGCCCGTCTCGCAAAAAACAAGCCCGCACACCGCTCAATCAACTGAAAAACAAAAAAGTTACGGCACTAGTAATGCGGTGATGAAAAAACATCTCAATGCGCAGGCCGGAGGGGAACATTCCTTCAGTTTCAGGGCCATAGTATTTAGGAACTAGGAAAGGGAATGGACATAGCACATCCGCTGGAAGCGAGGGCGCCCGTATTATACCAGCGCAAAACTTTCCCAGCAATATTTCCCAAACTACGAAGGAGAAAATGTCCCCAAAAGGTGCAGAGCCTTACAAAAGGGGGATAAGAAAGAAAACCGTTTATCAGTGTGACGCCGGCCTGTGCATAACGGATCGCTCCACAGCGTAACACACATCTATGGATAATTGTATTATTTACCCCATGATTATACCCTCCTATTATGCCCTGATGTACTCCGCACAGATTACATATACCCTGATGTACTCCGCACAGATTACATATGCCACCACATTATAAGCTGAAATACCAGCAAAACCCCAAACAGAACTATTACCAAGCAAAATCCATGCTCAAAATGGCGGTCTTTCCCTTCTTAGCCCTACAGTGTGCCCAAACAGCAATTTATGGCCACAAGTAAGGCATTACCATGCCCGGGAGAACCCGCTTAACAATTTATGGGGTAAGATTCTCTAGGGGCACAACATCTTGTGCGGTGAATGGGCAGATCAGTGGAGAAATTGCAATTTTCACTTTGCACCATCCACTGCGTATTCATTTCTGAAAAACACCTGCGGAGTCTAAATTGTCACTACATCCCTTGATAAATGCCTTTAGGGGTGTAGTTTCTAAAACGGGGTCACTTTTGTTTGGTACATCAGGGGTTTTGCAAATGCAACATGGCATCCGCAACCCATTCCAGCAAAATCTACGCTCCAAAAGATAAATACCGCTCCTTTTCTTCTGAATTCTCCCATATATGTAAACAGTCGATTATAACCACATATGGGGTGTTACCGTACTCGGGAGAAATTACTTTACAAATGTTGGGGTGCTTTTTCTTCTCTATTCCTTGTAAAAATGAAAAATGTGTATCTAAAACTACATCTTGTTGGAAAAAAAAAATATTTTTCATTTTCATGGCTTAATTCTAATTAATTCATCAAAAAACCTTTGGGATCAAAATTTTCACTATACCCCTAGATGATTCCTCAGGGGGTGCAGTTTCCCAAATGGTGTCACTTTTGGGGTGTTTCCACTGTACTAGTACTACAGGGGCTCAGCAAATATGACATGACACCCAGAAACCATTCCAAAATCCAAATGGTGCTCCTTCCATTCTGAGCCCTACCGTGTGTCCAAACAGATGTTTGTGACCACATGTGGGGTATTATTTTACTCGGGAGAAGTTGCTTTACAAATGTTGTGGTGCTTTTTCTCCTTCAGTCCTTGTGGAAATGAAAAAAAAATACCTAAACCTACATTTTCTTTGAAAAAATGTAGATTTTCATTTTTACGGCCTAGTTACAATAAGTTCTGTAAAAAACCTGTGGGGTAAAACTGCTCACTCTACCCCTAGATAATTCCCTCATGGGGTGTAGTTTCCAAAATGGGGTCACTTGTTGGGGGTTTCCACTGTTTTGTCCCCTCAGGAGCTTTGCAAATGCGACATGGCCTCCGCAAACCATTCCTGCTAAATTTGAGTTCCAAAAGCCAAATGGCGCACTTTCCCTTCTCAGCCTCGCCGTGTGTCCAAACAGCCGTTTATTACCACATGTGGGGTATTGTTTTACTCGGGAGAAATTTCTTTACAAATTTTATGGTGCTTTTTCTCCTTTAGTCCTTGTGGAAATGAAAAAAAATTAGCTAAACCTACATTTTATTTGAAAAAATGTAGATTTTCATTTTCACAGCCTACTTGCAAAAATTTCTGCAAAAAACCTGTGGGGTCAAAATGCTCACTATACCCTAGATAATTTCCTCAAAGGGTATAGTTTCCAAAATGGGGTCACTTGTTGGGGGTTTCCACTGTTTTGTCACCTCTGGGGCTTTGCAAATGCGACATGGCCTCCGCAAACCATTCCTGCTAAATTTGAGCTCCAAGAGCCAAATGGCGCTCTTTCCCTTCTAAGCCCTGCCGTGTGTCCAAACAACTGTTTATTACCACATGTGGGGTATTGTTTTACTCGGGAGAAATTGCTCTACAAATGTTGTGGTGCTTTTTCTACTTTAGTTCTCTTGGAAATGAAAAAAAATTAGCTAAACCTACATTTTATTTGAAAAAATGTAGATTATCATTTTCATGACCTAGTTCCAAAAATTTTTGCAAAAAAACTGGCCGGTCAAAATGCTTGCTACACCCCTAGATAAATTCCTCGAGGGGTATAGTTTCCAAAATGGGGTCACTTGTTGGGGGTTTCCACTGTTTTGTCACCTCAGGGGCTTTGCAAATGTGACATGGCCTCCGCAAACCATTTCTGCTAAATTTGAGCTCCAAGAGCCAAATGGCGCACTTTCCATTCTAAGCCCTGCCGTGTGTCCAAACAACCGTTTATTACCACATGTGGGGTACTGTTTTACTCGGGAGAAATTGCTCTACAAATGCTGTGGTGCTTTTTCTACTTTAGTTCTTTTGGAAATGAAAAAAAATTAGCTAAACCTACATTTTATTTGAAAAAATGTAGATTTTCATTTTCATGGCCTAGTTCCAAAAATTTTTGCAAAAAAACTGGCCGGTCAAAATGCTTGCTACACCCCTAGATAAATTCTTCGAGGGGTGTAGTTTCCCAAATGGGGTCACTTTTGGGGGGTTTCCACTGTTTTAGTTCCCCTAGACCTGTTCAAAGCTGACATGGTGCCTAAAATATATTCTAATAAAAAGGAGGCCCAAAATCCACTAGGTGCTCCTTTGCTTCTGAGGCCGGTGCTTCAGTCCAGTAGCACGCTACGGCCACATGTGGGATATTTCCTAAAACTGCAGAACCTGGGCAATAAATATTGAGTTGCATTTCTTGGGTAAAACCTTCTGTGGTACAAAAAAAATGGATTCAAAATGAATTTCTGGAAAAAAATAATGAACTTTGTAAATTTCACCTCTACTTTGCCTTAATTCCTGCGCAATGTCTAAAGGGTTAAGAAACTTTCTAAATGCTGTTTTGAATACTTTGAGGGGTGCAGTTTTTAAAATGGGGTGACTTATTGGCGGTTTCTAATATCTAACGACCTCAAAGCCACTTCACAACTGAACTGGCCCCTGTAAAAATAGCATTTTGAAATTTTCTTGAAAATGTGAGAAATTGCTGCTAAAGTTCTAAGCCTTGTAACGTCCTAGAAAAATAAAATGATGATCAAAAAACGATGCCAATCTAAAGTAGACATATGGGGGATGTTAGTTAGCAACATTTTTGTGTGGTATAACTGCCTGTCTTACAAGCAGATGCATTTAAATTGAGAAAAATGTTAATTTTTGCAATTTTTCGCTAAATTTTGGTGTTTTTCACAATAAATACTGAATGTATCGGGCAAATTTTGCCAGTAACATAAAGTCCAATGTGTCACGAGAAAACAATCTCAGAATCGCTTGGATAGGTAAAAGCATTCCGGAGTTATTACCACATAAATTGAAACATGTCAGATTTGAAAAATGAGGCTCTGTCAGGAAGGTCAAAAGTGGCCAAAGAGGGAAGGGGTTAAGAAAAGGGCAGCGGCCGTTGTATGTTGCCAGGAAACACATACACAATACAATTCGGAAGAGGTAAAGCGGTCTCAATGGAACGCATGGTGGAACGTTGTCAGGGAAACCACTGACAACAAAAATCCCGCAAGTGAAGCACAGTGATACGCATAATGGACCGCAGATACGGGCGATATGCTGGGATTATAAAAACAGGATTTACCTGATTAATACAGTAATGAATTACAATAGAAGATTTAGAAGGACATAATAAAGGACCTAACTCGGGGACATATAGACAATTAGGACGGCAATACCAGATACAATGTGCCACTGTACATAACTGTAACTTTGGCGCTATTACTGTAACTCCTATAGAGAGAATACCTATCGATTATACCCGATAGATTTACCAGATTAAAGCAAAGGGAAAATTTCTGGATATATAAATTGGGAACGTTATACCCCAATGGTCTTAACGATATTACAGAGTCCGCATTGGATTAATGATCTTATGTTTATGTTTATATAACTGTTGACCTTGCTTTTTAACCATACTCCCGTATTGGATTAATGATATAGAAGTCTTGACGATTAATTTAACCTTGCTTTTAGATTTTGCTCCTCATAAGCGTTATGTTACTATTTTACAATAACCCTTCTATCTTCATTTATGCAGTTTTGTTGTAAGTATTATTATCATTGTGCTATGTAATTTTACCCTAACATTTTATGTGAATTTTATTAGCTGAGGCTTGTTCATACTATATATATTTTTTTATATATATATATTTCTTTACGCTCTATAATAATATTATTAATTATTATTTATAGTTCGTGCATGTCTAAATCAATATTGGATTTCTTCGGTTATTGTATCTGGTATTGCCGTCCTAATTGTCTATATGTCCCCGAGTTAGGTCCTTTATTATGTCCTTCTAAATCTTCTATTGTAATTCATTACTGTATTAATCAGGTAAATCCTGTTTTTATAATCCCAGCATATCGCCCGTATCTGCGGTCCATTATGCGTATCACTGTGCTTCACTTCCGGGATTTTTGTTGTCAGTGGTTTCCCTGACATCGTTCCACCATGCGTTCCATTGAGACCGCTTTACCTCTTCCGGATTGTATTGTGTATGTGTTTCCTGGCAACATACAACGGCCGCTGCCCTTTTCTTAAACTACCATCACGTATGTACTTCAACAATGTTTGTTATTATAATTATATATATTTTTTATTTCTGTTATCGTAAACTAGCTGGTAGTTCACTCTGATTTGTGATCCATGTCTTTTATGTAATCATCCTAGTCATATATTGTTATTTCCTTGTTATATGTTTGCATATTGCATTTCCCTATTTTCATATTTTTTTATTTTTTATTTTTTTTCTCTTTATTTGTATCAACTTCTGAACTTTGACCTTTTTTTTTTTTTCTCTCTTTATTTGTATCAACTTCTGAACTTTGACCTGCTGTTTTTGGCGGTTTTTGGCCAGGAGGCTGGTCTGAACTGGTCCAATCAGTTTGTAATTTACCCTATGGTATTTGGTATATATACATGTGGTTTTTAACCCTGCGACATGCCTGATGAAGACGCCGGTCCGGCGCCGAAACGCGTAGCATCCTTCTAATAAACCGTACCTTTACAAGCAGCGCCGTTTATCCCGTTTTTTCTCTTACTTCAATATTACTTTGGCATCTCCACGGGGATTGCGTCCGGGATTGGCAGCAGCTATTGATACAAATTACATGCCGGTAATTTGCCACTGAACAGGTGAGCATTTATGTACCGTTTTTTTTGCTCCTTATACTATTGATCACGCCACTTGGCGCCGTGTCTCCCTTTTTGCTTTTTTTCCTAGTACTATCTACAAGGGAGAGGGTTGTGTGGCATTATATACAAGAGGTGGCTGTGTGGCACTATATCTTTATACAAGGGGGCCGTGTGGCACTATATACAAGAGGGGGCTGTATGGCACTATACAGGTGGGGCTGTGTAGCGCTATACACAAGGGAGAGCTGTGTGGCACTATCTATTAGGGGGCTGAGTGGCACTATATACAAGAGGGGGCTGTATGGCACTATACAGGTGGGACTGTGTGTGGCAGAATCGACAGGGGTCTGTGTGGCACTATCTACATGGGGCTGTGTGGCACGATCTGCGAAGGGTGGGCGGTGTGGCACTATATACAAGGAAGGGAGCTGTGTGGCACTTTATACAAGGGTGGGGGGGTCTGTGTGGCACTGTATGCCACTATCTACAAGAGGGAGGTGGGGGGGCACTATCTACAAGTGGGGTGACACTGTCTACAGGGGTCTGTAGGGCACAATCTACAGGGGGCAATATCTACAAGGGGTACTATCTTTAAGGGGGGCTGCGAGTGGCACCTAGGGGGGGGGGGCCAGTCAAAAGTTTGCTACGGGCCCAGTTTTTCTTAGTTAAGCCCCTGCATTGATGTACATAGCAACCAATAACAGTCCACATTAATTTCTTTGCATTTTTGAAAATAAAAACCTGGCTGCTTTTATAAGATGTGATACATAATGCAAACTATTTCTAATACGACTTTTTACTTAACTTTATATGATACAGTATTTCGTTCTTCCACTTATTCAGCAAATAAATAATATGGTCCAATTATCTGATCTACCACATCACCATCCACATCTCAGGGCAAATTCAGCATAACTGGTGCAGGGACACTGGGGTGGCACGACCTCATATATAAAAATACCCTATAGAAATGAATGTTCTTTTTGTTTTCTTCTTTGACACTTCAAGACCTGTTCCTCAAAATCATCTTGCCTTATTTGTGGATGAATAACGTCTACTGATTTTAAAATTGGGCCCCCTTCTGGTGCAGGATAACACCCCCCACACCTCTAATCATCTGAAACAGGAGGTATGTTTGCCCATCATCTCCTTTTTATGATCCTCACCACCAGTGGCGGATTAAGAAGACCATGGGCCCTGGGCTGTTACCCAAACTTGGGCCCCCCTTCTCCACCACCACCCTGCCGCGCCGTAACTATTGCTAACACTACCTAAACACTAGTACACAAAGTAGGCACATTATGCACAAAGTACACACAGTACGCACATTATGCACAAAGTACGCACATTATGCACAAAGTACGCACATTATGCACAAAGTACACACAGTACACAAAGTAGGCACATTATGCACAAAGTACGCACATTATGCACATTATGCACAAAGTACGCACAGTACACAAAGTACCACATTATGCACAAAGTACACAAAGTAGGCACATTATGCACAAAGTACGCACAGTACACAAAGTACCACATTATGCACAAAGTACGCAAATTATGCACAAAGTACGCACATTATGCACAAAGTACGCACATTATGCACATTATGCACAAAGTACGCACATTATGCACAAAGTACACAAAGTAGGCACATTATGCACAAAGTACGCACATTATGCACAAAGTACACAAAGTACCACATTATGCACAAAGTACACAAAGTAGGCACATTATGCACAAAGTACGCACAGTACACAAAGTACCATATTATGCACAAAGTACGCACATTATGCACAAAGTAAGGACATTATGCACAAAGTACGCACATTATGCACAAAGTACACAAAGTATGCACATTATGCACAAAGTACGCACATTATGCACAAAGTACACAAAGTACGCACATTATGCACAAAGTACGCACATTATGCACAAAGTACACAAAGTACGCACATTATGCACAAAGTATGCACATTATGCACAAAGTATGCACAGTACACAAAGTACCACATTATGCACAAAGTAGGCACATTATGCACAAAGTAGGCACATTATGCACAAAGTACGCACATTATGCACAAAGTACGCACATTATGCACAAAGTAGGCACATTATGCACAAAGTATGCACAGTACACAAAGTACCACATTATGCACAAAGTACGCACATTATGCACAAAGTACGCACATTATGCACAAAGTACGCACAAAGTACGCACATTATGCACAAAGTACGCACAAAGTACGCACATTATGCACAAAGTACGCACAGTACAAAGTACGCACATTATGCACAAAGTACGCACAGTACAAAGTACGCACATTATGCACAAAGTACGCACAGTACAAAGTACGCACATTATGCACAAAGTACGCACAGTACACAAAGTACACACATTATGCACAAAGTACACAAAGTAGGCACATTATACACAAAGTATGCATAGTACACAAAGTACACACGAGTATGCACATTATACACTAAGTAGGCACATTATACACGAGTATGCACATTATACACAAAGTACACCTTGTAAACACATGAATATGGACATTAAACATACATGAATATGGACATTAAACATACATGAATATGGACATTAAACATACATGAATATGGACATTAAACATACATGAATATGGACATTAAACACACATGAATATGGATATTAAACACACATGCACTTACCTTTTATGTCTTCACTGCAGCTCTTCTCCTGCTCACAGCACAGAGCCCGCCGACAGTCTCCCCTCCCCCATGTCCCGACAGCTAGCAGCAGAGATGTTTAGAGCAGGGAAGGGGGGCTGGAGGGGGAGCTTCTAAAGCAGCACAGACCACGGCTGCTAAGTAGAAGCAAAGCTCCCCTCGCCTGACAGGTGCGGTCCTGGCACCGGGGCTCCCTCCGGTGCTAGCGACGCCACTGGGCATGAGGGGGTTCGGGCGGTCATAGGCTCCTTGGGCCCCCTGGCAGTCTTGGGCCCCGGGCGACCGCCCGAAACGCCCTAATGATAATCCGCCACTGCTCACCACCCATTAAAATAAGGGATGCAGAAACCCTGGGCTGCGCCCCCATTCTCCATGGGCCCTTTGGCAGCTGCATGGGTGTCCAGCTGTAGACTGTCAATCCATGCAATTGTATGTTCATCCTAGAGTACAAAGTATATTTTCCTGGTGCACTGAGATCTCAGCAGCATCCTTGACTACCATTATTGAAAATACTGGGACAGGCAGATAATCGACATTCAGCTTTTGTAGATGGATAAAATGTGTCTGGGTATAAACAAAGCACGAATTGCATAAAGGAAAGTAGATCTACTCATAGCACATTTAAATCAATGGTTGTCACTTTCTCTACCTCCTGTCTTTTACATCGGGAAAACCCACTCTGTGCACACTTAGGGTATGTTCACACGCCCTATTTACAGACGTAATTCAGGCGTTTTACGCCCCGAATTACGCCTGAAAAAAACGCTCCAAACCGTCTGCAAACATCTGGCCATTGATTTCAATGGGTCTTATGGTGTTCTGTGTAGACGAGGTGTAATATTTACGCGTCGCTGTCAAAAGACGGCGCTTAAAAAGACGCCCGCCTCAAAGAAGTGCATGTCACTTCTCGGGACGTAATTGGAGCCGTTTTTCATTGACTCCATTGAAAAACAGCTCCAATTACGTCCGTAATGGACGCCGCGAAAAACGCGTGCACTTGCAAAAACATCTGAAATTCAGGAGCTGTTTTCACCTGAAAACAGCTCCGTACTTTCAGACATATTTGGCGTTGCCGTGTGAACATACCCTTACAGTTCAGATTAGATCCTACAATATGATATTTTTCCTTGGTTACATTTTTTTTTTTACCCTAAATATGTGTTTGTACGAATGCTGCTTTCTGTAATTGTGCATGGAAACCAATACAAATTTATTATAATAAATTCCAATTTTATTGCTTTTGGCTTTTTAGCGGTGATTGTAATTTCATTCAGATGATTTTTTTTCCTGTGAAGAGAGCAGAGATGAATGATGACGAGGTTGTTGAACTAAAATGAATTACATAATAACTGCTGAACACGGGATTCACTGGATTATCTCAGTTCTGTTACCACAATGTGTAACGCAAGCATTCCCTGTATTTAGAATAACTTCCTTAAAGAGACTCTGTCACCACATTATAAGTGCCCTGTCTCCTACATAAGGAGATGGGCACTATAATGTAGGTGACAGCAGTGCTTTTTATTTAATAAAACGATCTATTTTCACCACTTTATTAGCGATTTTAGATTTATGCTAATGAGTTGCTTAATGCCCAAGTGGGCGTGTTTTATCTTAGAGCAAGTGGGCGTTGTACAGGGGTGTGTATGACGCTGACAAATCAGCGTCATGCACTCCTCTCCATTCATTTACTCAGCACATAGGGATCCTTTTAGATCGCTATGTGCTGTTTTATACTAACACATTAACAATACTGAAGTGTTTAGACAGTGAATAGACATTCCACGGGATGTCTATTCACAATCTCTGCACTTCGTTATTCTGTTTGTGGTAGTTACAGCAGAGCAAAGCGTAATCCCGCGAGATTACGTTGTAAATAACAGATTACAGCGAGATTACGCATTGCACTGCTGTAACTACCATAGACAGAGTAACGAAGTGCAGAGATTGTGAATAGACATCCCGTGGAATGTCTATTCACTGTCTAAACACTTCAATATTGTTAAAGAGGCTCTGTCACCAGATTTTGCAGCCCCTATCTGCTATTGCAGCAGATAGGCGCTGCAATGTAGATTACAGTAACGTTTTTATTTTTAAAAAACGAGCATTTTTGGCCAAGTTATGACCATTTTCGTATTTATGCAAATGAGGCTTGCAAAAGTACAACTGGGCGTGTTGAAAAGTAAAAGTACAACTGGGCGTGTATTATGTGCGTACATCGGGGCGTGTTTACTACTATTACTAGCTGGGCGTTGTGTATAGAAGTGTCATCCACTTCTCTTCACAACGCCCAGCTTCTGGCAGTGCAGCACTGTGACGTCACTCACAGGTCCTGCATCGTGTCGGCACCAGAGGCTACACTTGATTCTGCAGCAGCATCAGCATTTGCAGGTAAGTAGCTACATCGACTTACCTGCAAACGCCGATGCTGCTGCAGAATCATCTGTAGCCTCTGGTGCCGACACGATGCAGGACCTGTGAGTGACGTCACAGTGCTGCACTGCCAGAAGCTGGGCGTTGTGAAGAGAAGTGGATGACACTTCTATACACAACGCCCAGCTAGTAATAGTAGTAAACACGCCCCGATGTACGCACATAATACACGCCCAGTTGTACTTTTACTTTTCAACACGCCCAGTTGTACTTTTGCAAGCCTCATTTGCATAAATACGAAAATGGTCATAACTTGGCCAAAAATGCTCGTTTTTTAAAAATAAAAACGTTACTGTAATCTACATTGCAGCGCCTATCTGCTGCAATAGCAGATAGGGGCTGCAAAATCTGGTGACAGAGCCTCTTTAATGTGTATGGGCAAAGCCCCACGTGGCGGAATTGCTCTTGAATTCCGCTGCGGACACTTCGCAGCGTTAATCTGCAGCGGACCCGTTTCTCCATTGACCCCCACTTGTTTTTAGTAGGCTTCGTTTAGACGAGGATGAAAATTCCGCTGCGGAGCATAGGCTACGGTGCGGAATTTGGTGTCCGCAGCATACAATGGATGTTGCGGACCAGTGGCGGACTGGTTGCGGACTCATTGCGGAAGTTCTCCATTGACTTCAATGGAGATTCTAAATTCCGCAATGAAGTCCGCAGATGTCATGCACATGTTATGTGTGCTGCGGATGCGTATTGCTTTTTTAACATGACATTTCTTCATTCTGGCTGGACCTATGTATTTCTAGGTCTACAGCCAGACTGAGGAAGTCAATGAGGCTCCCGTAATTACGGGTGACTATGTGTGTGCACCCATAATTATGGGAGCGTTGCTAGGCGACGTCAGTAAATAGTCACTGTCCAGGGTGCTGAAAGAGTTAAGCGATCGGCAGTAACTGTTTCAGCACCCTGGACAGTGACTACCGATCACAATATACAGGAACCTGTAAAAAAATAGAAGTTCATACTTACCGAGAACTCCCTGCTTCTGTCTCCAGTCCGGCTTCCCAGGATGACGTTTCAGTCTAAGTGACGGCTGCAGCCAATCACAGGCTGCAGCGGTCACATGGACTGCCGCGTCATCCAGGGAGGTCGGGCTGGATGCCGAAAGAGGGACGCGTCACCAAGGCAATGGCCGGTAAGTAGGAAATTCTTTTACTTTCACTAGGGAAAGTGCTGTCCCTTCTCTCTATCCTGCACTGATAGAGAGAAGGGAAGCACTTTTACCGCAGTCCGCAGCAGCTAGTCCGCATCAATTTACTGCACATTTTGGGCAGATCCACCACAGAATCTGCAACGCAGATTCTGTGCGGCATTGATGCGGACAGTTGCGGAGGAAAACCGCCACGTGGGGGCATGCCCTTAGTATAAGACAGCACATAAGGATATAGCAGGATCCCTATGTGCTGAGGAAATGAATGGAGAGGAGTGCATGATGCTGATTGGTCAGCATCATACACTCCCCTGTACAACGCCCACTTGGTCTAAAGTAAAAATACGCCCACTTGGGCATTAAGCAACTCATTAGCATAAATCTAAAATCGCTAACAGATCTCCTTATGTAGGAGATAGGGCATTTATAATGTGGTGACAGAGCCTCTTTAAGGTTGTACTATTTTTCTCATGGTCATTCACCAATCTTAACATTTTTGTGAATTGGATTATTTTAATATTCTAAATTATAACCGGTATTGCAGCCCAGAGCGGCTTTCACAGTTCTGCTAATTGTCATAAAAGTTGACAACACTTTTTTAGTTAATTTTTAGTGCCTGCTGTAAAGATTACACTACCCAAAAATGCAAATCACTAGAGCTGAATTTAGATTTCAGCTCTAAATTGTGAATTCAGCTGTGGATTATAATATACACCGATCAGCCATAACATTAAAACCACCTGTCTTTTATTATATAGGTCCCTCTTGTGTCACCAAAACAGTTCTGACCCATCAAGGCATGGATTCCACAAGACCTCTCAAGTTGTCCTATGGTATCTGGTGCCAGGATGTTCTCAGCAGATCCTTTAAGTCCTGTGAATTGCAAGGTGGGGACTCCATGGATCGGACTTATTTTTTCATCACATATCACAGATGCTCGATCTGATTGAGATCTGGGGAATTTGGAGGCCAAGTCAACAAAGAGTTTACGTTGTTGAATTGGCCTCCAGCTTCACCAGATCTGAATCCGATCGAGCATCTGTGGGACATACTGGGAAAAACAAGTCTGAACTATGGAGTCCCCACCTAGCAATTTACCGGATCAAAAGAATCTGCTGTTAATGTCTTGGTGACAGATACCACAGGACACTTTCAGGGGTCTTGTGGGTCCATGCCTTGAAGTGTCAGAGCTGTTTTGGCAGCACGAGGTGGACCTACAGAAAATTAATGTTATGGCTGAACAGTGTATATTAAGTTCTATATTCTATATGCTCCTGCGAATGATATCCGATTACAAGATCAGTTGTCAATTATACATACATGATACCCTGACAGCAAGTGAACTGCTCTAATTGAGGATGGCTTCTGCTTGATCTTATGGGCTCTGTTATGGTAGGGTCTTATTAACATATCAGAATCTTGACAAACTGACTTTCGGAAGTGGCTCATGTACTGTTGGGCACCAGTATGACCCAACCCGGCCATAACTAGAGCGGGAAATCTACATAAGACACTTTCTAAAGTTAGTACTTATTGCTCATGGTTTAAATAGCTAAATAGCACTCCAAACTACCCAACTATAAAAACTATAGCTTGAAAATCTATGCTCCCCTGTGCCCAGATAAATAGCACATATATTGTTCTGATAAGTTGTAAATGCAACATTCAGATACATTCTGTTATACAGTGTCCATATAAATAGAGCATTCAGGGCAATACATGGTTTGCTTTGTTACTCACATACTCCTTCATGTAGGCACCACTCCATTGCTTGACCATTGGATGTGATGGTGCTAATTATACTGCAATCCAGCCTATTGCTGACTCAAAAGAAGCAAGGGATTATTTTCCATTTAGTCCCCTTTTAGGGTATGTGCACACACAAAATAAAAAAACGTCTGAAAATACAGTGCTGTTTTCAAGGGAAAACAGCTCCTGATTTTCAGACTTTTTTTTAATCAAAGTCGCGTTTTTCGCAGCGTTTTTAACTACCGTTTTTGGAGCTTTTTCTCTATAGAGTCTATGAAAAATGGCTCCAAGAATGGCTCGAGAAGTGACATGCACTTTTTTTTCACGGCCGTTTTTTTACGCAGTCGTTTTGAAAAACGGGCGCATAAAAAAAACGCCCCGTCTGATTGGAACGCCATTTTTCCCATTGAAATCAATGGGCAGATGTTTGGAGGCGTTCTGCTTTCAATTTTTCAGCCGTTTTTTGGGACATTTACGGCCCGAAAAACAGCTGAAATCACTCCGTGTGAACATACCCTAAGGCCTTATTCACACGAACGTGTTATACGTCCGTGCTACGTGCGTGATTTTCACGCGCATCGCACGGACCTATGTTAGTGAATGGGGCCGTTCAGACTGTCAGAAAATTTCACGCAGCGTATGTGCGCTGCGTGAAACTCACGACATGTCCTATACTTGTCCGTGTTTCGCGCAGCATGCACCCATTGAAGTCAATGGGTGTGTGAAAATCGCGCGCAGCACACGGAAGCACTTCCGGGTGCCGAGCGTGATGCGCGCTACAGTAGTAAAATAAATGCATGAAAACATAAAAACAGAGTGTCATAATGATGCCGGCTGCATGAAAATCACCTTTTGCGCGCGCAAAACAGACATGTTCGTGTGAATAAGGGCTAAGAGTTTCCCCTTTTAATTATAATTCTATCCAGTTTGCCCCTAATAAACTAGTCATCCAAACAGAAAAATAAACTGATACTAACCTTCTCCTCGCTCCATCCTCTCTGCAGGTAGTGACAATGAACATCCGACAAGCAACTGCTCACAGTCATTTGTTTTCCACTCCTGTGCTCTGAACTTTGTTAGTGAAAATCATCCCCTAGCACCGGGCACCAATCTGGCAGGAGCAATCACTAACTGATTTCTCATGCAGGACTATCTGTGTGCCAGATTTTTACTGGTGTGCACTGGACCCAGGTCACATTTCTTGCCAGTACCCCCCTAGCAAAACCTATGGTGCATCCAGTGGCACATGTCATCGTTATAGTAGGCATGCCACTGATGCCATGCATGTATTCATTCTGTTGATGTGTAATCATATTCAAGGTTGTGTACAATGCCAGGGGCTACAGTATGTAAATAAGATTAGGATTTTAATGGAGAATAAAATACTATGTGAGCTTACAGATTTTTAACACAAAGTCAAAGTACTGCACAAAGGTATTCTTAGCGACAAAAGCAGGATAGTAAAATGGATCCACAAAATTCTCTACATACTATGTTTTATTGTCTAGAAATTATACTGTCCATTTATTTGCTTTCATTCTAGAATGTATTAGAGACAAAATATGCATAAAAATAATTACATTGAACAGGAAAACCATGTGCATGTTACAGAAATCTTTTTTTTTTTATACATTGAGCCCATCCCCTAACAGAAAGGCATGTATTTCACAGCATAGCAATCCAATCCAGGCTTTGTGACGGTGCTCAATACAACACCTTGTATTCGACATAACAATCCTTGCAGTATAAAAACTTTGCATAGATCGGAGACTGATGATTGGGAAAATGCAAGGATTTTGTCTTTTGCATAGCAATGATCCATCTGTAGGTGGTTTATCTGGTGTAATATGTAAATCCTGTTAAGTATGACCTCCTGAAAGATGTCCTTCTTAACTGATTCAGACTTGATTTAATCCATAAGATTAAGGTCACCATCTGTAGCTTCATTTATCCACTTTCTGTTTCAGGTGTCATAAGAGATGTAATGTGCCGGACCTGCGATATTTTTTTCACGGCTGTCTTTAGGAGTCTTTTTAGATCTCGGAAGGCTTCCTCCTCCCTACAAATACACCATAAAAAATTACACAACAGAATCCGCATTTTGCGTTCAACCGAAATAGACAAAAAAATCATAGGCTTTAAAGACGCAATATGCAAGGAAATAATATCTGTACATCCTTCTGTACTATTGTGCAAAGATTTCTTTCTGTTTTCAGAGCTCCTCTTCAGTGCAAATAAAAATCTACACACTATATATACACTTTATTTTTCAGGTAGCTCTCTATTTGGATGATAAAGGGCATGTTTTCTCTGCATATTTGACCCTTCATGTATGACAAGCAGTTTCTGTATTGATATTCCTTCCAGAAAAATTAACAACATAATGATAGCCATGAAAATGATCAACTGAAAAAATGTTTAATAACAAATAAATAAAATATAAATTAAATAGTAGACGTTGTCACAGTTATATTACAGCATGGTATAAAGATCAGGCAGAAAGATATCAATGCAGCTGTCAAATCTAATAAGGCTATTAAAAGGGGTTTTATGTGTTAAAACGAATATGGCTCATTTATTTGCCCACTAAAAGAAATCTAAACTGGCCATAGATATGCTCTAGCTTTCAGCCAAAGGAATCAGTCCTGACTCCCCATATACATGCAGATTCAAAATGGCTATATATCAATAGAAGGCGAGAAATATGGAACTAATAGGTTTTTTTGCCGCGTTGTATCAACGAGGAAAACAAAGTATTGAAAAGGATAAAATCCAACCTGTTGGACGCCCATATACAAAATCGATTGTTAGCGGATCCCATCAGAAAAATCTGATCTATGTGGACGGCTTTAGTTTTTAATTTACATTATAGTTAAACTTGGTCCCTGGGGTTGTAAATTGAACCTGCATTAGTTATCTTGTAGGATTATTTTCGTATTATTTTGCTTAGAGAAGAGGGTTTTTATTCAGTAATGCAACTTTTCATATCTATGCCGGAATAAATTGCAAAAATACAATGTAAGTATTGAATAAGATTAGTAAAAAGAGAAAGTTAGTTTACATAAAATATCATACAATACATCTTGGGTATTTTTTATATTTTTACACTAAAAATGCTGTGACTGGGGATTGAGGTGGAAGATGCGGGCCAGTTATGGTGGACAATTTGAATCTGGTGGTGGTTGGCATGCTAAATATTTAATGTAGACAGCAAAACAGATGTTATCCAGGGATAGGTCGGTAGGTATGATGTTTAAATATATAACTGAGTAATGCCTTGGCTGGGCTTGACATGTCGAACTAGAAGTGTGCATTGCTCATTGCTTACTGTCTCGTAGGTTGCCAAATGTCAGACAGCTAAAGGGGGTGTTACACTGGGCGATTATCGGGCAGACGAGTGTTCATAAAACGCTCATTCCCGATAATTGCCCTGTGTAAACAGGGGAACGATCAGCAGATGAATGAGAAAACACAGGATCATCTGCTTGTCGTATCGTTTTAAAAAAGTTAAATATTATAGTTGTCGGCAGCACATCTACCTGTGTAAACAGGGAGACGCGCTGCCGACATGATAATAATGTATTGGGACGAGCGATCGGAGTATCGACTGTTCGTCCCCATCCATAGCTCCGTGTTACAGGAGCAAATGAGCGCCGATCAATGATATCTCGTTGATCAGCGCTCGCTGCACTGGCCGATTATCGGCCAGTGTAAAAGGCACTTAAGGGATCTCTTGGTATCTGTGAATCCCTACGTATGTTGCCTGGCACTTTCCATAACGTTATCTGTTTTATTTGTTGTATTTGTGTGATATTTAATAAAAGCTGTAGTCGTTTAATGACCAAATAAAATGTATTTTGTATTTATTTCAGTTTATGGTTTTGTCATTCGGATCATTTTGCTTGGGATTAAGGGTCCATTTCAGATTCAGAGATCAAGACGGTTGCACGCTTTTAGTGTTCCGTTAAACAAGCACAACTCGTTTCCACACATAGCACCCCTGTAAGCATTCCCTAGTGGTCTGTCATATTACAACTCTATACACTTGAAGCATAAAATCATTTATAAATCCTAAGTGATAATTAATTCCCTATCCCTAATAACAAGACCTCTGACAGTCCTACATCTCTCTAGAGCCATTGTACCTATGACGTAAGATCATTAGGTGAAGTAAAAATGTAAGGTATCCTGTCATGTTACATTGAAATGCTTACTCAGCGTATTTAGTCCATTTTACAACATAACCGCCTTCTCTGTTGAGACACTCATCTAAGCGGTAGACCAAGGATTCAAATCTGTGCTGGTAAAACATATTTTTCCTGCTTACGTAGACATTTTGGGATTTCCTTTTTTTATATCAGACTGGAAGTGTAAGACTTGGTGTTTCTTCAGCTTTAGAAAAAGATGTAAAACAGACATGCCAAGTTGGAACTATAGGCAGGATGCATTAAAATTGTGCAGTCCCAATTTTCCAAGAGATTCTCATTGTTACAAGCAGAGTGTGGTCGGCATTGTCAGGTACCCTTTGACAGTCTGCAATGATGAACAACTTTCTTCATTTTTTTTTTTGTTGCATTGACCATTGTATTACAAGCAATAAATTTCACCAAAAGCGCACCAATCATATCCCAAAACACAGTTGCCAACTGTTCAAAGAGATTGAAGTTGCCTGCAAAGCTACTTTACTTTCTTTAAAGAGGCTCTGTCACCAGATTTTGCAACCCCTATCTCCTATTGCAGCAGATCGGCGCTGCAATGTAGATAAGAGTAACGTTTTTTTTTTAAAGAAACGAGCATTTTTGGCCAAGTTATGACCATTTTTATATTTATGTAAATGAGGCTTTCTAAAGTACAACTGGGCGTGTATTGTGTTCGTTACATCGGGGCGTTTTTACTTCTTTTACTAGCTGGGCGTTGTGTATAGAAGTATCAGCCACTTCTCTTCACAACGCCCAGCTTCTGGCAGTGCAGACACAGCGTGTTCTCGAGAGATCACGCTGTGACGTCACTCACTTCCTGCCCCAGGTCCTGCATCGTGTCGGACGAGCGAGGGCACATCGGCACCAGAGACTACAGTTGATTCTGCAGCAGCATCGGCGTTTGCAGGTAAGTCGATGTAGCTACTTACCTGCAAACGCCGATGCTGCTGCAGAATCAACTGTAGCCTCTGGTGCCGATGTGGCCGACACGATGCAGGACCTGGGGCAGGAAGTGAGTGACGTCACAGCGTGATCTCTCGAGAACACGCTGTGTGTCTGCACTGCCAGAAGCTGGGCGTTGTGAAGAGAAGTGGACGATACTTCTATACACAACGCCCAGCTAGTAAAAGAAGTAAAAACGCCCAGATAAACATACACAATACACGCCCAGTTGTACTTTAACTTTAAACACGCCCAGTTGTACTTTAGAAAGCCTCATTTACATAAATATAAAAATGGTCATAACTTGGCTAAAAATGCTCGTTTAAAAAAAAACAAAAAACTTTACTCTTATCTACATTGCAGCGCCGATCTGCTGCAATAGGAGATAGGGGTTGCAAAATCTGGTGACAGAGCCTCTTTAACATGATCAGCTCACAAGGGTGGACGTCCAAATCTTTGTTCATCAGCTACCTTCTCTCAGCTATCCTAGATTCATGGCATCCTTTCCATACACGTTGCATAAAGACCATATATGACTACATGTTTGCAATGAATTTTAACTGGCTTTCAATTTAAAAAAAATGTCAGATCGGACCTTTTCAACTCACACAGTTTGGACAATATTGCTTAACTGTATCCATAACACATGGTCTTAGCATTATGACATTTCTGCCAACTAGTGACGAAATATCAAAGATTATATCCAGCTACAAACAACACAATCACAGTTGTAAAAAAAGGAACCCTTTCTATGCCTTCCCCAATTATAAAATAATTTCATTGCTATGTAACGTCATAATTAAAAGGAATTATGTAAATTAGGACTAGAAATATTAAGAATAGAACGCTTATTTTCCTTTGGGCCTTGTTCACACAGTGCATGTTTTTTTTTGTTTTGTTTTTTTTGTCAAAACCAGGAATAGAGACAAAAAGGTATTTATTTCCTTGACCCATGCAAAAGTAACTGCACCAAAACTACATGGCCTCGCCTCATCTATTTAGGATCTAATCAGTCTTGAATATAACCATATTTTATAAATTTGTCCTAAAAGATTGTGTGTGTGTATATGTATATATATATATATGTATATATATATATATATAGCATCAAGCAACAAATATGTTAACTACCGTATATTTTCAGTTGAATTTATAAAACGGAAAAAAAATCAATACATTGATGCTTCATCCTGACATGTGAAACTCAGACACATCCTATGGCCTTATTCAGTCGGGTATATTGTACCCTTGTTTAACTAATCGTGCTCCGGATGTAACACCTGCACCACCCACGGTTCTCCTGAACCAAACTAACAGCGTCATAGATCCCTATGGTGCTGTAAGTTCACATTAGTAGCATCGCAGGGGTCCGGTTGTTACGTCTCAAATAGAGATAGTTAAACACGGGTACAATACACCCGTCTGAATGAGACCTAATTGCCATTTTATTCGCTTTTGTAGCTTTACATTGTGTAAATAAATGGGGTTAATTTCAGTGCGCTGCAAAGCCCATTGGCAAGAGGGAGTTAATTTATTCTAGTAATGTAAATTATGTTGGTTTTTTTTTCTGTAGTTTTATGTTTTGCTCCCTGCTTAAATTTTCTTTATTTTTTTATTATTTTTTTAAAAGTACAACTTGACAAGGTAGCAGGGATTTCAGAGTGAGTGCATTATAGAACAAATAAAGTGTAATTTAGTTAGAGAAATAAAATACTACAAGAATTATTACTGCTGTAACTTCCCTATTATTTACGAAAACAGATGTATTTATATGCCCCAGGAGGACTGCATTCATATTTTACACAACTGTATATTTTAACAAGGAATTCGATGCCAATCTTTAAAATAGCACTATGGCAATTTTTGAGATTTTTTGCATATAACATCCTAACTCACCAGCATTATTCTAGCGGTGTCATTTGTTTCTTTCAAACTCAGTTGCATCTATACATTTTGAACTCTTATATTATGTGTTCTTAGTCTGACCACCAAAATAGACCATGCTCTCATGTGTGGCAGGAGGTCATTTCTCCTGCGTGGTTGACTTACAGGAGAACATCATCACCTATCAAATCCTTCCTGGCAGCGAAACACCTTCTCTCCCCACCCAGATTCACCCTCCTTGTTCCTGCGTATGTCCCTACATGCATATAGTGCTGCTGAAGAGATTATTTCTGTCCCATCTAAGGGACCAGGTGTGCAGTGATATAATAGGTGAGTCCATACAATGATTAACTGAAGAATTAAACTCTCCTGACTCACACTGCCTGTCTATACTATATGTGAGTGCAGAATCTCTAGTGTATTTTTATCAGATGCTGCTCCTCACTGCATCGTGCTTGTAAGGGCTGACATGGAGAAACTCATCACAAGCATAAGACAGGGAGACAGGCGGAAGCTGCATCACATAGGATACACATAAGACTCTGCAGTGCGAGTACAGAAGTTCTATGTTAGGGTATATTCACACGAGGCCGTCCGTTACGGCTGAAATTACGGGGATGTTTCAGCCTGTAAACATCCCCGTAATTTCAGCCGTACCGGCATGTGCAGGCGCTTGAACGCCGCGTCAATTACGGACGTAATTGGCGCTGCTATTCATTGGAGTCAATGAATAACGGCTCCAATTACGGCCAAAGAAGTGACAGATCACTTCTTTGACGCGGGCGTCTATTTACGTGCCGTCATTGCTTTCAATGGGCAGATGTTTGTCAGCGCTATTGAGACGCTATTTTCGGACGTAATTCGGGGCAAAAACGCCCGAATTACGTCCGTAAATAGGCCGTGTGAACATACCCTTACTGATCTATCACTTGCTACACCTAAATAGGACTCAGGGCACAGCTTGGGCAGTGTGATAAGACTTCGGACTCTCTGCAAAACCAGAAGCATCATGGGAAATATAGTCTGCATGAGGGAAACCATATCAGAGGGGAAAAAAGATCCAAGATGGCAGACAAACCCATGAATGGCATATCAACTAAAACAGGTATACACAAGGCATACACAAGAGCCTCTTCATTATTCTTTAATAGCAGCCTATGCTGCACCATATAGGCAAAAATAAATTTGCTGGTGTCTTCTTTATTTAAATGCCCTATTTTACCTCCCATGAAAGGCGCCCAGCATGATAAATAGCTTAGAAAGTTTCGCTGTATATCCAAAATGACAATGCGACTTTCTATGAAACTGTGACAATAACAGTTTTTGTTTTATTTGTTTCTTTTTTTAAAGGATTACTGAATCTAAAGTAAGTAGCTCATGACAAGAGTTGCCAACTTTTCCACCAAAAAATACCATCCAAGTTCCCATGGGTAAATGGGGCACGGCTTTATACAGAATGTAATTTTACTACAACGCATAGACACCTCTGGAGATAATCTATGCAGTAAAATAATGACTTTGAGCCATGGCTAGCAAAAAAGTCAATTTCCCTACATACATAATTGAAAAAAAATGTATTTTTAATCCTTGTTGGGTAAGGTTATATAGCAGAGTAGCATGTGTATGAGCCAGGAGGCATGGACATGTCACAAATAGTAGATTCCTAAAAGAAGAAGAGGCTCAGACACTCGCATTACTCAAACCACTATGTCTTCTCCATTCTTCTCTATAGCCTAAACCAACAAGGGTTAAATATATATCATATTTCTGGCAGTTTTGCTAGCCATGGCTACAAGTCATCATTTTACCACATAGATTATCAATGACTTATATTTTTTTTACCATTTTTGGGTAAGGTTATACAACGGAGCAGGAGTTGAGTAGACATAATAAAAGGGAGGAGGGTAAGACACTGACTCGCACTACTGTGTAGTCCTCCTCCAATCTCCGCAGCTCCCTCTGTCAATGATTGATGACTAACTGCTCCTTGTCTGAGTATCCCAGAGCCACACAGTGTGCACACTACCCTCTTGTCCTCTCTGCTGTCTCTCTCATCCACAGGAACAGTAGCACCACCCACTAGTGGGCGCTACCGCAATCTCCTGCACATTACAAATCTGTACATGCGCCATGTTTTTGCTGCCATTTCTATTAGAAAAAATGTTGCATCATTTAAAATAAATATGGTAATAAATATAAATACTACATAAAAAAAAGAAATATGATGTACACTTCAGACTTCCTGTGTATGAAATAACGCTCTGTACCTGACACTTACATGAAATACTACTACACTGTCCTTCAGAGAAGTCCTACATACAAACAAATCAAAATAATTTTGGTCATCAACAATATAAGGTCTGTAGGCGGATATAAAGAGACCCATGGGGCTATGACCTGCATTCACCTGAATGTAATCTCAGAGCAGATCTGAGAGCAGAGCACCAGGTCAGTATGAAGACCACTACTGTCACTATCCATGCTGCAGACTTCAAAGTCGAGAGGAATAAAAATACAGCAAGTGCTATCCTTCTACTGATGGGGCTATTCTACTGTTGTGCCATTGTACATATGTGTTTTTTTAGGCAAAGTATAAAAATCATGAAATGGAACAGCCTAATCTACTACATTATTTTGCTAAGCCTTCTTGATCACCAGGAACCGCTTTTTATTTAATATAATATTTCTATGCAGCATTATTTTCAAAAAATTAAATATAAAAATTCAGAACATGTAAATTATTAGATTGAAAGCACAACCAATGTAATAAATCTATGACATGTCCTAGCAGAGAGAGAAATCATAAATATTCAATCCATTCTTTTGCAAAAACTTTGCTGAAATTTTTAGTTGATATAGTAAATGTATTCATTTTATTCTCACTCTATAAGCAGAAAGCATTTCCTTTTGCAATGGATTGCCCAGGCAACCTCTGTAGAGCTTATAGAATCTGTCCTAAAGTTAGTCTGTTTGCAATATTTTACACAATGTACTTTGAAAACTTTGGATACTTGGAAAAAAAACATACATCTAATTTGCTGTAAAAAGAAATCTGTCTCGTTTTAATTGTATGGATTAATTGGATCATAGATGAGTTACATCCTACAGTTTCCTCTCCATACATGAACATAATAAAAAAGAAAACATATTATATCCGATAAATGAAAACCGTAAGGCTCTGTTCACATTAGTACCACAGCTTATGTTAATAAAAAGCCATGACTGCTTTGAGAAATCGCTTTTGAAATAAATTCTTTCAATGGGTTTGTCAGGTTTCTATTACTCTTGGCAAGAAAAGCAAGATGGAATGGAGAGAAGTGGCAGTGTGAACAGAGTCTTAACCAAGAATTTCTCATTTGAATTAGATATCTTGTTACTGAGACAATCTCAACTAAATAATTTGCTTTCTACTTGACATTTAATTATTGCACATTGGAAATAAAGCAGGCACTGGTACTAGTTTATTTATTATATGCGATAGGTTTATATGAAAAGTAGCGAAAGGAGCAAGTGGGATAGAAAAAACTTGATTGGCCAAAAGTCTCAATGCTGCTGATGGTTGTCCACTATCTTTAGACCAGCACTCTCTGCTCCTCTGTTCTTTTCTCAGCTAGCCGGATCTGCAAAAGCTGAGCAAACAACAAGAAACATGGTGGACAGTCCGTTTAAAGCACCAGCTCCTCATGTGTAACTTCTCAGACAAATACAAATTATATTGAACATACCACAAATCGCTTTTTCCTGTCTTCTCATCACCAGTAGATTCATCCAAGGAAAGCTAAAAATATGAGTTATTTCTGTCTTACTTTAAATTTTAAATTATTTATAATGATTTGACTTGAACTCTCGAGGGATGGTTTTAGAATCGGTCAAATAGGGCACGAGGTTGTGTGTTTCATTTTGATTCTTCTCTCATAGGTCGTAATTTAGACTTGTTTTGTACTCGCTTGTTTAAGAGACTGGTGCTTTAAGCAAAATAAAGTTTCCCCTCCATATTTACCTTCGTCACTACATTAAATACCAGTATCTGGTCTGGTTGGCATTACTGTCTTTTGGCCAACAAGAAGACAATCAACCTAAGGGTATGTTCACACACACTAATTACGGACGTAATTCAGGCGTTTTTGCCCCGAATTACGTCCGAAAAAAGCGCCTCGATAGCGTTGACAAACATCTGCCCATTGAAAGCAATGGGCTGACGTTTGTCTATTCACACGAGGCGTATATTTACGCGCCGCTGTCAAATGACGGCGCGTAAATAGACGCCCGCGTCAAAGAAGTGACCTGTCACTTCTTGGGGCGTAATTGGAGCCGTTATTCATTGACTTCAATGATTAGCAGTGCCAATTACGTCCGTAACTGACGCGGCGTTCAAGCGCCTGCACATGCCGGTACGGCTGAAATTACGGTGATGTTTCCTCCTGAAAACATCCCCGTAATTTCAGCCGTTACGGACGCTGTCGTGTGAACATAACCTTAGAGAAAGGTCACATTCAAGGTGTTGCATAGAGAACCTCCTGATTATTGCTAAGCAATTAGGAGAGAAGATGCCATTAGACTGAAGGAGAAGTGGTAACACATATAGCATGTAATGTTATACATTTTCATGCATAACATTACCTCAGATATTCTTCCGTGCAAGTTGCTTTTCTGCCTTTCTTCTTTTGAAAGCGGTTATCTCATCCTGCAGAAAACCATGACCAATTTGCCTGTGAATGATATCAAAATAGTGACGGGAAAAATATAAAAATACAGTTAGGTGGACAGCAAGAGGATATCCTGCGCCTGGACCGCATGGTGTCTCCGCTTACCCTGACTTGATCACTGGTGGGACAGGTAACGGTTTTCTAAAACCTTCTTTTCCAACCAGCCAGTATGTCTCTTCAATACCTTTACCCTTATCCAAAAGAGACAAAGGACATAATTACCAGGTGGCTGTGGAGGACCCCCCTTGTTCCACCAAAGTTGAGCTAAATCAAAGCCTAAATTCCAGTGTAGTGAAATATAAAACGATACAAAACCTGGTATTATCCAGTCAGTCCACTTTTTGTAAAAAAAATAATAATTATTTGCTAATACCTGGTCATCATACCTGTCATATGATGCGTAATACAAAATTATAGCTGACAAGCGGTGTCCTAAAAGTGTTTTCTAGTTTCAGGTTAATAAAGTTTAATCACTGTGTAATAAAAAAAAAGAAAAAACTTTTTAATTTACAATGTGCAATGGGAAAATAAGTGGGTGGGGTTTATCTGGAGGGGCGTGGCCTCCCAAAACCGGCAAATTTACTATAATTTAGGCCAGAATTTGGTGTAAATTATAGCACAAATCTATGCCTAATCTTAGCCTTGCTGGCATTTTATTCCAGCGCAGCTCAGTTTAAGACTGGCGTATGAATCACCAGTCTTCATAAATTCCCCCAAAGTGAATTATAAACTTTCAGAGCTTTCCATTAAGCAATGATTAACCTTTATTTACATAAGGCTAGAAAAAGCCTTTAAGCCTTGTTTTTATATAAAACCTAAAATACCCTGATATATGTAGCCGCTATTTTAGAAATCCTTAAAAATCAGGCAGGGTTGACCATTCTTGGTAACTTTACCTTATGTTCAATTCTTGTCTAGTAGCCAACTGAAAAAAGCTGAGCAGAGTCGAAGGGACACATCGCTTCTCAACGACTACTAAGGGTATGTTCACACGGCTTATTTACGGACGTAATTCGGGCGTTTTACGCCTCGAATTACGTCCGAAAATGCGCCTTGATAGCATTGGCAAACATCTGCCCATTGAAAGCAATGGGCTGACGTTTGTCTGTTCACACGAGGCGTATATTTACGCGTCGCTGTCAAAAGACGGCGCGTAAGTAGACGCCAGCGCCAAAGAAGTGTCATGTCACTTCTTCAGACGTAAATGGAGCCGTTTTGCATGACCACACAGAGGAGGCAGGGAGCAACTGTTCATGAAACTGTTCAACTGTGATGAAAACAAGTCTATGCATATGCCTCCTTTTGCATGCGAAGTAACTAATGATAACATCTGCAATAAGGAAGGAATACTGTGGACAAAAACTCTGTAGGTGATATAGTTAGGCGTAAAAAATGCATGTAAATCTGGTCCGCGTGCGTTGCGTTATTGCATCTGTGCTTTGCGAGTGGCATGTGTTTTTCACGCACTCGCAAAGCACATCTTTGTTTTTCTATGTAATTGATGCGCAAAACACACACAGCATACAGATGTACATCCGTGTGCTGTGCGTGATTTTAACGCACCCATTGACTTCAGTGGAAACGCACCAATATAGAACATGCAGTGAGTTTCATGCAGCGGACTCTCGCTGCGTGAAAACTCCTGCATGTGTGAATGGCCCCATTGAAATCAATTTTGAAATGATTTCCACGCACAGAACACGGACGAGTTTTACGCTCGTCTGAATGAGCCCTTAAACCCTCAATAGATAACAGTACCTAAGAGGATTGTACATTTACTATTGTGTCTGTATAATCTTTGTGTTACACTTATGAAGAGGACTGTGTATATTTCTGAACAACAAGGTACAAATAAACAATAGAGCCAAACACATGAACAAAAATAAATAAAAAAACTGAGATTACTATGAAAATATTGAGAACTAAATGTGGTACCAAAAAATAATGACTGATAAAGTGGTTTATAACATGGTGACAGATTTTTACCCTTATGCCTCCTTCATACAAAAATATTCGAGTGTCATCAATACATAAAAACTCAACATCTTATATTCTTGGCTGTGTGGGGCCTGTGGTTTGCCAATTGAAGTCTATACAGACAAAATTAATATGGATTTATTTATTTTCTTTTTAATCTGCTTTGATGTCTATACTTGCAGCTGGACGGCCTCAGAAGACAAGTACCCTTGGCTTTTAACATCAGGTGGAAAAAAACACTGACCTGTAAAGATCAATATAGACACAAATACAGACAGGAGGACTTAGCCCCTGTTCACATTCCCTTTTTAACCTTGGTTTAGCGTGTATGTCGGGAAAGCTCCCTAAATATGGCTAAACGTGTCTTTAGGGCTCCTTTAGCCCGATGGAGACCAAAAGAGTGACCCTTTGGCCTCCGTTGAGCTGCTATACGTCGGTATTGTTGAACTGCAAATGTGTGAACGGAGCCCAGCGGTTGCTGACACAAAATTAATTAATTTTGTTAAATTATATGGAACTCATCCTGCATGAAGGGGGATATATTTATGGGAGTTATGTCATAATTGTTTGTGTGATTGTTTCCTGGCCAGGAGATTTTTTAAATATATGTGTACATCCTGTTTGGAAAAAGTTATTCCCCCCAAACCCCCCCCCCACCCCTCCCCTTTTCTATATATTCATATTCTAAAATTTATTTAGAACTCAATAAAATATTTTTATATAATTATTATTATTATCCCAAAGAGTGCAGGTTTTTGTTTCTGGAATTCTTTTTCTTTTTGTTTCACATATTATATCCTTCGGAAATGGCACCGTGCAATATATTTACTGCATATTTTGGGAATTTCTATTAGGTATGGTTTAAAACCAAACTTCTTTCTTTAGTTTATACGTCGGTATACCTTATTTTTGAGGATGGAATAATGTAGTGTACTACGCTATTCCATCCTGAGGGATCTTTCACAAAAAAAAGTATACCATGCGGTATACTTTTTTTTTATCATGGGAACCTATGCGTGACGGATGTCACTGAATGGCATCTGTCACTGGTACAAATTAAATGTATACCTCGGGGAGCTTTCCCAGGGAAGAGAATCAGGTAGTGCTCAGCCCGGGGATTCTGGCCTTGGGGAAGCGCCTGACATCACTGTCCATATATGGACAGTGTTGTCAGGGGCTTTCAACTCTGGAGTCCCCGGCCAAAGCATTGGCAGCGCTTTGGCTGAGGACTCGAGCCTGGAAAAGCCCCTGACATCACTGTTCATATACGGACAGTGATGTCAGGGGCTTTCAACTACGGAGTCACCTGCCAGAGCATCGGTTGCGCTCTGGCTGGGGACTCCAGGACTGGAGAACCTCCTGACATTACTGTCCACATATAGACAGTGACTTCAGGGGCTTTTCTTGTCTCTGAGTCCCCAGCCAGAGCGCTACCAATGCTCTGGCCGGAGACTCTGTAGTTTAAAGCCCCTAACTTCACTATCCATATATGGACAATGATGTCAGGGTCTTCCCCAGGAGCGGAAACCCTGCCCAGAGCGTGGGGACTACGAAATCGTAAAAATCCTACGATGCTCCCATGTAAAGTTCCTAACGACACTGTCCATATATATACAATGACGTCAAGGGCTCCTCCAGGGTCGGAATCCCAGGCCAGAGCGTTGCCGATGCTCTGGCTGTGGATTCCGGGTCTTTAAAGCTCCTAACAGTCATTGTTTTTATATAGACAGTGACATCAAGGGCTTTGCCAAGACAGCAGTCCCGGGCCAGAGCACTTGCGATTGCAATGCTCTGGCCAGGGACTCCGTAGTTGAAAGCCACTGACATCTTTGTCCATATATGACAATGACATCAGGGGCTTTGCCGGGCACACAGCACTTTAAGTAGTGCTCTGCCGGGGGAGTTTGGGTGACATATCCTATTGTATGCCTATACAGTGACATACGTCTCTACCTTCCGTCGGAGGTATAAGTCGGGACTCCTCCTGGCGTATGCCTCAGATGGAGTTAAAAAACCAAGATGTGGAGCTGTATATTTAATGCTAAGGATAAGATCTGATTCTATCCTATGGGACCAGGTATGGCACGTTCAGACGTGGCAGAATTTTTCCGCTTCAAATGTTGGTGCAGATTTGGGGTAATTACGCAACGAATCTGCACCAATATTTGCGTATTTGACAGGTAATTCAGACGTTGCAGAAATCACAGCGGACCGCAGTGAAATTCTGCTTCTTCTCCGAAATGTAAAGAGCATGCTGCGGAGGGAGAAATCTGCACTGCAGCCTAATTTCCGCACAGTTAGGGCATGACCAGACATGGCGGAGTTCTGCATACACTGTCCGCATCAATGCCGCACAGAATCTCCGTTGCAGATTCTGTTGCGGCTTTGCCTAAAATGGGCATTAAATTGATACGGACTAGCTGTTGCGTATTGAGGGGAAGAGGGCTTCCCTTCTCTCTATCAGTGCAGGATAGAGTGAAGGGACAGCCCTTTCCCTAGTAAAAGTAAAAGAAATTCATACTTACCCGGCCGTTGTCTTGGTGACGCGTCCCTCTTTCAACATCCAGCCCGACCTCCCTGGATGACGCGGCAGTCCATGTGACCGCTGCAGCCTGTGATTGGCTGCAGCCATCACTTGAACTGAAACGTCATCCCGGGAGGCCGGACTGGAGGAAGAAGCAGGGAGTTCTCAGTAAGTATGAACTTCTATTTATTTTACAGGTTGATGTATATTGTGATCGGTAGTCACTGTCCAGGGTGCTGAAACAGTTACTGCCGATCGTTTAACTCTTTCAGCACCCTGGACAGTGACTATTTACTGACGTCGCCTAGCAACGCTCCCGTAATTACGGGTGCACACACTTAGTCACCCGTAATTACGGGAGCCCCATTGACTTCTATGGGCCTGCCCGTGCCGTAATAACGGCCCGTGATTACGGGCGGTTTTACGTTAGTGTGCATGGGGCCTCAGTCCGGCTGTAGACCTAGAAATACATAGGTCCAGCCAGAATGAAGAAATGTCATGTTAGTAAAACCAATACGCTACGCAGCACACATAACATCTGCGGACTTCATTGCGGAATTTTGACTCTCCATTGAAGTCAATGGAGAAATTCCGCAATGAGTCCGCAACAAGTCCGCTACACGTCCGCAACAGTCAGTGTATGCTGCGGACACCAAATTCCGCACCGCAGCCTATGCTCCACAGCGGAATTGTCCGCAACGTGTAAACAAACCCAATTAAAAAGCTGTGGAAAGCAATGGAGAAACGTGTACGCTGCGGAATTCCAGCGCAATTCTGCCACGTCTGGTCATGTCCTTAGGGCAGGTTCAGACGTGGCGGAATTTTTCCGCTGCAAATGTTTGTGCAGATTTGTGGCAATTACGCAACGAATCTGCACCAACATTTGCATATTTGACAGGTAATTCAGACGTTGCAGAAAACACAGCGGACTTGCCACAGATTTCAGTTTTTGCATTGCAAAGGCTGACATATGCAGTAAAATTCCGCTTCTTTTCCGCAACAGACAGTGCATGCAGCGGACTGAAAATTCCGCACTGCAGCCTATGGTCCGCAGCGGAGTTTTCCGCAACGTCTGCACGAAAATAACTAAAAAGATATGGAAACCAATGGACAAACTGTCTGCAAAGGATTTCCACTGCGGACTGTCCGCAGCGGAATTCCACAGAAACTCTGCCACGTCTTATTGTGCCCTTATTTTCTGCAACGTCTGAACTAACTTTCCTCAAAATGTATAGAAAGACATGAAAAAAACGGCTGCTGCAGAATTCCACTGCGGACTGTCTGCAGCAGAATTCAACAGCAATTCCGCCACGTGTGAACGTGTCAGTAAGCCCTTCCCAAAGCAAGCTAATAAGACAGGATCCTTAACACTAAATATACAGCTTCTGCATGGTGCCACAATATAAACATTTGCATGGTGCCCTTTGGAAGGGATCACTTATATATTTTTTTTACTAATTAAAACTAGATGCTGATAAAAAAAAAATCCTGGTCTATTTTTATTTTCTAAACTGTACATTTTTTTAAATTCTATTTTCTGTACATCATTATGGAGTCAGCCATCTTGCCTGAGCTGCTGTTAACAACATTTTGAGATATGCTTTACAATAGCCACATGGACTATAAGAACCTGTAGTCTGGAAATGTTTATTGATTTCTTTGGGAGAGTTTTCTAGGCATGCTCTGTGACCTGTGCAAAGGTCATTGTGCAGGGATCATCTATTGACAAGGGTTGATCCTGTGTTTTCTATATAGAAATGTTACCTTTTATTGTAATCCTGCCTGTGATGATAATGAGATGACTGCTGAGTAGAGATCTCTACAGAACAGGAAGTATCAGCCTATTATGAGGCTCAGTGACCAGAATGAAAACTGCAAGATTTTTTTTTAAATACGGAAAGCGACATTAAAAATGTCAAAAAATATCACCAAAAATTCTATAAGTGTAACATAAAAACTTGATTTAAACCATAGATCATTTTCTGCTGACACATTCCCTGTAAGAAGTTTTACTTTAAAGAAAACCTGTCACACTGAATATTCAGTCCAATCTGTGGGCAGCATGTTGTAGAGCTTGATTTGCTGTGTAGATTGATATATAGTTTTGTGTTAAAAGATTCATAATTGCTTGCTATTTATTTAAATCAGTGCTCACTCTGGGCTTAGGAGTCCAGTGGGCGGTCCTACTGGATTGACAGCCTTTACGGTATGAGTGTGTATACAAAAATAACTGTCAGTCACTAAATAGTACCGCTCCCTGGACTCCTAAGTCCAGAGGGAGTTGTGTTTAAATCAATAATTAACAATTTATTCTGAATCTTTTTCCAGACAATATATATTAATTTACTCAGCAATTAATTGCCTGCAGATTGGACAGCAAGTTCAACATGACAGGTTACCATTTCATTATGGCACCCATGATAGTTTCATTTTAATTAAAGTTTTAATGAAATTAAAGAAAATAAATCTAAACTATGAATTAGATTTTGTGACATATGTTTAAATTAATATCAGAGATGTTTGAGCCCACTAGGAAAATGCACTGCACCTTTGAAAATTTTGGTTGTGGTAAGCAACACAACATGCAATAGGACCATGTACTACTATCGACGTGTTTTTTGTGACCTAATTTTGCTCTTGGAATATTACTGTGGAAAAACTTTATGAAGCATTTGAACTAAGTGGGTGATTAATTATAAACTTGCATTATTCATTGTATGAACAGATATTATGATAGCACAGGGGGACTAATTTACTAAAACAAGTCATGGTTTATTCAGGTAAAACACAGTGTGTGGGTGCTCAGTCTACATAGATATTAAAAAAATTTAAGCTTGTTAATTCCTAGAAATTTCCTAAGAACTGACCTCAGCTTAAAATTGGAACAAATAACTTCTGTGACGTCTAACAGAGAACATTGTGTATGATACAGATAAACATGTCACTTACCTTCAGTTCTGTCCTTCCTCTCAGTTCCAGAATGTATCCCTCATTTAAAGATTTAAGGGTTTTGACAGTACTGTGGTTGACATGGATCCGATAGGCTGTAAAGGAACATGAGCATTAACCAACTGTATAAGCGAAAAAGTAAAAAAATATATCTTTGTGTTTGCTGTTAATATAAGCAAGTTGTTGATAATAATTTGTCTTAATGTTTAACATAAAGGCAGACTAAGGGTCTGTTCACATCAGGGTTTTGCTTCCTTTTAACGGTTCTGTTAAGCCTTTACGGCGGACGAACCAATGAACGGAAAGCCGAACAGAAACTATAGCTTCCGTTTGCATTACCATTCATTTCAATGGTAATTCTTCCGGTGCAGTTGGTTTCCGTTTGTTTCTGTTCCCTAAAGTTTCAGGTTTTTTTCACAATAATGTAGTTGACTACACTATTGTTTCCGTGAAAAAAATGGAAACTTTACAGAACAAAAACAAACGGAAACCAACTGCAATGGAAGCATTACCATTGAAATCAATAGTAATGTAAACGGAAGCTATAGTTTCCGTTCAGCTTTCCGTTCATCCGTTCCTTCCACTGAAAAGTTGAACAGTGCCGAGGAACAGAAACCAAACGCTGATGTGAACAAGCCCTTATATACAAAGCAAAATATCAAGAACTAGTCACATGTTTTATCCCTGCGATTTAGCTAGACAAAAATATAGAAACTCTGTTTTATATTCACATGACAGAATGATGACAGAACATGTCTATTTAAAGAGGCTCTGTCACCAGATTTTCAAACCCCTATCTCGTATTGCAGCAGATCGGCGCTGCAATGTAGATTACAGTAACGTTTTTTTTTTCAAAAACGAGCATTTTTGGCCAAGTTATGAGCATTTTTATATTTATGCAAATGAGCCTTTCTTAAGTACAACTGGGCGTGTTTAAAGTTAAGTCCAACTTAAGTCCAGAGGCTACATCGACTTACCTGCAAACACTGATGCTGCTGCAGAATCAACTGTAGCCTCTGTCGCCTGGTGCCGATGTGTCCTCGCTCGTCCGACACGATGCAGGACCTGGGGCAGGAAGTGACATCACAGCGTGATCTCTCGAGAACACGCTGTGTGTCTGCACTGCCAGAAGCTGGGTGTTAACGAAGAGAAGTGGATGATGCTGATTCGTCAGCATCATACACTTCCATTCACAACACCCAGCTAGTAAAACAAGTAAAAACGCCCAGATGTACACACACAATACACGCCCACTTGGACTTAACTTTAAACACGCCCAGTTGTACTTAAGAAAGGCTCATTTGCATAAATATAAAAATGCTCATAACTTGGCCAAAAAAGCTTGTTTTTTAAAAAAAACCAAAACGTTACTGTTATCTACATTGCAGCGCCGATCTGCTGCAATACGAGATAGGGGTTTGAAAATCTGGTGACAGAGCCTCTTTAATATCACTGTTTCTCTACTCACGTGACCCTGTTGATTCCATGCGGGAGGCAGTATTTACAGTGTCTCCAAAGAGGCAGTACCTTGGCATTGTTAGGCCCACTACACCTGCAACCACAGACCCTATAAGAGCAAGTTAAGAAACTATCCTTTATAAATTGCTTGTAGACATTAATAATATTCTCCAAAACAAATCTTAATAGACAATTTTGTTAAAGGGTTATTTTAAACTCAGACATTTATGGCATATCCACAGGATATGCCATCAATTTCTGATAGATGCAGGTCCCAACTCTGGGACCTGCACTTATTTCCAGAATGGAGTTCCCCCATCCTGCCTGGTGAGGTGGGCACCAGCCGCCACATCCAGGCAGAGAATGAATGGAGAGTTGCCGTACAGCTTTCTCCATTCACTGTTATGGGAGTTTGAATCTGCATCCATCTATCTATCTATCTATCTATCTATAAATGTCTGAGTTGGGAATACCCCATTAGAGAGCTCCCTCATTTTTTCCAAAATTTACACTAATAATTGCAGCCACTACAGTTTTCCTGATCATTTGAATGACCAATCTGCTTAGTAACGCAGCTATACTGGACCTGAGGATACATCATGAGATTTGCTGGGAGCTGTAATTGCAGCAATATTTGTTTTATCCTAGAAACAGAGAACTAAGAAAGGGCTCAATTAAAAAAAATTATAACATGGAATAAGAGGACAATTTAAAGGCTATTTAAGAGTAATTTTTGGTTTTAGGAAATACTTTTTATTATGTTTTAGAAAAAAATAAAATGTGTGTAGCAATAACATGACATATGACTAAGGCTGAATTCGCACAATGTTTGCAGTTATTGCTTGGCATATGCGCCGTGCAAGGTCCCAGTGCATACGTCAAATGTATCCATATGCTAAACACATCCATTCCACCCGATGGAGGCCAAAAGAGTGTCCCTGTCTGGCTGGTGTATGTCAGTATTATATTTTTTTAAATGTATGGAATAGCGCAGGTTGCTGCGCTATTCTATATAAAGCCATCCCTGCTAAAAAATGTATACTGCGCGGCATACCTTTTTTTAACATGGGAGCCTATGGGTGATGGATGCCACTGTTTGCCTATACAGTGTAATCTGTCAGATGTATTCGTCTGAGGAATACGTTAGAAATCCTCCTGATATATACCTCTGACATGCACTGTAAACGTAGTGTGATTAAACCCTAATTTTAATAAATCAAATGTGGAAAATATAAAAATATCAAAATGTAACAAAACTGTCTCAGATTTCAAAATGTATTTTCTATTTTATTATTTTCTAAGTGTCTTTTTATCTACAAGAATTGCAAAGGAAAATAAAAAAAAACAAATATATATAAACGTTACATAAAATGATGTTAAAGGCGTTATATACTTTACATTTGTGGCGACCTTGCTGGTTGTTTGTTACTTGTACGTTCCTGCACAAAGATGACAGGAGTATATAAATATAGAGAATATTACCTGAATGCAGGCCTATACGTATTCTAACAGGGACATCGGGCATGTGCCGCATTTTGAAAGATCCAACAGAACTGAGGATATCCAGAGACATGTTAGCAATTTCTGCAGCATGCCTATTTCCATTTCTTTTGGGAAGGCCTGATGCAACCATGTAGGCATCTCCTATAGTTTCTACCTGTCAACAAAACAAAAAAAATACAATACTTACATAGAACTATATCACATATTTTTAAGGGAAAATTCCTAAATTAGTCATGGAATACAAGAAATAATGTGTTTGTTAAAATGACAACCAGATTCCACCTTTCATTTTCGGAGGCCCTTTAGAAAATAAAAGCAGCGACGTAATGGGCAACTACTCCCCTTTTCCTTTGAACCAGTTTTTTATACATCTCCCCCACTGACTATAAGAAGCAAGTAAACAAGTCTCATAAATTTTAATATAATTAACCCCTTAAGGACACGGCCAATTTTGGCCTTGAGGACAGAGCAATTTTTTTTACATTTCCCTCTTTGCATCCCGACGCTCATAACGCTTTTATTTTTTATACGACGTAGTTGTATGAGACTTTGTTTTTTGCGGGACGAGTTGTACTTTATGTACGTACCATTTTTTGGTACAAATACATTATCGTTTAATTTCTATACATTTTTAATTAGATTAAAATGCAGAAAAAAAGCAGTTGCGCAGCAGTTTTAATATTTATTTTTTTACACCATACACCGATCATCATAAATAATGTTATACATTTGTTGTACAGGTTGTTACGGTCGTGGCGATACCAAATATGTCTATATTATTTAATGTTTTGGTTGGTTGTTTGTTTGGTTGGTTGTTTTAATGTAATTAGTTGATTTATTATAAAAAATGTGTGTTTCTGTGTATTTTATTTACTTTTTATTTATTTATTTATTTACCATTATTTTTTTTTACATCCATTTAACTTTTTATTTTAATCCCATAAAGGGATTTATCATTTTGATTTTGATTTTGTAACTACAATGTACTGGCATAGATCTATATGCCAGTACATTAGCCTGTTACTGATCGTACACAGGCAGTTGTTAGGGCATACCTCAGTATGCCCTAACAACAGGAAATATGTTCAGACAGCCCTGGGGTCCTTCAATGGACCCTGGGCTGTCTAGCCATACGAGTTGTGGGCTTTGATCGCGTCACAGTTATTTTCTGTGACGCGATCAATGTGCAGTCCCCTCTCTTTGAACGCCGCGATCAGCTTTCATCGCGGCGTTCAAAGGGTTAACAGCGGAGAGAAGATGTTTCTCTCCTCTCCGCTGTCAGAGCGGGGCCGCGGCTGTGTATTACAGCCGTTGCCCCGCTCTCGATCACGCGCACAGACGCGCGCAGGGACGGCTGTCACACAGGACGAGTATGCTCGTCCTAATGCTCGAAGTGCTCGCCGCTCAGGACGAGCATACTCGTCCTGTGTCGGCAACCAGTTAATCTTACTGAAGTGCTCACATTTCTATATTTATTAACCGGTCCAAACCCAGGCACCATTCAGACATTTTTAGCACGAGTTAGTTAAATGGCTATAACTGTTTTATTTGTTAAACTAGCGACGTGATTACTGCAAAGTTTTTTTCTTGGTCAATGCAGGTGTCTTTTCTTATAATTTTTATACGACTAATGTTTGCTTTTTTTGTTAAGATTTTGAGGCTTATCGTTAGAAAAAATAGTAAAAAAATATGCTATTTTACGTTTTAGTTCATTTTTTATGTTAATAATATAGTGTTACCTTAGAATAGACATTTTATTTGTAATTGTCATTGTCTATCGTAAATTGTAATATATCACGTCTATTTTAGGATAATTGGGTCAAAGCTAGCGTTACAACAATGGTTGGCGGGCGGGGCATTTTTTTGGTGGTGTGTTTTATGAGTCATTTTTATTTAATTTATTTTTATTTTTCTCTACTTTTATTTTTTCTTATTATGGCCTGTCCCTCAAAGGTCAGAAAAAACTTTTGGGGGACTTTATAATGGAATTAAAAAATGTTTACACTATACTTTTCCACTACTTGTTTGTTTTTTTTGTACAGCAGCCCGAGTTACAGGGGATAACAGCCCTGTTTTAGTGACTATTCTCACTGACAGGACTGTGCTGGTCTAGTTGGACCCAGCAGCAGCTTACTTCTGCTGGCATCCCGGCGATCAAGTGACCAGTCACAAAATCATGAGGTCTATTCTATAGACATTTCTCATTAAGCACTATGTATGTTAGCACAGAGAAGACAAGAGCGGTGACAACCACTTCTGTCTTCTCTCCAGGGTCTCTGGCAGTCTCTGACTGCTGGGCACCTGACATTCAGTTGCCTTGCTCGGGCAGCAACCTTAAACTCGCGCTGTATATATACAGTGTGCGGTCCTAATCCGGTTAAGGTAAATACAACATTTTATATGATATACTACAAATGAGGCAACCTAATCATTAGCACATTGGAATAATAAAGGAAATAAAAAATGTTTGCTTATCCCTTTGCTGTACTTGCTATTAAAAGCAATTCTAACCATGTGGGTATCAAAATCACATTTGTAAATAATTCTTAAACAGGTAGGAATGTTTTAACTTATGAACAAGAAGCAAATATTAATGTTATTCCATGACCCACCTTATAAACATCATGATTTCCTATCACAGCATCAAACAATGTGTAGAGGTCATTGAGAAGGTCAACCACTTCAATAGGCTCACTCATTGCTGATATAGTGGTAAAACCCACTATATCGCTGAAGTATAATGTAACCTCATCAAACCACTCAGGTTCCACTGTGCAGCCCATTTTTAGCGCTTCTGCAACAGACCTGAAAATCAAGCAGATAATACAGTATACAAAACCAGCATTCAAAAATACATTCCTATATAGTACGCGTTTGCCCAAAGTGGAACAACATTAGATAAAAATCATTATATGGGGCACCACAACTAAGTGCTTGATGCTTATACATGAAATAGAAATGCAGCCAGATATTACATTTTTAATTATCAAAACCAGTAGAAAAATATGTTCAGGCTGATGCATAGTATATAGTTTACATATATACATAGGTATATATGTAGGCTTAGTCCCAGTTCTGGGTGTATGTGCAGCGTAGGTTCCCACCTTACAGAGGTCGCCTTGTCGTGGCAGGTGGGCTAACACTTTTTGATCAAAATGTGCACTAAGAACCTCCCTATTTGTAAGTAGATTTAGCTTTAGTGCATATTTATTTATATTTAGTGGTTTTGGTGGCATTAGTGTTCGCAGGGTGCTGTCGCCATTTTTTGTCTGCTGTATTTCTGCAGTCACAGGTGTTCTTGCACCTGCATACATTTTGTATCATTTAGTTGGAATGTGCTGTTCAACTTTTTGTTGTGTTTATGTGATCCATATATGTGGGGTTAGTGACTGCCTCCACTTGTTGTTCTTGCACTCCTCCCATTCTGCCCTGGGTGATTTTAATCAGTTCAATGCTGGATCCTACCATCCCCAGGTATATATGTAGGCTTAGTCCCAGTTCTGGGTGTATGTGCAGCGTAGGTTCCCACCTTACAGAGGTCGCCTTGTCGTGGCAGGTGGGCTAACACTTTTTGATCAAAATGTGCACTAAGAACCTCCCTATTTGTAAGTAGATTTAGCTTTAGTGCATATTTATTTATATTTAGTGGTTTAGGTGGCATTAGTGTTCGCAGGGTGCTGTCGCCATTTTTTGTCTGCTGTATTTCTGCAGTCACAGGTGTTCTTGCACCTGCATACATTTTGTATCATTTAGTTGGAATGTGCTGTTCAACTTTTTGTTGTGTTTATGTGATCCATATATGTGGGGTTAGTGACTGCCTCCACTTGTTGTTCTTGCACTCCTCCCATTCTGCCCTGGGTGATTTTAATCAGTTCAATGCTGGATCCTACCATCCCCAGGTATATATGTAGGCTTAGTCCCAGTTCTGGGTGTATGTGCAGCGTAGGTTCCCACCTTACAGAGGTCGCCTTGTCGTGGCAGGTGGGCTAACACTTTTTGATCAAAATGTGCACTAAGAACCTCCCTATTTGTAAGTAGATTTAGCTTTAGTGCATATTTATTTATATTTAGTGGTTTAGGTGGCATTAGTGTTCGCAGGGTGCTGTCGCCATTTTTTGTCTGCTGTATTTCTGCAGTCACAGGTGTTCTTGCACCTGCATACATTTTGTATCATTTAGTTGGAATGTGCTGTTCAACTTTTTGTTGTGTTTATGTGATCCATATATGTGGGGTTAGTGACTGCCTCCACTTGTTGTTCTTGCACTCCTCCCATTCTGCCCTGGGTGATTTTAATCAGTTCAATGCTGGATCCTACCATCCCCAGGTATATATGTAGGCTTAGTCCCAGTTCTGGGTGTATGTGCAGCGTAGGTTCCCACCTTACAGAGGTCGCCTTGTCGTGGCAGGTGGGCTAACACTTTTTGATCAAAATGTGCACTAAGAACCTCCCTATTTGTAAGTAGATTTAGCTTTAGTGCATATTTATTTATATTTAGTGGTTTAGGTGGCATTAGTGTTCGCAGGGTGCTGTCGCCATTTTTTGTCTGCTGTATTTCTGCAGTCACAGGTGTTCTTGCACCTGCATACATTTTGTATCATTTAGTTGGAATGTGCTGTTCAACTTTTTGTTGTGTTTATGTGATCCATATATGTGGGGTTAGTGACTGCCTCCACTTGTTGTTCTTGCACTCCTCCCATTCTGCCCTGGGTGATTTTAATCAGTTCAATGCTGGATCCTACCATCCCCAGGTATATATGTAGGCTTAGTCCCAGTTCTGGGTGTATGTGCAGCGTAGGTTCCCACCTTACAGAGGTCGCCTTGTCGTGGCAGGTGGGCTAACACTTTTTGATCAAAATGTGCACTAAGAACCTCCCTATTTGTAAGTAGATTTAGCTTTAGTGCATATTTATTTATATTTAGTGGTTTAGGTGGCATTAGTGTTCGCAGGGTGCTGTCGCCATTTTTTGTCTGCTGTAGTTTACTTAAAGGGGTATTCAAAAATCAAAAATTATCACCTATCCACAGCCCCTGTTCCTTCTCACTGCACTCCCCACAATGAGGAGGAGCTTAAATGGAGCAACGGTCGAGCATGGGCTCGGCTGTCTGCGTCAATCCCATTGGTTTTGAATGAAGCGGCACCACGCATGCTGGACCGCCACTCCATTTAAGGTTTTCCGCACTGCGGTTGTGCAGCGAGGAGAAGCGGGGGGCTTCTAGTTATAGGTGGGGGACACAGTGGTGTGGCCCCCAGTGATCAGACATTTATCAAATATCCTGTGGATATGAGATTAATTTTGACCTTGGGACAACTCCTTTAACATGGGTACTGGGCTGTATATACTATTGCCAACCGATGCCCCCTTCTCTGCAACTATTGGCTGAAGCTTCACCTCACAGACTTCCTGCCATGCCCGCCCACAGTATGCATTTTGCACATAGTACTAGTATACTGAGAATTCTCTGCTGCCTTTTAGGTCATTCTCCCTGCTTTTGGGTCTAAATGCTGGCAGAAGCAGCTAAAATGGAGCAGAGAGTTCTCAGTATTACTAGTATTTAGTGCAGAGGTAATGCAGGGGACGGACTGAGCAGGAAGTCTGTGAGGTGCAGCTTCAGCCAATAGCTGCAGAGCAGGAAGTGATGTCAGAGTAGGGTGTGTCAACTTTTCCTGTACAACTCAGTAACATGCAGCCATTATGTTCTTTCCCGTGATGTTAGGGACCTATGGTGTACAGAGCACATTGGAAACTTTCATTTGAGGGAACAGAGTGAAAGAATTAAAGAGGATGTCCGGGATTTTTCCGCACATTTTGCTCTTAGAGGCCAGTAAAATTGTTTGCTCCTCTGCATTGGGTTGGGCATAACTTATTTTATTTTCAATGTAGCCATATGAAGTCCCTGCTTTTTTTGCAGGATGTCTTGTAGATTTATTAGGAATCATTTTCAGGAAAAATGTATGTAGCATTAAAATGTATTTTATGAGGAAAATGCATAAAACTGCAAAAATAAAATAAAAAAATCAGACAGTTATTTTTTCCCCAGAAGGTTGCGTGTTCATATCAGTTGTTGCTTTGACCATCATAATGTGAGTACAGAATGATGATTCTCATCCAGCTGGTTCCAATTCCTTTGATAAGAGAATTAGGACTCACCTTGAAGTCAACTTTACCCCTTGAAAAACTGACGGCGAAACGTACGTCGGGGCGTCTTGGTGTGGTCGACTCATTTAGGGGCAGATATGCAGAATATGGGTTGGTATTTGACATGGATCTGATCCTGACTTTATATATTTTTTGTATCTTGGATCAGTCTCTCTGACACTATCATTTGTATTTTTTGTCCAGTGTGTACATATTTAGTATACCATTAACTGTTGAGGAATTCTTGTACAGTATTGTCAATACCTTGACAATACACTGTTTGATTCCATGGATGTATAATATGATACATTTGTTGCTCCTAGATACCACTACCACATTTTTATTATGTGTTGTTTTATATTGTATGTGATGGTCTATGTATGTTTTTAAATATTTTCCAAATAAAGATATTTTTTTGATATTGGTTAGTGCTTTACTTGTACTATGGTTATTTACACTTCTAGTATTGTTGTCTATATATGTCTTCATAGGTATTCTATATCCAGTATTGACGTACACTACCGTTCAAAAGTTTGGGGTCAAACAGACAATTTAGTGTTTTCCATGGAAACTCACACTTATATTTATCAAATGAGTTGCAAAATGACTAGAAAATATAGTCAAGACATTGACAAGGTTAGAAATAATGATTTTTATTTCAAATAATAATTTTCTCCTTCAAACTTTGCTTTCGTCAAAGAATGCTCCATTTGCAGCAATTACAGCATTGCAGACCTTTGGCATTCTAGCTGTTAATTTGCTGAGGTAATCGGGAGAAATTTCACCCCATGCTTCCAGAAGCCCCTCCCACAAGTTGGATTGGCCTGATGGGCACTTCTTACGTACCATACGGTCAAGCTGCTCCCACAACAGCTCTATGGGGTTGAGATCTGGTGACTGCGCTGGCCACTCCATTACAGATAGAATACCAGCTGCCTGCTTCTTCCCTAAATAGTTCTTGCATTATTTGGATGTGTGCTTTAGGTCATTGTCCTGTTGTAGGATGAAATTGGCTCCAATCAAGCGCTGTCCACAGGGTATGGCATGGCGTTGCAAAATGGAGTGATAGTCTTCCTTATTCAAAATCCCTTTTACCTTGTACAAATCTCCCACTTTACCAGCATCAAAGCAGCCCCAGACCATCACATTACCTTCACCATGCTTGACAGATGGCGTCAGGCACTCTTCCAGCATCTTTTCAGTTGTTCTGTGTCTCACAAATGTTCTTCTGTGTGTCAAACTTCGATTCGTCTGTCCATAACACTTTTTTCCAATCTTCCTCTGTCCAATGTCTGTGTGCTTTTGCCCATATTAATCTTTTCCTTTTATTAGCCAGTCTCAGATATGGCTTTTTCTTTGCCACTCTGCCCTGAAGGCCAGCATCCCGGAGTTGCCTCTACACTGTAGACGTTGACACTGTCGTTTTGCAGGTACTATTTAAAGGCATGGTGTTGCCCGAAAAACATGTTTTGTTTTTTTTTATTAAACATTTAGTGTGTGGGTGATTAAACATTGTTCAAATTTTTTTTATTTTTTTCACGAGTCAGGAAATATTATAAATTATTTCTAATTTATAATACTACCCATTTTTGGTCACTAGATGGAGCTATTTCCCAAAATTGCAGCATTGCAACATTGGGTTAAAAGCTCTCGCTCTAGTGAGCTCTCAGCATCCCCCCCTCCTTTATCCTGGCTAGTGCCGGGATAAACGAGGGGTTTGAACGGTGTAACCTCCTACACTGTGTGTCGCCATTTTTTGAGCTAACACACAGCGTAGTAGGTTTACATACAGTAGTAAACACACACAAACACGAACATACATTGAAATCTCTTACCTGCTCCTGTCGCCGCGGCTCCCTCCGGCCCGTCCGCTCCGTTTGCTGCCGCTGGTCCAAGTGCACAAATCCGGAAGCCGCGACCGGAAGTAGTAATATTACTGTCCGGCCGCGACTTCCGGTCCACAGGAAAATGGCGCTGGACGGCGCCAATTTCGAATTGGACTGTGTGGGAGCGGCGCATGCGCAGTTCCCACACAGACGCCGTACACGGAAGTCAATGGGACGGGAGCCGTTCGCAGTCCCTATGGGACTGTGGCTGCCGTATTCCATGTCTGTATGTGTCGTTAATCGACACAGACAGAAATGGAACAAAAAATGGCAGCCCCCATAGGGAAGAAAAAGTGAAAAAATAGAAAAAAGTAACACACAAACACACAAATAAATAAAAACGTTTTTAATAAAACACTAACATAAAACTGACATGAAAAAAAAAATTTTGGTGACACTATTCCTTTAATGAAGCTGCCAGTTGAGGACCTGTGAGGCATCTATTTCTCAAACTAGAGACTCTAATGCACTTGTCTTGTTGCTCAGTTGTGCAGCGGGGCCTCCCACTTATCTTTCTACTCTGGTTAGAGCCTGTGTGTGCTGTCCTCTGAAGGGAGTAGTACACACCGTTGTAGGAAATCTTCAGTTTCTTGGCAATTTCTCGCATGGAATAGCCTTCATTTCTAAGAACAAGAATAGACTGTCGAGTTTCACATGAAAGCTCTCTTTTTCTAGCCATTTTGAGAGTTTAATCGAACCCACAAATGTAATGCTCCAGATTCTCAACTAGCTCAAAGGAAGGTCAGTTTTATAGCTCCTCTAAACAGCAAAACTGTTTACAGCGGTGCTAACATAATTGCACAAGGGTTTTCAAGTGTTTTCTAATCATCCATTAGCCTTCTAACACAGTTAGCAAACACAATGTACCATTAGAACACTGGAGTGATGGTTGCTGGAAATGGGCCTCTATACACCTATGTAGATATTGCATTAAAAACCAGACATTTGCAGCTAGAATAGTAATTTAGCACATTAACAATGTATAGAGTGTATTTCTGATTAATTTAATGCTATCTTCATTGAAAAAAAGTGTGCTTTTCTTTAAAAAAATAAGGAAATTTCTAAGTGACCCTAAACTTTTGAACGGTAGTGTATATGGATGTTTTTGCTGAAACAGGTTTTCTGTCTGGCCCGGACTTTATAGGTATTGAGTTATTTTTTTCCCGTTCAATGCATGCTTTGTTTTTTAATGGGTCATTATGGATATGGAGATACTAATTATATGTGCATCATTTGCGAGAAATAAAAAAAGTATATATATATATTATTATTTTTTTACTATTATTATTTTATTAAAAATCTGTTTATTTCTTTTTCCTTTTTTAAGCCTTGTAAAATTTTATTTTATACATTTTATTGAAGTGAAGTAGCAGGGGGTTAGATATGGACAGCGGAGCTAAGGTGAAGAGTGGGGGAACAGAGCACCATTTTTTTCCTGCTTTTTGCCAGATTTCGGGCATGGCCAGACGTGGCGTATTTGTGCAGACACTGTCCGCATCGATGCCGCACATAATCTGTGTTGCAGATTCCGTTGCGCCTTTGCCTAAAATGTGCAGTAAATTGATGCGGATTAGCCGTTGCGTATTCAGGTGAAGAGTACATCCTGCTGACTTTTAAAACATTTCATCTCAGTCTGGCTATAGACCTCGAAACACATAGGTCCAGCCAGAATGAAGAAATATCCTGTTCGTAAAACCAATCCGCAACGCAACAGACATAACATCCGCGGAATTTTGAATCTCCATTGAAGTCAATGGAGAAATTCTGCAATAAGTGCGCAACAAGTCCGCAACAAGTACGCAACAGCCAGTGTATGCTGCGGACACCAAATTCCGCACCGCAGCCTATGGTCCGCAGCGGAGATTTCCGCCACATCCGCACGAACCTAACTAAAAAGGTGTGGAAACCAATGGAGAATATGTCCACTGCGGATTTCCACAGCGGACTGGCCGCAGCGGAATTCCAAGCAATTCCGCCACGTCTGGCCGTGCCCTTCTTCTGTGATTCATGAGAAGAGCACTTTCCCTGCCAGTCCATGCCTCCCCCACCCCTCTCTACGATGATGTATGCATGTATACCCAGCAGCTGGCTTGAAGGGCGGAGGGAAGATTGGGGGAGCACTCCCTTCAAAAATACAGCGGAAACTTCTATAAATAGGAAATTTACGCCACTCCAAACAATGCTGGTGATTAGTAGGATTCCACTCCGTAATAATATAAATGCAAAACTCTGCACTCAGGTACTCGATGAAAAACTTGAAATTTCTATTTTGTAATCCACTTATTATGAACGTTTTCGGGCAAATTAGATCTTCATCAGATAATTATGTACAACAAAAAGAAATAATAAAACATAATGATATCGCCATTATGTCACATTACCAGAAAGGGTATAAGCATCTCATTAATACAGGTATAACTTTTTCACCGAATAAACTTCAGTAAATCATAGACTGTAACTAACTGGCAAAAATTAGCTGCAATGCACATTCCCGCCATAGGGAGTTTATTTATCAAATAAAACAATTACAAAGTGAATATATGTAGGAGAGTGTCCCATAAGTTAGTATATGGTACATAAAAGGAAAAGCCAACTTACCGGATCTCAACGGATGTTGCGTATGAGAGCGTGTTCCGACAAGTCTTCTACTTTTTTCATTCTATCTCTTTTTCCAGGCAATGCGGTAAGATGGCTTTTCCTTTTATGTACCATATACTTACTTATGGGACACCCTCCTAGATATATTCACTTTGTAATTGTTTTATTTGATAAACGCTGTGAAGTGTAGACAACTACAATAGCATTTGTAGAATCCTAGGAAGACAGTCACCATTTTGGATATTGTCCCTGTATGGCGGGAATGTGCATTGCAGCTAATTTTTGGCTGCAAGTTACAGTCTATGATTTACTGAAGTTTATTCAGTGAAAATGTTATACCTGTATTAATGAGATGCTTATAACTTTTCTGGTCTCTAAACCATATGTATAACTTGGAGAACGCTGACTCTATTTTACATGATGTAATGTGACATAATGGCGATACTATTATGTTTTATTATTTATTTTTGTTGTATATAATTATCTGATGAAGGTCTAATTTGACCGAAAACTTTCATAATAAGTGGATTGCAAAATATAAATTTCAAGTTTTACATCGAGTACCTGAGTGCAGAGTTTTGTATTTATATAAATACAGCAAAGTCAAAACTATGAGTCCAGTTTATTCTTTGATCTCTTCTATTACCCAAACAACACAAAAAATTTGTTTGCTGTTTTGGCTGCTAGGAGTACGGACCTTTTCCTGTAATAAGCTTCCCTTACATAGGACACCATATTAAGCTGCCAGATCCAATTTAAAGATTTACATCTAACCAGTAGAATGTTAAGGCTTTGTAGACTGTAATCCATGTGAAAAACGTGGTTGAATTAAAACCATCACTAATATTAGTAAACACAATCACCTAATATTTATGTGTCAATTACTTCATAAAAGTAAGCAAGTACTAAAAGCTGATTTATCTACCATTTATTCCTTCTGTACATTAGGTTGCGTTCCTTTATATAAAATTTACCATAAAATATACACCAAAACGAATCGCCCACTGGATCTTTCCCTATCAAGAAAAGGGGAAAATATTTCTGAATGCTAAATGCTATTATTATAGTTAGTTCTCATTTGGCAATCTTCTATACCAGTGTTTTCCAAACCCGTCCTCAAGAAACTCCAATAGGCCATGTCTTGAGAATTTTCCGTAGACCATTCACCTGTGCAACAACAAGAAATCCTAGAGACGAGGCCTGTTAAGGTTCCTTGAGGACAGGTTTGGGAAAAACTGTTCTAGACAATGTGGTCACCTTCTGCTGTGAAGTGAAGCAAACATTTAACATTTCATCTTAGCAGACAACCTAAAAATCTGGATACACAGATAAATACGTCTTCAGTAACACACATACAATACGTAGCACAGTAAAAAAATAAGTGGCACATGTAGTAAACTTCTCTTTTCCACATAAATAACCTTATAAATTAGCTTTCATAGGGTAAAGCCATAATACAGAAAATGTACTGATAAAAACGGTATAATTCATTCACAACTACTTACGGAGGTAACATTTGTGTTAAGAGCTTTTCTGTTTTCTGTTTTTCTATCTCAAGTTCTTCTGTCCTCTCCCGTATTAAGTCCTCAAGATTGCTTGAGTATTGTTCCAACATGCGTAGCATGGAGTCAATGATGTTTGTTTTCTTCCCTTTATTGATATTCTTAAACTGCATATCAAAGAGATAAAAACACGGAATTAGAGAGCGGGATATATAACATAGGACTTCTAATAAGACACTATATTATATACTGTGCTCGTTCTTTATATCTTGCCTTGGATCATAACTTCGACCAGAACTTTTATATAAATTTGGATCTATATGCTGTTGGTTCCACACAACGGTTCCACACTCATTACTAGTGTTATGCAATATCATGAGCATTATAGTTCATTTATTTACTATATTTGTATTTATCGCTTTCACTGACTGGTCTGTAGTACAGGCTCCGGTTAGAGCTGTGAAGTATGTGCATTTTCTATGATGAATTTTAGTGTATTTGAATAAATAATACGTTTTAGATGATACCGGTCTAGATGTTCGTTGTAGTCTCATATATGTCTTGCGTTCTTTTCTATATGTTAACATTTTACCATTAGGTATAATTGGAAGGCTGAATAAGAGAGACTGTGTCTGAATTTTCACTTTGATTGTGCAAGCCCGCACAATCCTTCAAAACTTGATTAGAATAAACTGGAAATTCTGTATAAATAGCCCCTCTCGGTTCAGGTAACCCCTATATAAACACAAGAAATATCCCATTCATAATCCACTGCTAAAAATGCCAATCACAGACCTAATTTTTAACATCAATATATATATATATATATATATATATATATATACACACAGGCAAAAGGGTGTGTGTGTGTGTGTGTGTGTATATATACTGTATATATATATATATATATATATATATATATATTATGCAATTCAATTTATTCACCATACATTTTTTTTTATTAAGAAATAAACTTCTCACTTGATCAAATATTTCGTCGAAAGTAGGACGTCTGTCCGGCACTTCATTCCAGCACTGTTTCATGAGCACTATGCACTCCATAGGAGCATGGTCAGGAGATACCAGAGGGCGGCACAAAGGAGGGGGCTTTTTAATCTTTGGAATGATTTCTGAAATGCAGATAGTATTGGTACTTTGAATATATCAGTCTACTTGATATCTATATACTATGTCTTTCATTCAACACCAAAGAATGATGAGCACATTATAAGAGCACTGAAAGTTCATATATAAACAAAAAATAGAAAGCGATAGGCTTTGTTCCCATCTGCGTTGGGACTCTGTTCATGGGTTCCGTCTGAGCTTTCCATCAGGGGAACCCATGAGTGGAATCCAAACTGAAACAAATGGAAGCCATAGGTTCCCTTGCCACGGAACCATTGAAATCAATGGTGATGCAAACGGAAAACTATGGTTTCCGTTTGTTTCAGTTTGGATTCCATTCATAGGTTCCCCTGACGGGGAGCTCCGACGGAACCCATGAACGTAGCCCCAACGCAGATATGAACAATGCCTAACATTGTTTTTCTCCTTACTCTTTAGGTCACTTGGCCAAGTGTCCTTTGTCCATGAATATTAAAATCTTAGAATTGTAAACTGTCGAGATGTATTCTATTTATGCTTATATCATTTAGTTACATTACAAAGAAAACAAGATTCTGGACTTGATGATATTTAATGCCCGAGAGTCACAATTATTATAAAGTATTACCATCTCTAATCATGAAGACCAGTTTTATACTCCAAAGAAGAAAATTACATTGCATTGGTACTGCTTACGCTAGGTTCGCATTGAATTTGTGCACTATGTTTGGCGTATATGCAGCAGTAAATTCTCCAGACGTATATGTCTAATGTGCCCATAGTACAGTTAGGTCCAGAATTATTTGGACAGTAACACAATCTTCATGATTTGGGCTCTGCATGCCACCACATTGGATTTGAAATGAAACAACTGAGATACAATTGAAGTGTAGACTTTCAGGTTTAATTCAAGGGGTTGAACAAAAATATCCTGTGAAAAGTTTAGGAATTCCAACCATTTTTCAACACAGCCTTTAATACTTTGTAGAGAATCCTTTGCAGGCAATGACTGCCTGAAGTCTGGAACCCATGTGCATCACCTAACGCTGGGTTTCCTCCTTTGTGATGCTTTGCCGGGCCTTTACTGCAGCGGTCTTCAGTTGTTGCTTGTTTGTGGGTCTTTCTGCATGCTGAAATGCATGCTCGATCGGTTTGAGATCTGTGATTGACTTGGCCATTGCAGAATATTCCACTTCTTTGCCTTAAAAAACTCTGGGTTGCTTTCGCAGTATGTTTTGTGTCATTGTCCATCTGTACTGTGAAGCGACGTCCAATCAACCTTGCTGCATTTGGTTGAATCTGAGCAGAAAGTATATTCCTGAACACTTCAGAATTAATCCGGCTGCTTCTGTCTTCAGTCACATCATCAATAAACGCTAGTGACCCAGTGCCTTTGGCAGCCATGCATGCCCATGCCATCGCACTGCCTCCACCATGTTTTACAGAGGATGTGGTGTGCTTTCGATCATGAGCCGTTCCAAGCCTTCTCCATACTTACTTCCTCCCATCATTCTGGTACAGGTTGATCTTAGTTTCATCTGTCCAAAGAATGCTGTTCCAGAACTGGGCGGCTTCTTTAGATGTTGTTTGGCAAAGTCTAATCTGGCCTTTCTATTTTTGAGGCTGATTAATGGTTTGCACCTTGTGGTGAACCTCTGTATTTGCTCTCATGAAGTCTTCTCTTTATGGTAGACTTAGATACTGATACACCTACTTCCAGGAGAGTGTTCTTCACTTGGGTAGATGTTGTGAAGGGGTTTTTCTTCACCATGGAAAGGATTCTGCGATCATCTACCACTGTTGTCTTCCGTGGACGTCCAGGCCTTTTGGAGTTCACGAGATCACCAGTGCACTCTTTTTTTTTTCAAGAATGTACCAAACTGTGGATTTGGCCACTCCTAACATTTGTGCTATCTCTCTGATGGATTTCTTCATTTTTTTTCAGCCCAACGATGGTCTGTTTCACTTGCATTGAGAGCTCCTTTGACCTCATGTTGTGGGTTCACAGCAACAGCTTCCAAATGCAAATGAAACACCTGGAATCAACTCCAGACCTTTTACCTGCTTAATTGATGATGGATTACCGAGGGCATAGCCCATGCAGCCCATTAAATAGCTTTTGAGAAAATTGTCCAATTACCTTTGGTCCCTTGAAAAAGGGGCAGCTACATATTAAAAAGCTATATCGGTGTCTGCATTTGCAACACGCTCTGCAGTGTTGAACCGAGCAGTTCAGATCTCCAATTTTGATGCTAATAGATTAAATTTATTCCTGTGAAGGAGGAATTTAGGAAAAAAGGAAACACTAGGTGAAATCAGCATGAAAAATATCTTTGTGCATTCATTTTTTTAAACGTACAAAATAGCCACTTGTTTCATAGTATGTCATCTCACACGACATTATAGACTTCAGGATCAAATCGAACTAGTTTCGCCCATTCCAGCTTCCTCAGGGATATGCCATGAAACAAGTGGCTATTATGTAAGTTTTTACAAATAAATGCAGAAAAAATACTAATCAAGCGGATTCCACCTAGTGTTTTTTTCTTTTCTATAAATTACTCCCTCACAGCAATGAATTTGATCTGTTAACATCAAGATAGGTGATTTAAACTGCTCAGTTGACATTATCCGGTGCTCCGTGATTTGCAACATAGGACATTTCACGCTAGAACTTAGAGTTGTTAGCGTGAGGGTGAAAATTAGAAGCGAAGGTCAGGTTCCAGTAGTATTTGGGTTGTCCTTTTCAGAATGGGTGCCCAGCACAATACCAATGCTAGGGCTAGTAGATACATTTTCTGAGAACACTATCTAATCTCCTCAAGATCCAGTCAAAAAACACCATATGGTCAAGAACAGTAAACCTAATCAACTACCCAAACAATCTTGATCTATAGGTTCTTTTTACACTAGAAACCTGTTATTGCAATATATTTTATTAAAAGCTCAATACAAACTAAGTTTTATAATTTAGTCTTTCTCTACAGAATTGAATCGCTAATATAAAAGGAATAATGGGAGCCAGTCCATTGTAATATCCCAGGGTTACTCACTATAACTTTATATTTAAATCATATTGTCTGCAACCTTCAAGGTTGTGTGTGGGTGCGTGTGTTTAATTATTTTGAATTTTTATGTTCCCTTAATACAGAGAAAGAGAATGTGTACACTTCCGTAGTTCTATTCATCTAGACCCAGGCATGAGAGTACCCATACACAGTACACCAAAAACATCATGATGCTAGAGAGGCGTAATTGTACTGTAGCGAAACGGTTTGTATATTTCATGTATTGTTTGCAGCCTTAGTTGGTTGCTTTATAATAATTAGAAACGGAGTGCACAAGAGGTCAACAGTGAACTTTGGATGTAGAAAATAAAAAGTTAACCAACCACTAACAATATGTAACCTTGAAACATTAAGTGATAAACATTAATCCCCATCAACATGTTCTTAAAAATGTATTTACCTTCAGGAGTTTGTTCCAAAGTACAAAATGGAGGCCCACGCACGACTACCTCTTGCATAATTATAGAAAAGCTATAAATATCTCCAGTGAATGTGCCATGAAGAGCTTCATGTGGATCCCTCAATAACTCTGGTGCTGTCCAGAGTAACTCTGTAAGAGTATAGCAATATACAAAATGTTAGGTTTTAAGGCTTCGTTCACATCTGCGTCAGGGCTCCATTCCGACGTTCCGTCTGAGCTTTCCGTCGGAACGGAGCCCTGACTGACACAAACTGAAACCATAGATTTACGTTTCCATCACCATTGATTTCAATGGTGATGGATCCGGTGCCAATGGTTTCAGTTTGACTCCGTTGTACAAGTGTTCCATCGTTTTGACAGGATGAATACCGTAGTCGACTGAAACCATTGTCACCGGATCTGTCACCATTGAAATCAATGGTGATGGCAACTTACGGTTTCAGTTTGTGTCTGTCAGGGCTCCATTCCGACGGAACATCGGAACGGAACCCTGACGCAAATGTGAACATAGCCTAAGTCGTACAAAATAAGTAATTGTGTTACCAAGCCATATGACATATACTAGCAAAAATATTTTCAGATATGCAGTTTGCAACCTGCTCCTAGTTTCAGACTTTTCTCATGTGGACGTGTCCCCCGCAGTAAGGATATGTTCACACGGCCTATTTTCACATGTAATTCGGGCGTTTTATGCCTCGAATTACGCCTGAAAAAACGCCCCTAATATGCCTACAAACATATGCCCATTGCTTTCAATGGGAATTACGATGTTCTGTTCCCACAAGCCTTTATTTTACGCGTCGCTGTCAAAACACGGCGCATAAAATGACGGGTCGTCAAAAGAAGTGCAGGACACTTCTTGGGACGTTTTTGGAGGCGTTTTTAATTGACTCCATTGAAAAACAGCTCCAAAAACGGCCGTAAAAAAACGACCTAGAAAAACGTGAGTTGTTAAAAAAACGGCTGAAGATCAGGAGCTATTTTTGCCTGAAAACAGCTCCGTATTTTCAGTCGTTTTTTGTTAAGCATGTGAACATACCCTAATTCATACTGGATATGATTTGTGTCGGATCTACGTCAGAATCAGCAGGACAACCAGCTATGTACAGGAGTTGCACACACACTATAGCAGAAAAATGGTCGGGAATTTTCAATGAAGGATATATAGAAAGTTGCTTAATTTTACATTAAGGAAGCAAATGAACAATAAAAAAAACTTTCAGTGCAAAGGTGTCCATAGTCTTTAAATGTTTAATGGTGAATGTTCCTTTAAAGGGGTATTCCCATAGGATATGTCATAACATTCTGATTGGTGTGGGTCCGACCCCTGGGACCCCTGCCGATCTGGAGAACAAAAGGACAGAAGTCCTTTCAGCATTTCTCCTGCATAGCAGCAAGTAAATGGGGCTTATTTATAGAAATCCATTGTGAGGACTCTTCAAAACAAATGCTTATATTTTGTTCACTACAGTTTTAAGGCCGGATTCACAAAAATGGGTGTCAAATCGGCTATGAAAAACTGAAGTTTTTCACAGCCGATTTGCATCTGTGCCAGGACCCGTTTTCACGGATCCCTCATAGACTTGAGTCTATTGAGGGATCCGGGAAAACGGACAAAAATGGGACATGTTAAAAAAACGGCTGTGTGAATAGCCCCATAGACGTGCATTGATTATAATGCAGCCGCGTGACGGCCGGTAAAAAATTACCATCGCTCGGCCGATTATCCCTGTCGTGTGAATAACCCCTAGAGTTCATTTGTTTACGTGATTCTATAGTATAATTGCTATATTTACCAAGTGCAGACGGTTCTTCATGAGCAATCCTTTGAGTTTGTAAAATTTCATTATAACCATAATCAGTCACTTTTAAAACAAAACGTCCATCTACAACACAGTTTCGAGACTTGAGACGACAATGGACAAATTTTCGGTGGTGCAAATATTTCATGCCCTAGGAAAAACAAATGTGTACAAGCATATTCATTTTTTTACTGAAACACAACATAATACATCTCTACCAACATTAGCACTAGAAACCAAGTTAAAAGTAAGAGCATTCCCTAAAGCCAAATATCAATCTGTTAAATCTTATCTACGTCATGCAGATTTTGAGGTACCCACCTATGGCTATGTTCACACGGAGTATTTTGCCGAGCTTTTTGACACGGAAACCGCGTCGCAAAACTCGGCAAAAACGGTCCTAAAATGCCTCCCATTGATTTCAATGGGAGGCGTCGGCGTCTTTTTCCCGCGTTGCAGTAAAACTGCCTCGCGGGAAAAAGAAGCGACATCCCCTATCTTCGGGCGTTTACGCCTCTGACCTCCCATTGACTTCAATGGGAGGCAGAGAAAGCGTATTTCGCTGTGTTTTATGCCCGCGGCGCTCAATGGCCGCGTGCGAAAAACGGTGCGAAAATCGCTGCGAAAATCGGCGTGCAGGGAGAGGAAAATCTGCCTCAAACTTCCATACGGAATTTTGAGGCAGATATTCCTCCTGCAAAATACTCCGTGTGAACATAGCCTATTACTTCTGAAAATACTGTACTTCCATAATATCTATTCGTTTCACAACAAATAACAAATAAGCAAAAATCACAACTAATACAAATCATTGGTTGGGTTTTGGGCACCCAGACAAAGATGCCAGCCCTGGTTTAAAGAAAAATAAGTTTGTGTGGTAATCCTGAAAACCATAAAACCTAACTATTCCAGATTATTTTGGATTTTCAAGGTAATGAAAATGTAATTTTCAATCACCAAGTGATATCCCAAATCTACAAAAAAACGGCAAACTTTAATTTCATGTATTAACCCATAAATCAATGATGAGGGAAAATTTTCTTCTCTAGGTTAGAGCTTTTTATTTTTGATGGTTGCAGTTTAGAAGTGACATAAAGATCAATAATAGTAGATGTTAGGCTTTGAGTCAGGAATAGCTCAAAGGGCTGATAATACCTTCCTCCTGCGTAACCTTCCAACCTATTTTAGCAGAAGACTAAGGCCTTGTTCACACAGTGCAGATTTTCTGCAGATTTTGCATGTATTTTTTACGCTGAAACCAGGGACGGAATCTAAACATAAGAAATATATCAAGAAAGGCCTTATAAGTCTGCTCTCCTGGATCCAATTCTGGTTTTGGCTTAAAAAATGCATGCATCCATTATTTTCTTGAGTGACTTAGGCCCCAATCCACACGACCATAAAACCGTGGACCATACCACAGTCTATTGACCGTGGACACCTTTCCGTAGCGCTATGGATGGGTGTCCGTTGCGTAGAACCGTGCTGGGAATTATGGAGCATGTCCTATTTTACGGGCAGTGCTCCTACACTTTGTATGGGAGCACGGCCCGAAAATGCGGCTGGCCGTGCCCGCAATCGTGGGCTATGATTACGGGCACGGCCATGTGCATGGGGCCTTATAGTGGATTCGTCATGTTTCCATAAGGTATCAGTTTTTTTGGCTGGATACAATTCTGCAGCATGTTACGTTATTCTGACCGTCAAAAAGCAACTGAAGCCTGATAAAAAAAAGAACTCACAGAGGTGTGAACAGAAATAGAGCACCTAAATGATTCAATGTAATATCCCTTCTGTAGCTCTACAAAGGATCTTGCACATATATCATGACACTTTGCTCACCTTAATCAGATCCAACAAAAGAGAGGATTTAAACATCCAGTCAAGTTTGACATCCTCATTTCGGAGGAGATCCTCTAAACTGCCCCTGGAACAAAACTCTGTGACAATAGCAAAAACCCCGCAGTCATGGAAGAAACCTAGGAATGGGTTGACATTTTCATGACGCATATCCTTCATCTGTCCATAAAAATAAACCAAATAGAAAAATAAGCATCAAAAATTGTATCAGGAACTGAAAAAATGCTGCTATAAAGAATTATCATACCATCTCAAAAACATCACTGGTACCAGGCTTAATTTCTCCAAAATCTCCAGAAGGGAATTTTTTCATCCATACCCAATCACCCTTAGAAGATATAAAACCAAATAAATTAGTATAATATTTTATGCTACATAAAATATATTTTAGGAGGTGAAGTTAAAAAATTGTTGATTTTGTGAAATTTTAAGAAAACATTATTACGTGGAAAATCTATTTTAAGTGAGACTCTCATCACTTTAGCCCCCGCCACCACCACCTCTAACACAGCTAGATATGTTTAGGGGAAAGCGGTGGCAACATACCACGGCTAGATAGCCTAGCGCTTGCAACAATCTAAAAAGTACAAGTTCTCAAGCGTAAAGCTCTGGCATTGTGATTTGCGAACACTTCCAGGCTAAGATTTCCATGAGCGGGGGAGAAAAGCCGGCATTTATTTAGTTTCCATTTGGACCTAAAATCCTGAGTCTTATTCAGGGATAATAGTACAAATAGGAAATAAATACCATACAAATTTATTTTTATCATGGCTAGTTGAATTAAACATTAATTATCTAATTCTTTTATGTAAAATTGATGCTAATTTTTTTTTACTTTACTATAATACCCACGAAAAACAAAGCACACTTTATAGTCAGATGTGTTATTGAGGATGCAAGAGCAGGTCGAGTGAGGATAGGGAAGACAAAAGTTGGTGGCCAAGAATAATTTTTGTAAGTTTGGGATATTATACATTCTGCACAATATACAAAATTATTATTGCATGAGTGCGTGACGCCCAAGCAAAATGCATCCATGCCACAAATGGTGTTTAATACGCGTATGTATGGGTTATGAAAGGTGTGCACTTTTTTATTTGTTTTTATACTACTTTTGTTTTGGGGTGATAGGGCACAATTTTATTTTTACTTTTTCATTTATTTATATTACACTTGTTTATTGTATTTCCATTTTGCCAACATTTGGGCTCTGGGTGAAAGCGAAAAACTTGATCTGTAGGTTCCCTGTTTGGCCCTATATATGCATTAGGGTATGTTCACACAGCCGTAAACGTCCGAAAAACGGCCGAAAAATCAGAAGCAGAACGCCTCCAAACATCTGCCCATTGTTTTCAATGAGAAAAACGGCGTTCTGTTCGGACAGGCCATTTTTTTACGCGGCCATTGTGAAAAACGGACGCGTAAAAAAACGGCTGCGAAAAAGAAGTGCAGGTCACTTCTCGGGACGTTTTTGGAGCCGTTTTTCATAGACTCTTTTGAAAACAGCTCCAAATACGGCCGTAAAAAAACGCCGCGAAAAAATGTCTGAAAATCAGGAGCTGTTTTCCTTTGGAAACAGCTCTGTATTTTAAAAAGTTTTTGAGTTTGTGTGTGCACATACCCTTACTGGTAACAGTGCTTGAATGGTAACTGCCCATTAGATAACTGTCATGGTATGTTCACATACAAACTCAAAAACGTCTGAAAAGACGGAGATGTTTTCAAGGGAAAACAGCTCCTGATTTTCAGATGTTTTTTAAGCCACTCACGATTTTCACAGCGTTTTTTATGGCTGCTTTTGGAGCTGTTTTCTATAGAGTCAATGAAAAACTGCTCCAAAAACGTCTCAAGAAGTGACTTGCACTTCTTTTTGGTTTTTCACAACGGGCGCGTAAAAAAACGGCCCGTCGGGCTTCCGATTTTTCGACCGTTTTTCGGGAGTTTACGGCCTGAAAAACGGCCTAAAATAGGCCGTGTGAACAAACCCTGTATTATGAAATTTAATTTACCTCATAAACCGCAACATTGGAATTCTCATAGGTAGCTGGAATAAGACTCTTTGTAGAACCAGACCTCATTGGTGACTTCATACTTCTGTTATCCAATATAACTTGTCCACTGTCACTGGTGCGACTTCCATCACTGCTGGTTTTCTGGAAAGAAAATGAGCAGTACATATTAAACACTCATATTACATATATGCTGCGCCAGAAAACTGGCATAGAAACGTTAACAAATTGCCCCCAGTGAGTTCTCATCGTAAGCATTTAACCCCCCCTGTCAGATGTGAGGGGTTTTTACTGCCCCTTTCAATTCGGGGGGCGGTCACCAGCTCTCGCATGGCGGGTGCCGGTGTATTCCTATAGCAGCTGGGAGCCTTGTGAATGCTCCTAGCCCTGCAATAGGTAGATTGCTATTGAGACCTGCCTGTGGCAGGTCTCAATAGCAATGCACTAATTTTGCCATAGACTGATATCTATGCACTAATTTTGCCATAGACTATGCACTATGAAAGGTACTAAACCATAACAAAAACGATATAAATTTGGTATCACCATAATCGTACTAACCCGCAGAATAAAGGCAATGTGTCATTTTCACCTTACAATGAACACTGTAAAAATTAATCCCATATGAAAACGATGGAACTGCTGTTTTTTTCCAACTCCACCCTATTCAGAATTTTTTTCCAGCTTCCCCGGTAATCATACATAATATTAAATAGTACCATCAGAAAGTAGAATTTGTCACGTAAAAATTAAGCCCACATATGACTGTGTCAATGTAAAAATTAAAAAGTTATGACTTTTTGAAGGCAGAGAGGAAAAAACAAAAGCATAAAAACGAAAATTAGTCTGGTCCTGAAAGAGTTAAAGGCTATGTACACTTTTAAATGTATATTTTCTTTATTAAATCAATGTTTTTAAGCACTTTTTTAATAGACTTTTATTACGATAAAGCTTCTACGTATCCTATATAAATAGAAGCTGACTTTTTCTCTCCCAGCCGATGCTGCTGAACTGACGGCTCGGATGAAGGCGGGTCCTGTGTTTCTCTGACACACAGGATCCACCTAATATCGATCACATCTGAGTTCATCAACTTAGATGTAATTGATATACATGGATCCTTCGTGTCAGAGATACACAGGACCTGCTCTCAGCCGAGTTGTCAGCTCTGGTTAGGAAAAAGATAAATTATATTACATTTCATCACATAGGCTCTGTTCACATCTGCGTTGGAGGCTACATTTACATTTGACTGAAAAAATAGTGTAGCATATAGCACGATTTATTTCCAGCAAAATGACAGACCCCATTATAAGTCAATGGGTCCGTCTGGGCCGTTGGTGTCCGTTGTGTGATTAATCCGTCACAGATTGAATTACGTTTTTCTGTTCCTATGACAGAATAGAAAATTGGAATTCACAATGCAGATGTGAAATCAGCTATATATACTTAAATATTTGGACATTTTAGTACTCTAAGGATATATTCACACGACAACGTAAAATACATCTGAAATTATGGAGCTGTTTTCAGGCGAAAACAGCTCCTGAATTTCAGACGTTTTTGCATGTACCAAAAACGTCCTAAGAAGTGTCCTGCATTTCTTTGACGCAGGCGTAATTTTACGCGCCGTTTTTTGACAGCGTCGCGTAAAATTACACCTCGTCTGAACAGAACATCGTAAGACCCATTGCAAGCAATGGGCAGATGTTTGCAGACGTATTGGAGCTGTCTTTTCAGGCGTGATTCGAGGCGTAAAACGTCTGAATTATGTCTGAAAAGAGGTCGTGTGCACATACCCTTAGAGAAAGCGTTTTACCTACCTTCATGCTGATTTGTGGATTAATGAAAGTTACATCATTCAGAGTCAACAGAATTTTGTTCGGCCCTCTAACTAGTTTAATTTTATTAATTCGACGCCTAAAAGAAAAAAATATGTAGATTAATGGATTAAATTGTAGGTTGGATTGCAAGCATTTAAATATCATTAAAATAATCTAAGATCCCAATTAATTGTATTCCCATTATTTATATTAGGGTATTCTAATAATACTGATGCAGAATATGAAAGATGTGAATATGTTTTAGAGTAGTATGTCACATGAGAACGTTCCACACAGCAGAACATTTCCATACATCAGATTACTTATTCTCATAATATTTCTTTAATTGGGCTCTTTATAGTTCCGAAATCCTGATAATCTTTACCAGATTTTTGCCATTTTATGAAGCTCATGGAGCATTCCCTGAGGACTAGTGCTGCCACCCTGACATCTAATGCACGTGGATTACAGCACATGTGCACTGATGCCAACACATGCCTCAGGGATATCTCCATAATCTTCAGGAGCCACCGATGAGCAGGTAAATACATACAGTCCATCCAATGATTCAGAATATTAAATAAACTTACATCTGAGCCAACCAAAGGATACTACATTATCTGAATTTTACTGTACTTTACATGTGACCACAGGTGCTCCTGCCACAACACGATATTGAGGACTGGAAAAAATTAGAGCACGTAAGTATAAAACACATGCACATACATGTGTGCACTGCTATTAAAGAAAGCTTATACCTTTAGAACCAATGTATCCTATTATAGAGGATCTGTCAGATTTCCCAACATGCCTTTTTTAGTATAAACTTTCTTTTCTAATGAAATAATGCTGGTGCTCCTATTCTTAGGGTATGTTCACACGTGCACGTCCGTTACGGCTGAAATTACGGAGCTGTTTTCAGGCGAAAACAGCTCCTGAATTTCAGACGTAATGGCATGTGCAGACGTTTTTCGCAGCGTCCATTACGGACATAATTGGAGCTGTTTTTCTATGGAGTCAATGGAAAATGGCTCCAATTACGTCCCAAGAAGTGACATGCACTTCTTTGACGTGGGCATCTTTTTTACGCGCCGTCTTTTGACAGCGGCGCGTAAAAAAAATGACCGTCTGCACAGTACATCGTAAAACCCATTCAAATGAATGGGCAGATGTTTGCCGACGCTTTCAAGCAGTATTTTCGACCGTAATTCCAGGCGTAAAACGCCTGTGAATTTCTGAATAAATTGCAAACTGGACGTTACCATCTCTCTTGTTAATGGTGTGTCCCTACACATTCTGACATTGTCCAATCAGTGCTGAGCGTGTCAAAATATGTAGGGAGACACATGTCCTTTTGACAAGAGAAATGGGAATGTCCAGTTTGCAATTTATTCAGATATTTCCATGGGGAAAAACAGAGGAACGGAACAATGCAGAGTTCTAAAAAAAGATGTTTCAGAAATGTTTTTGCATTTTTTTGGCTTTATGACTTTTTTCATTTAAAAAACATTGTGTCTATTTTTTGACATATTTTTCTTTTAGCTGATTTTTAATTACATTTTATTTCCTATTCTTTTTACTTTCAATACAATTTTTTTTAAATACATTGAAATATCTGTGTTCCAATGCATTACTGCCTATACATTTAAAATGTCAAGGTAGCTATTAGGGAACACCTCAGGTACGCCTTAACAGGGATTCTCTCAGAACAGTAGCGCCTCTCTTGTGATGCTGCCATCGCTATTGGTTGCGGCGTCACAAGGGATAACTGGTCGGATTGGAATTTTCTTCACAGCTGCCCCAGCAAGTGACTGTGTGGGCACAACTGCTGTGCCCCCGCGATTACAGGGCCGTGTATTTTATTAGAGAAATGCTATTTATAATCTAATAATGTAAGTAAAATTAATTTCAACTGGAAAATTAAACGTAATTTAGGTTTATACCTTCTGTACAGATGTCCCTTACTATTGCATGTTTGTAACAATCAATAGTTTTAGATCTTTAAAAAAACAAAACTTAATATTGGACAAAGGGAAACTGATTAAAACACATAATATACATTTTAACCTGTTTTTGTATTATGTAAATGTGTTTTCTTACAAATATAAGTTATGGCTTAGCACTAGGACAGGCCATAATTTATTAATTGGTGGTTGTCCAATCGTGACTCCTCCTAATCCTTAGAATAAAGGGGTTATGGCCCTTCATCTTTATTAAGTGAATGGGGCTGAGTTGCAGTCCCTGCACAGGACTTTAAGTGGTTATGTGCTTTATAAAATCTGAAGGGGCAGCTGAGCTTCTCTAGCGCTGTAGTCCCTTCGTTGTAGTGATCGTGGGGGTACTAGAGTTTAGAACCCAATGATTAGTAACTTTTAGAATCCCATAGACATATGTCCCTATAAACTTAAAGGGGGACTTTAGCCTCCAGAATTTTTCATCTATGCACTGAATAGGTGAAAAATTCTAGATCGGTGGGGGTCTGAGCGCTGTGCTTGGTTGTTTCTGTCAGCCCCATAGACTTTGAAAAGAGCGGCACCTCGCATGCCCAGGCCCGGCTCCATACAAACTCGTCCCAGCGGTCGGACCCCCACCAATCTAGCATTTTTCACCTATCGAGTAGATAAAAAATGCTGGAGGCTGAAATACCCCTTTAATAACTGGTTTATCGCTGTGGAAAGATTTTAGCTCACTCCTTTTTGCAAAATTGTTTTAATTCAAACTTATTGGTAAGTTTACATCCACAAATTGCTAATTTTAGGTCCAGCCACAGATTCTCAATTGAGTTATAAAAAAACAACTGACTATGAGATTACTCAGGCTCACTTTGCCTTAGGCCTAATTCACATGACTCTGTCCGCAATACTATCTGTACACTGATCCTATAAGAATAAAGGCTTTTATTCAAATTAACGTTTTTCTGCACGGACGCATGTACACTTGGATGTCGTAAAAATAAAAATCCATCATGCATTATGCGACTGAGATAACCCCAATAGAGGTCAATAGAGACCCAATATAATCACATCCATATTAGATCTGTATTACGGTTGGGACAATAGAGAATTTTTTTCTTGGTGATTACTGATTATTTACGGATCCAGCATGGATCTAACGCGGAGAAACAACTGTAATACGGACATGCTTATAGAATTTTGTAGGGATGAAAATATGCCCATTTGACAACTATGTTTTCTGCAAGTAATACAGCCGTTATTTTTTTATGGTTGTGTAAATATGACCTAATATTACACTTTATTTAAAGTACAGAAATCATACAGCGTCATAACAAGAGGGGACATCAAATACTTTTTCGGAGCTACAATATTTGGTCTAATAAAATCTTTATCCTATCCATCATTTTCCCAGATTTTTAATTATTTTTCGTGTATATATATATATATATAATATATATATATATATATATATATATATATTTATAGTTCTGATACAATACCTTATAATGTAAGCAAGTCCATTTATGGAGATGATAGCAACAAGTATGCAAAGAAACATCATTAAAGCAAAGACAGGATCGATACCTGAGAAAATAAGTTTTATTAAAGCACAAATTTTATATTCATATCAGCATGTCAAAAATACATTTTTCCTAATTAACTATAATTAATACCGTAGCTTACTATAGCAGCAAGATAGTATTAATAATTCATTAACTTGTTTTAACTTTCGAAGTACCGTGATTGAATGCTTAGTCAGTGTCACTCGGCTCCATAAATGGAAAAAAAAAATGCTATTTATGATGGGTACACAGAAATGTCCTTATTTCAAAGTATCCAAAATATCTTGAATTCAATTTATAGTAATATAAGTGCCATTGCTGAAATTGTTGCATATACCACAAAGCTTTGAGAGTCACCAACCACGCTCAGTGCTATAAATAAATCATTGATAATATGAACCGATCCGTCTACTCCTATCATTGTAAAATAATGAGGTATATTAGCAACAGGTTAAGAAACACTAAAAGCTGAGGCCAATAATATATAGGAATAGAAGGATTCTCTTTATACATGGCCCTGTTGGAAGGATACTAGATCAGCAGCCAGGGCCGGTCTGACATTGTTTGATACCTTGTGTTGGCACCCCCTCTCCCATTTGCTGCACTGTCATACAGTCTACAAATACCTAGAACATATACTGTCTGTATATCAGCATCAGAAAAGGATGGTGTCCAAATAACAGTGCCATACATTGGCCAAATAACGATTTCATACGCCTGTCTCAACCAGGGCCAGCTCCAGGTTTATGTGGGTCCTTGGGCGACAGAGCCTTAGTGGGCCCCCTTGCAGTGCAAATTGAGCAGCAGCAGTATAAAGGCAGAAACTAGACAGTGAATATGAAAACATTTTATATGGTCATGTATCTAAACCTACCATGTGGTAGGCTAAGATACAGGGTCCATGTGTGATACTGTCTGTTAGACCATGTATCCAAGTCTAGCACAAGGCAGGCTTAGATACAGGATCTCAGCAGACAGTAATGTTACACTCATCCTCTCTTCGGCTCCGGGTGTAGCAGATGTCTTGACTCCATCCAGCGTCGTCACGTCATGCGTGGCGCACAGCTTTGTGACGTTATGACGCGAGAAGACATCAGGACTTCCGCTGTGCTCGGAAAGGAGGAGGGTAAGTATAGTGTCATTACTATAGTAACAGTGGCCTGGTTGCAATTGCGAATGCTGCGACCCCTATAGCTACACCACTGAATGTGGCAGTCGCCCGGGGGTTCCAGGGCACCGGGCCAAAGATCCGGGGCTCAGGCCCCGAAGGCCCAGTGCTAATGATGCCCCTGGTTAGGCCCCATTTATGCCCCCATATAGAAGGTAGGTCCCCTTTATGCCCCTGTATAGAATTTAGGCCCCCTTTTTCCCCCCCATATAGAAGTTAGGCCCCCAGTTTGTGCCCCCCATTTAGAAGTTAGTCCGCTAGTTTGTGCCCCATATAGAAGTTAGTCCGCTAGTTTGTGCCCCATATAGAAGTTAGTCCGCTAGTTTGTGCCCCTATATTAAAGTTAGAACCCCAGTTTGTGCCCTCATATTAAAGTTAGTCTGCTAGTTTGTGCCCCGATATAGAAATTAGTCCGCTAGTTTGTGCCCCCATATAGAAGTTAGTCCGCTAGTTTGTGCCCCCATATAGAAGTTAGTCCGCTAGTTTGTGCCCCCATATAGAAGGTAGTACACTAGTTTGTGCCCCCATATAGAAGTTAGTCTGCTACTGTGTGCCCCCATATAGAAGTTAGTCCGTTGTTTGTGCTCCCATATATAAAAGCTAATCCCTATGTTTGTGCCCCCATGTAAAAGTCAGGCCCCCAGTTTCTGCCCTGCCCCCATATAAAAGTTAGGCCCCCAGTTTGTGCCCCTATGTAAAAGTTTTAGGTCACAAGTGTGTATCCGCAGTTTGGTCTCTTTGCTCCAATAAAAATAATGGAAAAAAAAACGGTCCCGTCATTGTCTTGTTACTGGTACTTGGTGCCGCACGCATCCACAATAACAAGCGGTACGGCGCAGTCGCGCAGGTGATGTAATCATGGCAGCGTGAAATTATTACGTCATCTGCGCCGCAACGCATTGTTATTGTGGATGCAAGAGGCGGGGCCTCCGCTCTGCAATCTCCCGCCATGCACCACGGACGTCTATAGTTAATTTAAGCACGTGGGCGGCGTACATCACCCGGCGGCCGAGTGGGTCCCTACAAGAGCAGCGGGCCCAGGCACTTGCCCGGGTTCACCGGGTGCCGACGATGGCCCTGTATGTAATGCTATACAGTCACTTACACTGTAAAACTAATATTTAGTAAATACCTCAATACAGTGCTCCAATAAACCTAAATACAATGGCCAAATAACATCTCCATACATAAAGTAATATAATAACAGTGATATACAATGTCTAAATATTTCTGCTGTTTAAATAATATCAGGTTTGCCAATTGCTTTGAAACGTCCGCTAGACTCCCGGAAGAACGGTGGATCTCCCAGACTCACGGAAGAGAATGCAAATCTCCTGGGTGCCGCAAATGCTCACCTCTCCTGATGCCCGCACTTATCTGAACTCCCGGACACCGCTGCAAACAACATCAATCTAACCCTAACACTGATCCAATCTAAGTTGATCAGCTCCTGTGTGCCTCTATCACACAATCTAACCCTAATACTCAAACTTAGATTTTATCAGTATTATGACTTATTCAGACGAGCATATAAACCGACCGTGTGACAACCGTTTTTTTAACGGCCGTCACACGGCTGCATGTTTTTCTATGGGTCTGTTCACACGGCCGTTGTTTCAACAGACCTTGTGAAGGGCCCATGAAAAAATAGGGCATGTCCTATTTTTGCCCGTTTTTACGGATCCCTCAATAGACTCAAGTCTATGAGGGATCAGTTTTTCACAGCCGATTTGACACACGCTCAGTTGAATGAAGCCTTAGGGTTAGATTATGTGTCAGAGGCGCACAGGAACAGCTGTCACCCAAGCCTTCAGTCCAGATCACTCTGGACTGATAGGGGTTAAACACTCTGTGAATTAAGACCCTGATTTTAGGGTTTCATGAATCTTAAGTAATTCAATACATTCATACGCAAAATCTCTGTTGGGAAGGAAGAACAGTAAGGGTCTGTTCCAACTTATGTTATACCTACAGTAATAGAACTATTAACAAGTCTCATCATTGATGCATTGAAGTGCTCATTTTGTCAGGAGTTTCGATAAATTTCAACAGGAAACTTTTCTTACGACCTCATGTGCACAGCAGAGCTGTGTGCAGAAGGATGTACGAGGGCACACAGAGCCCCTACATAGTTGTATGCACTCCACCATGCTACCATATGGTGCTCTATACAGTGCAATATTACAAAGTTATTTTCTCCTAGAAGCAATGGGCCATTGCAGCATATCTCCACTCTGACCAATAAATGGGGATCCCAAGAAAATAGACAACGGCTGTCCTAATGGTACAACCCCTTGATCTATAAATTGCTCGGCTGGCTATTAATAGGTTAGGGACAATAAAGTAGGTTATAAATGGTGTTTATACATATCTCATTCGGCAGCGAGGGCCAAAAAAAAAGTATTTGAAGAGCTGGATCTTAAATGTGGGTTTACCAACAAATATCACAAGTTACTGTTTCTTTCTGAGTTGAGTACTAGTAAGAGTTCTTTAGTTCATGCATAGGTGATATAAGTAATTCAATGAGTGAGATAATGTACAATAGAAAAAAAATCCATTGTAGGAAACCTGCATTATATATTATGGATATAGCTTAGCATATAAATTTGAGAGTTTTTTCTTTTTTTTCTTTTTACAGGGGCCTGATACGTTTTATAGAACATAATACAATGCTCGGTTGATACGCAGTTATATTACAAACCAAGATTATTTTTAAGAAGATTGACAGGAAAATGACTTAACATTACATGATAAAAGCACACAATGCTCCTAGTAAGTGAATACACATTCAATCAATCCACTTCTTAGGAAATCAGTTCAATGATAGTATTCTTTAGCTTGATCTATCACTCTTATATTCTAGAATGATTGCATGGTTCAGGTAAGAATAGGTTTTTACAAGAAAATAATAGGTTCTGGGAAATATTAACTGCATGATATCCAGATACAAATTCTCCAGAGATAACTAATTTCTAATGTTGTATATTGGATACTGAACACAAATGGATTGTAAGACTTAGGGTATGTTCACACGCACTAATTACGGACGTAATTCGGGTGTTTTTGCCCCGAATTAGGTCCGAAAAATGCGCCTCGATAGCGTTGACAAACATCTGCCCATTGAAAGCAATGGGCTGACGTTTGTCTGTTCACACGAGGCGTATATTTACGCGCTGCTGTCAAATGACGGCGCGTAAATAGACGCCCGCGTCAAAGAAGTGACCTGTCACTTCTTTGGGCGTAATTGGAGCCGTTATTCATTGACTCCAATGAAAAGCAGCGCCAATTACGTCCGTAATGGACGCGGCGTTCAAGCGCCTGCACATTCCGTTACGGCTGAAATTACGGGGATGTTTCCTCCTGAAAACATCCCCGTAATTTCAGCCGTTACGGACGCTGCCGTGTGAACATACCCTTAAAGGGAACCTGTCACCAGCATTTCAGCTATTAAACACTACTAACCCCTCGCTGGTCGCTGCTGTCAAAAGTTAATTGTCGTTATTCCGGCAGTCTCGTTTGTTCCTCCTCTTATGCCCGCCCACCGCCGAAAACTGGCCTGCCATGAATGCTGAAATATTGTCTGAGATCGCGCGCATGCGCCCGTCATGATCGGACATCCCTTCCCTGCTTCGTCCGGGCCTCAAATCTAGTTACTGCGCATGCGCCGTGTCCCGTTGTGTGCACGCACCAGAACAGGACATTGATGCACAAGCGCGGGATTTTGTGTGTGCTGGGGGGAGGCGAGGAGCTGTCAATCAAAAGTAAGGGACTATGATGTGGAGAAAAGCCGATCAGAAACTAAGCGGCACAGCGCTCACCCGAGCGCTTCTGCTGCTTAGTTTTAGCAATCGGTGGGGATCTCAGTGCTCGGACCCTCACCAATCAAAACTTCTGACATGTCACTATTAGGCTTCGTTCACATCTGCGTCAGGTCTCCATTCATGGGTTCCGTCTGAGATTTCCGTCAGGGGAACCCATGAACGGAATCCAAACTGATTCCAAACTGAAACCATAGGTTTCCGTTTGCATCACCATTGATTTCAATGGTAACGGATCTGGTGCAAGTGGTTTCCATTTGTCACCATTGTGTAAGGGTTCCATCGTTTTGACGGAATGCATAGTGCAGTTGACTACGGTATTGATTCTGTCAAAATGACGGAACCCCTAAACAACTGTGACATACGGAAACCATTTGCACCGGATCCATCACCATTGAATTCTTACTAGTGATCTGTAAAGTGGAAAATGTACATTCTCAGTGAGCATTTAAAGGATTGGTGGGTTGTAAAATGTTGCTTTGAATGAGGGAGAGAGTTCCAGAAGAGAGGAGGGCACAAGTCTTGTATTTGAAAGTGTCAGGAAGTGAGTAAAGCGGTAGAGAAGAGATTGTCATTGGCAAAGTGGGGTAGTAGGTGGGGTACTAACTGTGAATAAGAGAAGAAATGTAGGACGGAGCAAAATTGGGTATGGTTTGTAGGTAAGGGTGACAATTTTAAAATGGTTTCCACATACAGACATGGAATACGGCAGCTCCAGTCCCATAGGGACTGCGAACGGGGCCCGTTCCATCCACTTCAATGTACGCCATCTGTGTGGGAACGGCGCATGCGCCGCTCCCACACAGTCCAATTTGAAATGCGCGCCGTCCGGCGCCATTTTCCTGTGGACCGGAAGTCGCGGCCGGACAGTAAGATTACTACTTCCGGTCGCGGCTTCCGGACTTGTGCACTTGGACCAGCGGCAGCAGACGGAGCGGACGGGCCGGAGGGAGCCGCGGCGGCAGGAGCAGGTAAGAGATTTCTATGTATGTTCGTGTTTGTGTGTGTTTACTACTGTATGTAAACCTACTACACTGTGTGTTAGCTCAAAAAATGGCGACACACAGTGTAGGAGGTTAGACCGTTCAATCCCCTCGTTTATCCCGGCACTAGCCAGGATAAAGGAGGGGGGGGGATGCTGTGAGCTCACTAGAGCGAGGGCTTTTTACCCAATTTTGCAGCATAAAGCAATGTGGTTGCTTTACCACATGCAATGCTGCAATTTTGGGAATGGCTCCATCTAGTGACCAGCAATGAGAAATATTATAAATTAGAATCCAATTGAATCCAATTTATAATATTTCCTGACTCGTGAAAAAAAAAAAAAATTAGAACAATGTTTAATCACCTATACACTAATTGTTTAACAAAAAAAAAAAAACATGTTTTGCTGGCAACACATTCCCTTTAAGTCTGCTTGTCATCAGGCCACAAAAAAGGTGCTACAGTAGTCTAGCCGAGAAAGTGTGTGTGTACTAACATATTGATAGTCTCCTGTGTGTGAAAGGGACAAATGCGGGAAACATTTTTGAGTTGGAGACGGCAGAAGCTAGAGAAATTGTGGATGTGAGACTTAATTGTCGTATTGGGTTTTAAAATGAAAAGAGTTTGCCAAGCCCATTGTGTAGATAGAGAAGAGAAGGGGACAAGTACCTAGTGGCACGTCGATAGAAAGATTACATGGAGAAGAGATTAATTGGGAGTTGGAGATATTAAATGTTCTGTCAGAAAGATAGGAGATCTAAGACAGAGCAAGATCCTGGATGCCTAGTGAGGAGAGAATCTGTAGGAGTAGAAATTGATCGACGACGTTAAAGGCGGAGGATAGGTGAGAAGGATGAGTATGAAGTAATAGCCTTTAGATTTCAGGCTGGGTTCACACAACCTATTTTCAGACGTAAACGAGGCGTATTATGCTTCGTTTTACGTCTGAAAATAAGGCTACAATACGTCGGCAAACATCTGCCCATTCATTTGAATGGGTTTGCCGACGTACTGTGCAGACAACCTGTCATTTACGCGTCGTCGTTTGACAGCTGTCAAACGACGACGCGTAAAAATACAGCCTCGTCAAAAGAAGTGCAGGACACTTCTTTCAGACGTAATTTGAGCCGTACTTCATTGAACTCAATGAAGCACAGCTCAAAATTTACGGCTGTCAGAGAAGCCTCGCAAAATGCGAGGAGGAGCATTTACGTCTGAAACGAGGCAGCTGTTTTCTCCTGAAAACAGTCTGTCTTTTCACACATAAATGCCTGCTATCGTGTGAACATACCCTAACAGTTAGTAGGTCATTGGTAAGTGCTCCCCTTATGAATACGGTGGACTCATAACTAAGCGCCTGTTGTATTTTTTATTCGTTGCTATTAGTCCATCAGCACAATATTTTTGGTGCCGTTTGGGTTAATAGTAGAATGGACCTGTCACCTTACTTTGCTGCCTTTTAATTTTGACAGTATCCACCTAAAATCTAACATATATAGAACTGGGCAGACTATTGGTTGAGAACTGCTGTCAGAGAAAACAATGAACACAGAATGGATTATTTCTGTTCAATCTTTCTGTTTCTCTTGAAATATACGGTGTCAGTGATGTCTAGCAGTCACGTATTTCCTCTTGTTCTTTTGAAATAACTATAATAAAATTAAACAATGTTGTTTTGTGTCGAGTGCTTTTATGGAGACCTATGCACCATAATGGTTACTTATGGATTATAAACAAAGCCTGTATAGTCTGATCATGTAGTAGTACTCTCTTTCATATGTACAATGCTACTTGCTTAGCTACCGAATGTATACTAGCAAGAAGTTACTGGAAAAAGTGGTCCTATATGGGAAAAAATGTGATTTAATTGAACTTTTTTTCTGAGTATCACGGGACCGGGCACCAGGCAGGGGGGTTGGGTTGTCTTGAATCATTCAATAGTAATTGAAGTGTTCTGAAGAGAATAGTCTTTGCTTATTTCTTTGCAGATACATTAAGGACAGCTTTAGGGGACAGAATACCTCCTGTACTTAAAATTCATTATAAAACACTGTTCATATCAACATATATTGATAAGGATTAAAAAATATATAGTCACCTCCGGTGCAGATTTTTCCATTTGCAAACCAGCAATAAGAGTCTGACTTTGGAGCGATACTATTTGGAAAGTGAATAGGCCTCCCCATGTATCTGACCATATCTGTTCCCATATCAACAACATATGTACGGTATAGTTCACAGGTCTTTATATCTGTATCCAAAATCACATAGTCTGTATATCCATTGCCGTTTAGATCTGTCTTAATCCATTGGTTAAACCCATAAAAGTGAATGTTCTTTGAATGCTTGACTAAACTGGACCCGGAAACCCAGCTCTGGTCCCTCCTGCTGTTATTCATGGCATATGCAGTAAAGTAGATTGCATTGTATATGGTCCCAAATAAGGGAGACACCTAAAAAATGAGAAACAATTATTGTTATCAATAATTCTATAATGATATATTTATTTAAAGACAAAAACTAATGTTCATAAGATTTATAAATTTATCATATACAACCTAATACAAAGGGTCATGTAAAAAAAAAATGCACCAAATTGGAAACAGAAAAATGATACAGATTTGATTATGATGCCCAGTAGATGAGTATGGCAGGGGCTACAAATAACGACAGGTCAGAAAAACATGATAAATGAAGTCGCACATTTATACGTGTCGGAAAGACTGTCTCAGGGACAAAAATATGTCATTTTTCAAGGTATTTATGCTGGAAAACCGGCTTAAATGCATTGATAAATCTGCCCCATTATGCAGAAATATGTCTCATAAATTATGCATATTGCATGAGACCATATCCAATGATGATGAACATTTGCAATAGTTTTCTCATGTATCTCAATATGTATGACACCCCATTAGAAAATGTTGGTTGGATTATTTATATGATGCATAGAACTGCATAAGTTTTAAACATTGTAAACTTACATGTATAATTGTGTTCTGATGATATTCTGTTCAGTATTCATGAAAACACTAACCATTTTTCCCAGTAAATACCTGTATATAAATAACCTACATTCTAACTATAAAGCTGACCATACACATCACATTAATCCGTATCCCATCGATTTCCATGGGTTTCTACTGATAATCTAATGTATGTCGGGCCGCCTAACTGTCCCCTGAAGGCAGATTTTGGGGAAAAGAGAATTGGTCACATTGGAGTTCAAGAACAAGATGTTCAATCCTTTGGTCTACCAGAAAAAAAGCTGCTGTCAGTGGTTTGTTTACGGCAAGGTCGGTGGAGATCGCTGTCAGCCAAACAAGCGTGCAGCCGACAGCTATCTTATGTGTATGGCCAGCCTAAAACAGAAGGTGATGCTGAAACTTTACAATGTATGAATGTATAATATTGCAACACTTAGGCTTCTTAAAGGGATTATCCCACAAAATATATTATCTTCACAGTGATAGCACCTGTAAAAATAATAAACATTGTTGTCAGTGGTAGCGCTCCCTAGTTTTTTCTTTAGCGCCAATATCTACATCCACCTACCGTGGCAGGCAGCGGTGGACACGTATTTATACATTCTTGTGATGCAGCCATTGTAATCTCTATTCAATCTGGCTTCTGGGGGCAAGCTTAAAATGTCAGTAATCGCAATGAATTGCTGAAAGCTAGAGAGGCAGGAGGGTCCCGTGGTGCAGCGCAAACACAAATGGACCAGAGTAAGGAAAGGTGTAATATTTTTTAAAAAAAGCATCAAAATTATGTTTTGAGATGTAGTTTATCTTTTAAAACATTAGACTGCTGATTTATGCTACTGGTTGGATTTTTTTGTATAACCACCACAACCGTGTACATATGAGCCGTAATACTGTGCAGTAAAACTGCATTGCAGGCCATATAGCTCTGCGTGGGGTCCCATATCTTTTAACAAGTTTTCCTCTTGAAGCGCTGAAAATTAGGGCAAACGTGATCTGATATACGTTATCCGGACTCCACCTAAAAAAATCTCCTAAATGAAGCACTCGTTCTGCCTCATCATCGACTGCATTATTAACATTGTCTTTTTCTTTTTTTTTAGTCTTCATAATTTATGCCGCCCTCTTCAGTCTGTCGCCTTAGGTGGCTGCCTAATCCACCTACCCCTCGTCCCGACCATACAACCGACCATGGAGTTATGTCTCTTTGGGACATATGAATGTAGCTCCAGCTTTGTGCTCCTTTTAAGCATATACTGCATGTGACTTTATTCTGTTTATACTCCTGCAGGGCAAGCATGGCAACTTAAATTCCCCCACAGCCCTGCAGTTTATTATCTGAACACTCCTGCTGTTGAACGATCATGACATTATATTTTTTTATCTACTTGCCTAAAGCCAATCATTTCAATTCTATGTAATGAATTAATCAGAGGCGTAGCTAGGTTCTCCAGCACCCGGGGCAAAGATTTAGTTTGGCTCCCCCCCCCCCCAACCTCTTTCCCGACATCTCCAGAACCAATCTCAGTACATAAATACAACACCAGCACACATGCAGCTTAATTTAGTGCAATCCCTGCCGTATAGGTGTGTACGGCGTAAAACTACAGCTCCCAGCATGGCCCGAACAATGGTAAGGATATGCTCGGAGATGCTGTTTCACAAAAATAAATCCTATCATAATCATCTCGCTGCAGATCATACAGTGACTACATTACTGATTAGAGGCAGAATAAACATTTACATTAAGTGACTCACCGGTGACGTCTCAGATTCTAGTTCTTTCTCTCCATCCGGTCCAGACCTCTATGATGACTTCTCCCGATCACAGCCCATTTCTGCAGTTTGCCGCTCAGATGTCTTCAGCTTCTCACTTTTCCAACATTTCTACACCTATAAATAAATATAAAGTTATCATTATACCACACACTACGCCCCTTAATATAATAGCGCCATACACTGCACCTCTAATTATAATAGCACCATACACCATGTCCCACACACACACTGTGCCCCCTCTAGATAGTGCCTGCCATAGAGCCCCCTTTAGATAGTGCCTGCCATAGAGCCCCTGTAGATAGTGCCCCCATATAGACCACCCCAGTATATAGTGTCCCAAAAATAACTCCCCCTATAGTGCTCTACAGATAGCCCCCCCTGTATATAGCCCCCTGTAGATATAGCCCACCCCTGTATATAGAGCTCTACAGATAGCCCACCCCTGTATATAGCCCTCTGTAGATATAGCCCACCCCTGTATATAGTGCTCCACATATAGTCCACGCCTGTATATAGTTTTTCACAGATAGCTCACCCCTGTATATAGCCCCCCCTTGTACATATAGTCCACCCCTGTACATAGTGCTCCACCCCAGTATATAGTGCTCCACAGATAGCCCACCCCTGTATATACTATATACAAGGGTGGGCTATCTGTGGAGCACTATATACAGGGGTGGACTATATGTACAAGGGGGCTATATACAGGGGTGGGCTTTCTGTGGAGCACTATAGGGGGAGCTATTTGTGGGATACTATATACAGGGGTGGGCTATATCTACATGGGGACTATATACAGGGGTGGGCTATATCTACAGGGGGACCATATCTACAGGGGGACCATATCTACAGGGGGACCATATCTACAGGGGGACCATATCTACAGGGCTGGGATATACACAGGGGGGCTATATCTACAGGGGTGGGCTATACACAGGGGGGCTATATCTACAGAGGGGAGCTATATACAGGGATGGGCTATATACAGGGGTGGGCTATATACAGGGGGAATATATCTACAGGGGGACCATATCTACAGGGGGACCATATCTACAGGGGGGCCATATCTACAGGGGGGCTATATCTACAGGGGGGCCATATCTACAGGGGAACCATATCTACAGGGGGACCATATCTACAGGGGGACCATATCTACAGGGCTGGGATATACACAGGGGGGCTATATCTACAGGGGTGGGCTATACACAGGGGGGCTATATCTAGAGGGGGGCTATATACAGGGGTGGGCTATACACAGGGGGGCTATATCTACAGAGGGGGGCTATATACAGGGATGGGCTATCTACAGTGGGGCTATATCTACAGGGGGGCTATATCTACAGGGCTGGGCTATATACAGGGCGACTATATCTACAGGGGGGCTATATACTGGGGTGGGCTATCTATGGAGCACCATATACAGGGGTGGGCTATATCTACAGGGGGCTATATACTATATAGCCCACCCCTGTATATGGTGCTCTATAGACAGCCCACTCCAGTATATAGCCCCCCCTGTAGATATAGTCGCCCAGTATATAGCCCAGCCCTGTAGATATAGCCCCCCCTGTAGATATAGTCGCCCAGTATATAGCCCAGCCCTGTAGATATAGTCCCCCTGTAGATAGACACCCCCCGTAGATAAAGCCCCCCCATAGATAAAGTCCCCCGTGTAGACAAAGTCCCCCCCCCGTGTAGACAAAGTCCCCCCCCCGTGTAGACAAAGTCCCCCCCGTGTAGACAAAGTCCACCCCCCCCGTGTAGACAAAGTCCCCCCCCCCATGTAGACAAAGTCCCCCCCGCAGATACAGCCGCACACTTCTATTACAATTTAAAAAAAAATAAAAAATATTTCAAACTCACCTTATTCCCGCTCACACGCCGTCCGGCAGCCATGGAGACCTGCTCTCTTCTGCGCAGGTCTCCAGGGGGTTGAACACAGCGTCTATGAAAGGCACTGATTGGCTGGGCAGGATGACTTTCCCTGTCAGTCAGTCAGCGCCTTTCATCGACGGAAGCGTCACTGGTACAAAAGGTACCAGTCGCTTCATTCGTGGAAAGGCGCTGAATGGCCGGGCACGGAACGTGCCCGGTCATTCATTGCTTCTAATTGTACCTGTGTCCTTGCGACACAGGTACAATTATAGTGCAGGAGGAGGTGGCGCTGGCGCCCCCCTCTGAACTGCGCCCGGGGCACATGCCCCGCCTTCCCCCCCCTAGCTACGCCCCTGAATTAATAATGGTTCTTACATTTGGTCACAAACCACTACATTTCCACATACCTCTGTGAGATTTGCTTTGGAAATAACCTCGCCACTGTCGATTGCTTCTTGGAGGGCTTGATAGAAGTTTTTCTGCTCTGACTCCACAGTGATTGTGAGTACAGCATCATAGGCAGCCCTAAGCTTGGAGCTTAGCCTCAGTATCTCATATGGCGTCTTATGATAAGGTAAACTGTAGTATAGAGTATCATAAGGGATGAACACATAGGTGCCATCTGTCATTTTCATGTCGTGTGCAATCTCCAGAAGTTGTCGTTGTGGTTGTCCTCCAATAAGTACAGAATGCATGCACATGATGATCACTGCAATATATAGACAAATGACCTAAATATTACACCTTATATTACAATGTTTTACTGCTAAATTTTAACGTGCTAAAACCGGAAAGATTTTTTTTGGGCAATAATATTTTGTTGACATATTATCATCATACGAACAGCACATGAATCATGTCATTTCATCAAAGTACTGTTGAGCAGCAACTATACATCAATTGACATTTTATTAGCTCAACAAATGACATATATAATTGTATTGTGTTAGACTATAAAAGATAAGTATTTATGCTGCTGACCTTTCTATCATTTATTAGTACTTTTTAGCTCTACTCCATGAGGGCTGAGGTATGATCAGTGCCTCCAGGTTGCCTACATTGTTTATTGATCTATTGAGATCATAAGTCCACTTCCTATATGAGTTTTGATGATGCCGAAGGCTCTCTCTATATATGCGTCTGCTCCCCATGCTTTACACTGCAGCTATACTTGATCAGATTGTCTGCTGTATAGAAGTACTAGTCCACAAAAAGCACACCATGAAGACAGTACATACAGTGCAGATTACCAAAACAGCAATGACAGAATTACTTTAAATTGAGAAAAAAGACTTGATGCCATTAAAATCTGTACAACATAAGCAAAGATTGCATTTGGCGAGTTTCCCCAAATCGTTTTTGATTACTTATTTTACTATAGAGGTTCATATAACATCTCGCTGCAGCCTTTTAGCCCCCAAAAATGCGCGCAAAAACGCTGCGAAAAAATGCTGTGTGTGAAACCGGCCTAACCAATACGGTAATTGGGAGGTAAGATAAAGTAAAAAGGTATAATTAACATCACCTATTAAGGCCTAGTTCACATGAAATATTTTACAGGCAGAAAAAAATCTGCCTGAAAATTCCTTCACCTGCTCAAAATACCTTCATCTGTACAAAATACCTGCCTGCACTTTCTGGTCGCGGTTTTCGCTGTGTTGGCTATTTGCTGTGAACTTTACATCCCAATTGAATTTGATGGGGAATACGCGCAAATAGAAAAGCAACGAAAACGCAGCATAAATTGACATGCTGCAAATTTAAAATGCGCACCGCAGGGCAATTTATGAATGTTTTTGCTGTGGGGTTTTTTCGGCAGCGTGGGTATGAGATTTTTTAAATCTCAATCACTTTGCTGCTACTGTAAATGCTGTGGAATTTCCGCACAGAATTCCGTCGCAGAATTTACGATCTCTGTGCTCACTTTGTGCCCATTATTTGAACTGAATCCTACTTACTTGCATTATCTTTTCTACTTTAGACAATTAAACTATATGAGGAATGAAAGGTGTACTTCAGTACAAGTGCAGCAGCATAAACGTTCCTTATTCAGCCCAATTACTATACCAAATTGCCGGCCTTTTATTTTATGAACTAAATCACAAACTCTTTATATGAACTACCAATATGTACAATGTTTATTACAATGACTTCAGAGAACACAAGTTAAGAATATCTGCCAACTTACAGCGTAGGTTGTCAACCTTCCGGACTTTCTCCAGAACTTGCCGAGTACTCTTACCATCCTCTCCCATAGACACGACTATTCCCACTGGCAATCCATTACTGCGAAGGGCATTTGCCACTTTCCTGCCAGTGTCCCTCCAAATGTCTTCATTTGATGAAATAACCCCAACGTGTGCCCACTGGAAATACTTCATTACATTAAAAAGGACTTTGGTGGGAGAAGGTAGCGTCCTGGCAAAGGTGGGGTAACTGTTTATATTGTCCAGCTCATAGTTGATGCAGGCCCAAGAAAATACAGCCTTGTTCCAGTTTTTCCCTAAAAGAGTAGCAGCATCACAATACCCTGGATTGGAAGGGCCAACAAACCCTGATGCAACCATCGAGTATGTAAGGAAAGTTGAAAGAGCCTTTGAAGTTTGGCAATCTTCGTCAAGTATCACATAGGTAAAAGACAGTCCCAAATCTAAAGTAGCATCTTTGTTGATGCGTTCAATGGCTAGCTTGGCAGCAACATTTGGAAGGGCTTTGAAAAACAATGGGTCACAGGTCCAAGGTCCGACAACACCTACTTTGTACGGGAGAGAGTTAACTAGCTGTGGGAAACAGACAATAACCAGAATTGTCCACCAGAGAAGATACTTGGATGGAAAAGTCGAAAATTTAAGGTATTCATTTTCAGTCCATTTTGGGTACCTGGTACATTTTAATACAAAGCTCTGAAAATAAAAGGGCTCTTGTAGCATTGCACTACTGCATGTATCTGCACAAGTCAATAAAGATTATACTTCCAACTTCACTTTACAATGGTCACAAGATGGCTATGACTTCATATCCAGGGTATGCCTGTTAATAAAAAACAGCAAATATTAGAAGTACAATAAAAAGAAATCTAATAGCTCTCATGTGAGAAAACAGTTCTGCCCACTGGAAGTTGTCTTATCTAGCACATATATCTGTTGTAATTGTAAATTCATCCTTATTTCAATATAATAAAGTAGAAGCATTCTATAAGGCCTTATTCACACAAGTTTGTCTGATTTGCGTCCGCAAAAAACGTCAGTTTTCATTCATATGAATGTCCGTGTTGCGTCAGTGGGGTTTCCGTTTGTCATCCATTTTTCTCGTCTGTGTTTCTTCTCTGCAAGCCCTTCCTGGTTTCACTGTTCTATAGTTCTCTACATCTCTTTAGCAACTGATGTGCGAAAAACAGACCTCATGCGGATGTCGTCCGTGTGCTGTCCGTTATTTCACGCACCCATAGACTTTAATGAGCAAGTCTGTATATTACTAAGCTCTATATTTTCTGAACATCACTGATATTTAAAGCAACAGGAAAAAATATTCAATAATGAGCCTATACTGTCCAAGCCAGCAACAAAGTCAAATGTCTAGAAAAAGTCAGTCTTTATTAATAGATACAAATGAGACAAACTAATTTAACCCCAAAATATGATAAAAAATATTAAAACATCCTGGGTCAAAATCCACCACAGCAACTTGTCAGGCAGTAGTAATGTATCAAAAACGAATGCGTGAAAAATGGACAGCACGTTTTAAACAAACATGGGATCAAAAAGAAAAAAAAATCCAACATGACCTATCCCCTCTTCCCTCCAAGAATAAACTAATATGCATGGATAGCTTTAAAGGGGTTGTCAAGTCCCTTAAAATTGATGGCCTATTTTAAGGATAGGCTATCAATATCTGATTGGTTTGGGTCCGACCTTCAGGACCCCCAATTGAAGTGAATGGGAGAAGGCTGTAGTAATGTGAACCACCGCTACAAGTGTGTCGGCAATTCACAGTACGAGAAGATATGAAGGGGAAGCAGCGCTCGTACAAACTGCTGCAGCCTCTTCAAAACAGCTGATTGGTGGGGGTCCCGGGAGTCGGACCCTAACCGATCAGATATTCATGGCCTATCCTGAGGATAGGCCATCTGTTTTTAGGGACTGAACAACCCCATTAACAGAATTCAATATCATTGTGTAAACTGATACAATGGAAGATGAGCAAATGAGTATTGGGCACGGGACTGTATGACAATGAACACTTATGGGTTAAAGTTAGTGACAAACCTGATATGCATGGCAGGCAAGAAAGGAAGAGACGTCTGCTCCCAAGAAATAAATGCATGATGGCTAAAGATCAAATGGCCATATCTAGAGGGGTAAATATAAATATAAAGTCTCCTTTTCCATGTTACTTAGTTTCTTTTTAGATCATGTCAAATTTATTGGAAAGCATAAGTATGTGAATAGTCTTATCAAAGAGTTAAACATTAGATATCAATCTTTGCAATATTTATTGCAGCAGTCAAGGAAATGAATAGCAACAGCATGAAAAGAGCACCCCCAACAGGCTTAGAACATAAGTTTGTTAATGTTCTATGATGTGAGTGAGTGAGTGAGTGAGTGAGTGAGTGAGTGAGTGAGTGAATATGGTTTTACCAAATGCATGATTTTTACCTCAGCAACTACCTACCCTAGACATTACATCTATATTAATAGAATGTAAAATGCATATACACATATAGAAGCTCCAGCAAAAAAAATACTTTTTGCACATCTCATTATCCTTATAGGGCTGTCCTTGAGATATGTTACTGTATTTATTTTCACCATGTTGCACCTTGTAACTCTATGCAAGTGAAGATCTGATTTCTTGGACTAGCCATATTTTGATCCAAGAAAATAAATATGTATGTATGTATGCTCAAGAAGGCACATGTACAGGCCCGTCTGAAGTTTGCAAATGAACATCTGGATGAATCTGAGAGTGATTGGGAGAAGGAGCTGTGGTCAGATGAGACTAAAATTGAGCTCTTTGGCATTAACTCAACTCGCCGTGTTTTTTGAGGACGAGAAATGCTGCCTATGACCCAAAGAACACCGTCCCCACTGTCAAGCATGGAGGGGGAAACATTATGTTTTGGGGGTGTTTCTCTGCTAAGGGCATAGGACTACTTCACCGCATCTATGGGAGAATGGATGGAGCCATGTACCGTCAAATCCTGAGTGACAACCTCCTTCCCTCCACCAAGACATTAAAAATGGCTCGTGGCTGGGTCTTCCAGCACGACAATGACCCGAAACATACAGCCAAGGCAACAAAGGAGTGGCTCAAAAAGAAGCACATTAAGGTCATGGAGTGGCCTAGCCAGTCTCCAGACCTTAATCCCATCGAAAACTTATGGAGGGAGCTGAAGATCCGAGTTGCCAAGCAACAGCCTAGAAATCTTAATGATTTACAGATGATCTGCAAAGAGGAGTGGGCCAAAATTCCATCTAACATGTGTGCAAACCTCATCATCAACTACAAAAAACATCTGACAGCTGTGCTTGCCAACAAGGGTTTTGCCACCAAGTATTAAGTCTTGTTTGCCAAAGGGATCAAATACTTATTTCTCTGTGCACAATGCAAATAAATATATATAATTTTGACAATGTTATTTTTATTTTTATTTTTTATATAATCTATCTCTCACTGGTAAAATTAACCTAGCCTAAACATTCTAGACTGTTCATGTCTTCGACAGTGGGCAAACTTACAAAATCAGCAAGGGATCAAATACTTCCTTCACTGTATATATATATATATATATATATATATATATATATATATATATATGTATATATATATGTATATATATATATATATATATATATATATATATATATATATATATATATACACACACACTGGTCAGCCATAATATTAAGACCATCCCATCTGCCTTATATTGTGAAGGTCCCTCTCGTGCCACAAAAAAAGGGATTAACCCTTTTTGGACCGGTTATGGACTCCACAAGTCCTCTGAAGGTGTCCTGTATATCTGCTAGGTTGTGAGATGGGACCTCCAGTACATCCCAAATATACTTATCAGATTGTGATCTGAGTAATTTGGAGACCACGTCAATGCCTTGAGCTCTTTGTCGTGTTCCTCAAACAATCTCTGAACAAGTTTTGCAGTGTGGCAAGGCACATTATCCTGCTAAAAGAGGCCACTGCCATTAGGGAACACTGTTACCATAAATTGGTGTATTTGCTCTGCAACAATGTTTAGGAAGGTGGTAAATATCAAAGTAACATTCACATGAATGCCAGGATCTAAGGTTTCTCAGCAGAACATTGCCCACCAGCTTGCCTTCCTCCCATAGTGTATCCTGGTGCCAGCTCTTGCTGAGGTAAACAATGCACACGCACCCTGCCGTCCCCATGGTGTAAAAGAAATTGCCATTCATCAGACCAGGCCACCATTTACCATTCCTCTCTTGTCCAGTTCTGATGCATACGTGTCCATAGTAAGTGCTTTTGTCTTGGACAACGGTTAACATGGGCACTCTGACCGTTTTGCAACTATGCTGCCCCAAATGAATCAAGCTGCGATGCACTGCGTGTTCTGACACCTTTCTATCCTAGCTAGCTTCTGAGGGATCGGACAAGACATGCTAGCCTTTCTCCCCTCTTGGACCACTTTTGGTATGTTATAACCACTGCATACTGGTAACACCCCACAATGAAGGGGAATTGCTCTGACCCAGTAGTCTAGTCATCACAATGTGGCCCTTGTCAAAGTTGCTCAAATCCTTACAGTTGCCTATTTTTCCTGCTTAAAACACATGAACTTTAAGTACTGACTGTTCACTTGCTGTCTAACATAACCCACCCCTTGACAGGTGCCATTGTAACAAAATAATCAATGTTATTCACTTTACCTTTCAGTGGTTTTAATGTTGTGGCTCAACTATATATATATGAATCATATTGATATGTTGGCTTGAATAAACCACACTTTTTTTTCATCTACCCTACTGGAGTGCTGCAAGATTTACTTTTGGATATCGATATAGTCTTTGGATCGGGACTACTTGCTCGGCACCCGTTTACAAGTAAAAGTCTTTCCTTGTTTTTTTTTTAGTGCTGCTGTCTTCTCTGCTGGTGTGTGTATGTGTATATATATATATATATATATATATATATGTGTACTTATATCTACCATAATGAGACTTGCAGGTTTTTAAGATATGTAATACAAGTCGGCACGGTTCAGACACCACTAAACTCACAACATCATAGGTCCTCAATGTAGATACATGTAACTGCATGGTAGTCACCGTTATAAAGTAACGAAATATGAGGTACATGTTTTAACAAAAATGCCAACATTATCCCATTTACTGAGTCTGCTGTAAAATAAATGTACGTCAAGCACTAACAGAACCGCATAAATTTTTTCTCCTGAATGATTCACTAACACAATTGTCTGAAAAGTAGTTTTTACATCTCCATTTTTATACAATTTACAAAGCCTCAATATGTTATTGCTGCCCTACTAATATGGGCAACTAGATTAAATATTACCTATTATGCCTCAATGCCCGTAACCTGCTGTAATTCTGTAGGCCCTTGTTTCATGTCTCACCTATTTCTGTCACTCTCCATCAATGACTCCTTGGTCTACAGTAGAGTTATTCATTAAAGTCAAAATTATTCCATTAAAATGTAAATGTGTATACTACACAAACAGAAATCTCAGGCCTCTGGGTCACCGAAGCTTTAATGCATTTTGGTTTTATGATACTGAATACCCTGCACAGAAATTAAAGCACTCAGTTTATTTAATCGTATCATCTTAAAAACATCCAATAATCATGGCAAATAAATTCAATGCAAAATTTAAAATATAATTAAACGATGGAAACTAATCAATTGTTAGGATGAACCATGATGAAAATAACATTGTTAGAAAGTAGCACTGAATATGAATCTGTACACTAAAATTTATTAGAAATAATTATATTTTAATTACATTTGTTGTCTTGAAAAATAGGGACAGGCCATGATGGTAAGAAGTGCAAACGACTGCATACTAGAATACACAACTGACTTGTGTAATGATAAGGCCCCCTTTCACATCACATTTGTGCCGTATGTTTTTCATGTACATTGGGGAAGTTTCCCGACGTATGCGATAAACGTGTCTCATATAGCTGGGGCTTAGCTAGGGGGGCAGGCTGGGCATGTACCCCGGGCACAACTTAGAGCGGGCGCCAGGGCCGCACCGTCCATGACGGCGGCCTGCTGCCTCTCTGAGGTGTCAGTGGCGCCACTGAAACCAGCCGCCGCCACATCCTCCTGCACTATAATTGGACCTACATCTATAGGACACAGGTACAATTAGAAGAAATGAATGGCGGGGTACATTCCGTGGCCAGTCATTCAGCGCCTTTCTACAAGTGAAGTGGTGCGATACTTTGCGCTGCTTGCGTCTTTGAAAGGCGCTGATTGACAGGGAAAGTCATTCTGCACTGCCAATCAGCGCCTTTCATAGACGCAAGCGGCGCGATCACGTCCTCGCTCTCCTTGCGTCGTTTTAATCCCCAGGAGACCTGCACAGAAGAGAGCAGGTCTCCATTGCCGCCAGACGGAGCGGGAACGGGATTGAGGTGAGTTTGTATAGTTTGTTTTTTTATCCTAATAAAAAAAGTGTGTGGCATTATTTACGGGGGGTGACTTTATCTACGGGGGTTGCTTTATCTATAAGGGGGGGCTTTATCCATGGGGGGCTTTATTTATGGGGGGGCTCTATCTACAGAGGGGGGCGATATACTGGGGTGGGCTATATGTAGAGCACTATATGCAGGGTGGGCTATATGTGGAACACTATATACAGGAGTGGGCTATATCTACAGGGGGCTATATACAGGGGTGGCCTATCTGTGGAGCACTATACACAGGGGTGGGCTATATGTGGAGCACTATATACAGGGGTCGGCTATATCTACAGGGGGCTATATACAGGGGTGGGCTATCTGTGGAGCACTATAGGGAGAGCTATATGTGGGACACAATACAGGGGTGGTGTAATGATAGGGGTAGGGAAACTGACAAGTGAGCCCTAATCTACCCGCCACTCTGTCCCTGCCTACTTGCAACGACCCGCCCTAGGCGACGGGGTACAACTGGGCGGCGGTCCCTACGCTCAGTAAGTGCACGAAACAGACAAGGGTACACAAAGCTAGGGAAATGGGGCAGTTGCCCACGGCAACACCGCGAGCAACAAGAGAGGTGAACGAGCCGAGTCAAACCAGGAGAGTACGAGGTACCAAACGCAGAGCAGAAGAGTAGTCAGTAAGCCAGGGTCAGTATGGAGCAGGATCAAGTAGTCAGGAGCTGTAGCTGGGCCAGGAAACCACACGAGAAGAATCACAAGCACTGGAGGAACAGGAAAGGCAGGTATAAATAGACAGAGGGCGGGAGCTAGCTGAGTCTGGCCAGGCTGCGATAGGCTCTCCCACTCCTAAGCCTGCCAGCCTGAGTGGTGGAAGCTGGAGTCAGTCTCAGACACATAGACTCAGGTGCCGACTGATTACCTATGGGCGTTAACCCCGCTGTGCCTGGCAGATCCTTTACAGTACCCCCCCTTTTATGAGGGGCCACCGGACCCTTTCTAAGTGGACCTGGTTTATTGGGGAAACGAAGGTGGAACTTCCTGACCAATACCCCAGCGTGAACATCCCGGGCGGGTACCCAAGTCCTCTCCTCAGGCCCGTATCCCCTCCAATGGACCAGGTACTGGAGGGAGCCTTGGACCATCTTGCTGTCCACAATCTTGGCCACCTCGAATTCCACTCCCTCAGGGGTGAGAACGGGAACAGGAGGTCTCCTCGAGGGAGCCAAGGACGGGGAGCAGCGTTTAAGGAGGGAGGCATGAAACACATCGTGTATTCGAAAAGATGGGGGCAACTCCAGTCGGAAGGAGACAGGATTGAGGACTTCAATGACCTTATACGGCCCAATAAACCGGGGAGCAAATTTCTTGGACGGGACCTTAAGGCGCAAGTTCCTAGACGATAACCACACCAGATCCCCGACCATAAACAAGGGGTTAGCAGAACGTCTTCTATCAGCCTGAGATTTTTGTACGCTCTGGGATGCCTCTAGGTTCTTCTGAACCTGGGCCCAGACTGTGCACAGTTCCCGATGAACGACCTCTACCTCGGGATTGTTGGAACTACCAGGTGAAACAGAGGAGAACCGTGGATTAAACCCAAAATTACAGAAAAAGGGGGAGACCCCTGACGAGTTACTGACCCGGTTAATGAGGGAAAATTCGGCGAGGGGAATGAATGAGACCCAATCATATTGACAGTCAGAGATAAAACACCTTAAATATTGTTCTAGAGATTGATTAGTCCTCTCAGTTTGGCCATTAGTTTCAGGATGGAAGGCAGAGGAGAAGGACAGATCAATCTCCAACTTTTTACAGAAGGCTCTCCAAAACAATGAAACAAATTGTACCCCTCTGTCCGAAACAATATTGACAGGGACCCCATGGAGACGCAGGATGTGTTTGACAAACAAGGTAGCTAACGTCTTGGCATTGGGTAGTTTCTTGAGAGGCACAAAGTGGCACATCTTACTGAAGCGGTCTACTACAACCCACACCACCGACTTGCCTTGAGATGGAGGCAAATCGGTGATAAAATCCATGGAGATATGGGTCCAAGGTCTCTGGGGAATGGGCAAAGAACGTAGTAAGCCCGCTGGTCGGGACCTGGGAGTCTTGGACCTAGCACAAACCTCACAAGCGGCGACGTAGGCCTTAACGTCTTTAGGCAACCCAGGCCACCAATAGTTTCTGGCAATGAGGTATTTGGTACCCAGGACGCCTGGATGACCAGATAGTGCAGAGTCATGGTTTTCCCTAAGTACCCTTAGCCGGAATAGCAGGGGAACAAACAGCTTGTCCTCAGGAAGGTTCCCGGGAGCTGAACCTTGATCAGCCGCGATTTCTGAGGCTAAATCAGAATCAATAGAAGAAATGATTATACCAGGAGGCAGAATACAAGCAGGATCTTCCTCCAAAGGGGGGCTGGCCATGAAGCTACGCGACAGTGCATCGGCCTTAATATTTTTAGACCCAGCCCTATAGGTAATCAAAAAGTTGAATCTGGTAAAAAATAGCGCCCATCGAGCTTGTCTCGGGTTTAGCCTCCGGGCAGATTCTAGGAAAACCAGATTCTTGTGGTCGGTAAGGACCGTTACCTGCTGCCTAGCCTCCTCCAGGAAGTGGCGCCACTCTTCAAATGCCCATTTAATGGCTAAGAGTTCGCGGTTGCCAATATCATAGTTACTCTCAGTGGGCGAAAACTACCTGGAGAAGTAGGCACAGGGACGGAGATGGGTGAGGGACCTGGTACCCTGGGACAAGACAGCCCCCACTCCCACCTCGGATGCGTCAACTTCCACGATAAATGGCTCCATTTGGTTGGGCTGAACCAGCACCGGGGCCGAGATAAAGCACTTCTTAAGGACCTCAAAAGCCTGGACAGCCTCAGGAGGCCAGTGGAGGAGATCAGCACCTTTGCGAGTGAGGTCCGTAAGAGGCTTAGCGGTGACCGAGAAGTTAGCAATAAATCTCCTGTAATAATTAGCGAACCCCAAGAAACACTGTAACGCCTTCAGGGAGGCAGGTTGGACCCATTCCGCCACAGCCTGGACCTTGGCGGGGTCCATGCGGAATTCATGAGGAGTGAGGATTTGACCCAAAAATTGTATCTCCTGTACCCCAAACACAAATTTTTCAGTTTTCGCAAACAGTTTGTTTTCCCGAAGGACCTGGAGCACCTTCCTGACATGCTCAATGTGGGAGGACAGGTCCTTGGAAAACACCAGTATGTCATCAAGGTACACTACAAGAAAAACCCCCAGGTAATCCCTTAAAATTTCATTTATGAAATTCTGGAAGACAGCAGGAGCATTACACAACCCAAAGGGCATGACGAGGTATTCGAAATGACCTTCGGGCGTGTTAAACGCAGTCTTCCACTCATCCCCCTCTTTGATGCGGATAAGGTTATACGCCCCCCGTAGATCAAACTTAGAGAACCATTGGGCCCCCTGAACCTGATTAAAGAGATTAGGAATCAAAGGAAGGGGATACTGGTTCCTTACAGTGACCTTATTCAAGTTACGGTAGTCAATGCATGGCCTAAGACCACCATCCTTCTTCCCTACGAAGAAGAAGCCAGCACCTACCGGAGAAGCAGAGGGGCGAATGTAACCCTTGGCCAGGCATTCCTGGATATACTCTCTCATGGCTTCACGTTCGGGACAAGAAAGATTAAATATCCTACCCTTAGGGAGCTTAGCTCCTGGTACCAATTCAATAGCGCAATCGTATTCTCTATGAGGAGGTAACACTTCGGAGGCCTCCTTAGAGAAAACATCAGCGAAGTCCTGCACAAACTCAGGTAGCGTGTTCACCACCTCAGGGGGAGAAATAGAATTAACAGCAAAACATGACGTCAAGCATTCATTACCCCATTTGGTAAGCTCCCCAGTATTCCAGTCAAACGTGGGATTATGCAACTGCAACCAGGGAATGCCTAAAACCAAATCGGACGATAATCCCTGCATCAACAGTACAGAGCACTGCTCCAAATGCATGGAGCCAACAAGGAGTTCAAAAACAGGGGTATGCTGTGTAAAATAACCATTAGCAAGAGGAGTGGAGTCGATACCCACTAGCGGGACAGGTTTAGGCAAATCAATCAATGGCATAGCTAGAGACATAGCAAATTCCACAGACATGATATTAGTAGAAGACCCTGAATCCACGAAGGCACTGCCGGTAGCAGACCTACCACCAAAAGAGACCTGAAAGGGAAGCAAGATTTTATTACGTTTCATATTTACGGGAAATACCTGTGCGCCCAAGTGACCTCCCCGATGATCACTTAGGCGCGGAAGTTTTCCGGCTGCTTATTCTTACGCCTAGGACAGGTGTTCACTTGATGCTTGTCATCCCCACAATAGAAGCAGAGACCATTCTTCCTGCGGAACTCTCTACGTTGTCGGGGGGACACGGAGGCCCCGAGTTGCATAGGTACCTCTGAGTCTTCCGTGGAAGAGCGAAGCGACGGGACCTCGGGAGGCATCATGGGGGAGTCAGAGCGGAAAACACAAAAACGTTCAAGTTGTCGTTCCCTGAGACGTCGGTCAAGTCGTAACGCTAAAGCCATAACCTGGTCTAGGGAGTCAGAAGAGGGATAGCTAACTAGCAGGTCCTTCAGGGTGTTCGACAGACCCAACCTAAACTGGCACCTTAAGGCAGGGTCATTCCACCGAGAAGCTACGCACCACTTCCTAAAGTCAGAACAATACTCCTCAACAGGTCTCTTACCCTGACGTAAGTTCACCAGGTGACTCTCGGCAAAGGCAGTCCTGTCAGTCTCGTCATAAATAAGTCCGAGAGCAGAAAAGAAACGATCAACGGAGGAAAGTTCAGGGGTGTCAGGAGCCAAGGAGAAGGCCCACTCTTGGGGCCCTTCCTGGAGCCGGGACATAATTATACCCACCCGCTGGCTCTCAGAACCTGAGGAGTGAGGCTTTAAGCGAAAGTAAAGCCTATAACTCTCCCGAAAGGAGAGAAAAGTTCTCCGGTCCCCTGAGAACCGATCAGGCAACTTGAGGTGGGGTTCAAGGGTCGAGGTGAGGGGCACTACCATGGTAGTGTCAGGCTGGTTGACCCTCTGAGCCAGGGCCTGGACCTGTAGGGAGAGACCCTGCATTTGCTGGGCCAGGGTCTCAAGGGGGTCCATAGTAGACACAGGGACCAGGGTAGACTAGGTAACGGGCTTGTGATTATGTAATGATAGGGGTAGGGAAACAGACAAGTGAGCCCTAATCTACCCGCCACTCTGTCCCTGCCTACTTGCAACGACCCGCCCTAGGCGACGGGGTACAACTGGGCGGCGGTCCCTACGCTCAGTAAGTGCACGAAACAGACAAGGGTACACAAAGCTAGGGAAATGGGGCAGTTGCCCACGGCAACACCGCGAGCAACAAGAGAGGTGAACGAGCCGAGTCAAACCAGGAGAGTACGAGGTACCAAACGCAGAGCAGAAGAGTAGTCAGTAAGCCAAGGTCAGTATGGAGCAGGATCAAGTAGTCAGGAGCTGTAGCTGGGCCAGGAAACCACACGAGAAGAATCACAAGCACTGGAGGAACAGGAAAGGCAGGTATAAATAGACAGAGGGCGGGAGCTAGCTGAGTCTGGCCAGGCTGCGATAGGCTCTCCCACTCCTAAGCCTGCCAGCCTGAGTGGTGGAAGCTGGAGTCAGTCTCAGACACATAGACTCAGGTGCCGACTGATTACCTATGGGCGTTAACCCCGCTGTGCCTGGCAAATCCTTTACAGGTGGGCTATATGGGGGGCACTATCTACAGGGGGCTCTATGGAGGGCACTATCTACAGGGGGCTCTATCGAGGGCACTATCTACAGGGGGCTCTATGGCAGGCACTATCTACAGGGGGCACGATGTGTGTGTGGGACACAGTGTATGGTGCTAATATAATTAGAGGTGCAGTGTATGTTGCTATTATATTTAGGGGCGTAGTGTGTGGTATAATAAGAACTTTATCTTTGTTTATAGGTGTAGAAATGTTTGAAAAGTGAGAAGCTGAAGACATCTGAGCGGCAAACTGCAGAAATGAACTGTGACCGGGAGAAGCCATCATAGAGGTCTGGACCGGATGGAGAAAAAGAACTAGAATCTGAGACGTCACCGGTGAGTCACTTAATGTAAATGTTTATTCTGCCTCTAATTAGTAATGTAGTCACTGTATGATCTGCAGCGAGATGATGGGTGGTATGATTATGATATGATTTTTTTATTGTGAAACTGCAACTCCCAGTATATCCTTACCATTGTTCGGGCCATGCTGGGAGCTGGAAACAATTTAGTGCAAACCATACGGCAGGGGTTGCACTAAATTGAGCTGTATTTGTGCTGGTGTTGTATATATGTACGGAGCATGGTTCTGGTACTATATTTATGTACTGAGCTTGGTTCTGGGGCTGTATTTATGTACTGAGCTTTGTTCTGGAGCTGTATATATGTACTGAGCTTTGTTCTGGTGCTGTATATATATAATGATTTTGGTTCTGGAGCTGTATTTATGTACTGAGCTTTGTTCTGGTACTGTATAAATGTAATGAACTGGGTTCTGGTGCTGTATATATGTAATGAGCTTTGTTCTGGTGCTGTATATATGTACAGAGCTTTGTACTGGAGCTGTATTTATGTACTAACCTTGGTTCTGATTCTGTATTTATGTACTGAGCTTTGTTCTGGTGCTGTATATATGTAATGAGCTTTGTTCTGGTGCTGTATATATATAATGATTTTGGTTCTGGAGCTGTATTTATGTACTGAGCTTTGTTCTGGTACTGTATAAATGTAATGAACTGGGTTCTGGTGCTGTATATATGTAATGAGCTTTGTTCTGGTGCTGTATATATGTACAGAGCTTTGTACTGGAGCTGTATTTATGTACTAACCTTGGTTCTGATTCTGTATTTATGTACTGAGCTTTGTTCTGGTGCTGTATATATGTAATGAGCTTGTTTCTGGTGCTGTATATATTTATTGAGCTTGGTTGTGGTGTTGTGTATAGAACTATATTGCTTGTAAAATGTACAAATGTTTTTATGCTCGAGTTACATTAAAAAAATGTGGAAAAGAAATGACATGTCATTGATTGGTAGAGAAAACAAACATGGCGTGGGGGAAGGAGATGTCGGGAAGGAGGTTGGGGGGGGCGCCAAACATAATCTTTGCTCCGTGTGCTGGAGAACCTAGCTATGCCTCTGTCATATAGCAAAGTGCGCATGCACATCTACATAAACAAGTGTTTATTATTGGTTAGCATACCCAAAAATAGGTCTACATTTTAGCATACCTGTTGGGTGTCAGTCCCGCTATTCATGTATAAATTACAGATAGTTGGCCAAAAATAGACCGTTATAACAAATTTTTATTTATGTGACCAGCTGTAAAATCAGTTATACCTCCCAACTTTTAAGTATAATAAAGAGAAACAACCGAAGCTAATTTTTTTCCATTTAAGCCACACCTCTAACCCCGTCCAATTCTCACCCATACACACCCGGTTCAGTCCACACAGTATCATGCTCCCATAGTGCCTCCCCACAGTATATGCCCACATAGAAACCCACACAGAATATAATGCCCGATAACTGCCCCCCCCCCACACAGTATAACACCCCATAGTACCTCCCACACTGTATAATGCCAAATAGCTGCCCCCACACAGTATAATGCCCCCACAGCTGCCCGATACAGTATAAAGCCAACACAGATGTCCCCATACAGTAAAATGGCCACACAAATTCCCCATACAGAATAATGTCCCTATAGCTCTCCCCATACAATATAATGCCCCCATAGCTGCCCCCATACATTTGAATGCGACATAGTTGTGCCATACAGTATAATGCTCCCATAACTGACCTATACGGTATAATGCCCCATACAGTATAATGCCCCACAGCTGCCCCTATACAGTATCATGTCCCCACATCCGCCCCATATAATATAATGCTCCTATAGCTGCCCCCATACAGTGTAATGCCCCCATAGCTGCCCAATACAGTATAATGGCCCCTTATCTACCACCATACAGTATAATGTCTCTTTAGCTGCCGCCATACAGTATAATGCCCCCTTAGCTGCCCCATACAGTATATTTCCCCATAGCTGCCCCTATACAGTATAATGCCACCTTAGCTGCCCCATAGAGTATAATGCCCCCTGAGATGCCCCTAGTGCCAGTGTCTACATATAAAGTGCCAGTGCCCACATAGATAGTGCCACAGTGCCCATGTAGATAGTGAAACACACAGTGCCCATTTTGATAGCGCCACAGTGCCCCCTGTAGATAGTGCCCATGTAGATAGAACCACACACACCCCCTGAAGATATCACCACCCCCTGTAGATAGCGCTACCCCCCCCCCCTGTAGACTGCGCTGTTGGGGTTCCCTCTAAAAGTGGAATTCCCAGCTAAAGCATCGGCCGTGCTGTGGCCAGGGATTTCGCTGCAGGAGGAGCCCCTGACATCACTATCCATATATGGACAGTGACATCAGGGGCTCCGTCTAGGAGCAGAATCCTTGGCCAGAGTGTCGGCAACACTCTAGCTGGGGATTCCGCTCCTGGCCCTGGTGTCATTACAGTGGCATCGGGGGCTCCCTCTATGAGTGGAATCCCTGGTTAAAGCATCGGAAACGCTCTGGCCGTGGATTCTGCTCCTGGAGGGAGCTCCTGATGTCACTACAATCCCTTGCCAGAGTGTCATTGTAATGCGTGCTGACCACCAGCATCCCCCTCTTACCGGCAGCCGCGACCGCAGGACTGTGCATCCCCGTCGGCGTCTCCCTTCTCAGGGATGCCGGTGCACCAGTAAAATTGTCCCCAGCCTATCTCTGCACACCCTGGTCCTTATAAGTGACCCTGCCCCTTGCCCCAGTGCCTGAGCAAAGTTGGGCAAACCTAGTGTTATCCCGTGAAGGTTTTGTATCCTGTATCCTGAGTCTGTTAGGCTGGGTTCACACGACCTATTTTCAGGCATAAACGAGGCGTATTATGCCTCGATTTACACCTGAAAATAGGGCTACAATAAGTCGGCAAACATCTGCCCATTCATTTGTATGAGTTTGCCGACGTACTGTGCAGGCGACCTGTAATTTACGTGTCGTCGTTTGACAGCTGTCAAACGACGACGCGTAAATTGACTGCCTCGGCAAAGACGTGCAGGGCACTTCTTTGCAACGTAATTTGAGCCGTTCTTCATTGAAGTCAATGAAGAGCAGCTCAAGATTTACGAGCGTCACAGACGCCTCGCATAATACGAGGAGCAGCATTTACGTCTGAAACGACGCAGCTGTTTTCTCCTGAAAACAGTCTGTCTTTTCAGACGTAAAAGCCTCTCATCGTGTGCACATACCCTAAACTTTTGGTATCCTGTATTCTGAGTCTGTTACCTTCCAGCAATCTTGCACCAGCATGCTTCCAGCAATCTGCGACCAGCGTGCTTTCAGAAATCTGGCACCAGCGTGCTTCCAGCGATCCGGCACCAGCATGCTTCCAGCAATTCGGCACCAGCCTGCTTCCAGTAATCCGGTTCCTGTCTACTACCGAGGTACCACCTGCCTGTCTCTGCCTAGCTTCTGTTTGGCCAGCAGCTACTCCGCCGGGACCACCTTAAGGGTTTGTGCACACGACCTCTTTTCAGATGTAATAGAGGCGTTTTACGCCTTGAATTACGCCTGAAAAAACGCCCCTAATACGCCTACAAACATCTGCCCATTGCTTTCAATGGGAATTATGATGTTCTGTTCCCACGAGCCTTTATTTTACGCTTCGCTGTAAAAAAACAGAGCGTAAAAAGACGCTCCGTAAAAAGAAGTAGCATGTCACTCCTTGAGGGTATGTGCACACACACTAATTACGTCCGTAATTGACGGACGTATTTCGGCCGCAAGTACCGGACCGAACACAGTGCAGGGAGCCGGGCTCCTAGCATCATACTTATGTACGATGCTAGGAGTCCCTGCCTCGCTGCAGGACAACTGTCCCGTACTGAAAACATGATTACAGTACGTGACAGTTGTCCTGCAGCGAGGCAGGAACTCCCTGCAGTGTGTTCAGTCCGGTACTTGCGGCCGAAATACGTCCGTCAATTACGGACGTAATTAGTGTGTGTGCACATACCCTGAGGCGTTTTTGGAGCTGATTTTCCATTGAACACTATGAAAAACGCCTCAAAAAACGCCTCAAAAAACGTCTGAAATAAAGCCTCAAAAGAAGCTCCAAATTTGATTCTCAGCTTCAAAAACGCCTTAAAATCAGAGGCTTTTTTCTCTGAAATCAGCTCCGTATTTTTCAGACGTTTTTTGTTAAGGCTGGGTTCACACGACCTATTTTCAGACGTAAACGAGGCATATTATGCCTCGTTTTACGTCTGAAAATAGGGCTACAATACGTCGGCAAACATCTGCCCATTCATTTGAATGGGTTTGCCGACGTACTGTGCAGACAACCTGTCATTTACGCGTCGTCGTTTGACAGCTGTCAAACGACGACGCGTAAAAATACAGCCTCGTCAAAAGAAGTGCAGGACACTTCTTTCAGACGTAATTTGAGCCGTTCTTCATTGAACTCAATGAAGAGCAGCTCAAAATTTACGGCTGTCAGAGAAGCCTCGCAAAATGCGAGGAGGAGCATTTACGTCTGAAACGAGGCAGCTGTTTTCTCCTGAAAACAGTCTGTCATTTCAGACGTAAAAGCCTGCTACCGTGTGCACATACCCTAAGCGTGTGAACATACCCTAAGGGTATGTTCACACGTAGAGTCAAAAACGTCTCAAAATACAGAGCTGTTTTAAAGTGAAAACAGCCCCTGATTTTCAGACGTTTTTTGAGCAACCCGCGTTTTTCGCTGCGTTTTCGCAGCGTTTTTTACAGACGTTTTTGGAGCTGTTTTCATTGGAGTCTATGAGAAAACGGCTCCAAAAACGTCCCAAGAAGTGTCCTGCACTTCTTTTGACGAGGCTGTAATTTTACGAGCCGTCTTTTGACAGCAACGCGTAAAATGACAGGTCTTCGGCACAGATCATCGTAAAGCCCATTGAAAGTAATGGGCAGATGTTTGCCGACATATTGGAGCCGTTTTTTCAGACGTAATACAAGGCGTAAAACGCCTCCATTACGTCTGAAAATAGGTAGTGTGAACACAGCCTTAGAGTTAGCGACCTGCCAGCAAAGACCAGATCCCTGCAGAGGGGTTAAAGGGTGAAGAACTGGGTGGTGGCCCTACGTCAAACCAGCAAACCTGCTGGTCATTACAGTTTGCTCAGACCCTGGACCCCGCTGGCAAACCCATGACGGCGGTTAAAGTCATGCAAGACGAAATGCGATACCTCCGATTATGCCATGATGCCAGAATTTAACTGCCACTTCCACCCCGCTATGATGGGGACTCCAAAACCTGTCGAGGCTTCCTCAATCAGTGCAAGAGTCACTTTAAATTGCATGCCCACCTATTCCCTACAGACCAGACGAAGATAGCATTCATCGTCTCCCTGTTGTCTGGCAAGGCCTTGGCATAATGCAAATCTGGGAACGTAAGGGATTGGAGTCCACTAATTTGCAGCTCTTTCTGGACACCTTCCGTACCGTTTTCTAAGAAACAAGCCGCATGTCCTCGGCCGCTGCTTCTATTCTTTCTTTTTGTCAAGCAAGTTCGATTGTGGGAGAATATGCCATAAAATTTTGTACTCTCGCGGCAGAGATTGCCTAAAATGATGAGGCTCTGGTGGCGATCTTCTGGCAAGGATTAGCCAGTAGGATCAAAGATGTGCTGGCAGGTCCTGATCTCTGGATGGACTAATTCTGGCGGCCACCTGCATAGACCTGAGGTTCTGGGAACGCTCCCAAGAAGCCCTACAAGAGAGAAAGTTCTCTAGATTAACACCTAACTTTTAATGACCCCTGCTTCCTCCAGCCTCTATTGCCTCTGAAAAGCCTGTGAAGGTTGATAGGGTCAGAATATTGGAGCAGGAGCAGCAGCAGAGACGCACAGCTAACTTGTGTATGTCATTCACTTTCCTCAGAAGCCAGGAAACTCCAGCACCTAGGGTTGATAGGAGAGACTACCCTAGGTGAACTAATGCCTTCTGTAAAATCCTCTCCTAAACTCTCAATCACAGTCTCTATCCTCGCTGGTGAAGCATCACATTCCGTCTCAGCCTATCTGGATTACGGAGTGACCGGGAACTTCATACACCAGGCCTTAGTAGACCACCTCCACTTGCTCATGATTCCTCTAGAAAAACCTCTAGCAGTGGCTTCCGTGAATGGTCATCCATTGCCAGATCCAATCTTATCCATCACTGAGCCATTGAAGGTACAAGTGCGTGCTCTACACTCTAAATTAATAGCTTTCTACGTTCTACCCGAGGCTATTAATCCAATCTTGCTGGGCTGACTATCTTGGCTTCGACAGCATGCTCCCATCCTAGACTGGAATTCTGGAAAAATTCTTCAGTGGGGATCCCATTGTCAACACGGCTGTCTGCCTCTGATTTGTCCTGCCCACCTCCAGTGTCTTGTTCTCTCTCTGATCTACCTCTGCAATTTACTTACTATTCTGATCTGTTCAGCAAGAAGGAGGCTGAAAACTTTCCTCTGCATCATCTATACGACTGTCCTGTCGAGTTGCTTGCTGGGACTTCACCTCTTCTTGGACGGGTATATCCTCTCTCTCAGCCTGAGACCCAAGCCATGTCGTCATATGTCAAGGAGCACCTTGAGAGGGGGTTTATTAGCAAGTGAACTTATCCAGCCGGAGCCAGGTTTTTCTTTGTAGGGAAAAAAGATGGATCCCTCCGGACCTGCATAGACTATCGTGGCCTGAATAAGATCACTGTCAAAAACAAGTACCCCTTTCCGCTGATCTCTGAGCTCTTTGACCGTATTCGTGGAACCAAGATTTTCACTAAGCTGGATCTCCATGGGACTTATAACTTGATCTATATCCGCAAGGGGGACGAGTGTAAAACCGCATTCAACAGCCGAGACGGACACTATGAATATCTCGTGATGCCCTTTGGATTGTGTAACAGTCCAGTTGTGTTAAAGAAATTTGTGAACGATATATTCCGGGATCTGTTGTATGTCTGCGTGGTGGTTTATCTGGATGACATCTTGATCTACTGTCCTGATCTGACGACACACCGGAAGCATTTTCACCAAGTCCTGTCGCGGTTAAGGCGGAACAACCTCTATGCTAAATTGGCAAAATGCATCTTTGAAAAGAATTCATTGCCCTTCCTGGGCTATATTGTCTCCAATCATAGACTCCAGATGGATCCAGAAAAAGTAAAGTCCATTCTTGATTGGTCTCGTCCTCAAGGTCTTCGTGCTTTACAGAGGTTTCCGGGTTTTGTGAACTTCTACAGACAATTTATCTGTTACCGCTCCCATCTCTGCCCTCACCAAAATGGAGCAAATGCTAAGGCTAAGAGTTGGCCCCCTGAATCTGAAATCTAAGCCTCCGTTCTACACCATTCAGATGACTCCCATCAGTTCTCGTCGGAGGTTGACGCCTCTTCCATTGGTGCTGGAGCACTCCTCTTCCAAAAAAACTCAAAGGGAAAAGCTGTCTTCTGTGGCTTTTTCTCTAAACTCTTCTCGGCAGCGGAAAGGAACTATTCCATTGGAGATCATGAACTCCTAGCCATCAAGTTGCCTCTAGAAGAGTGGAGACATCTGTTGGATGGGTCTGCACATCCAGTTGTCATTTAGACTGACCACAAGAACCTTGCCAACTTACAGTCAACACAACGTTTAAATCCACGTCAAGCCAGGTGGCCGCTTTTCTTAGCCAGGTTTAATTTTCAACTTAATTTTTGTCCAGCGAACAAAAACGTCAACGCAATGCTCTATCCCGCTCATTTGAGACAACCGACCATGAAGAGGATCTACAGCACATCATTGACCCCTCACGCATAATAGCTGTTACTCCTCTGCTGATCAAAGACATTCCTCCAGGGAAACCAATGTTCCTCCTGCAGACAGGAATAAGATTCTCTCCTGGGGTCACAACTACAAGTTGGCAGGTCATTCTGGCATTAAAAAAACACGGGATTTAATCACCCACCACTATTGGTGGCCCACGCTACCCAAGGATGTCCTAGACTTTGTCTCCACCTGTACCAAGTGTGCCAAAAACAAAATTGCTGCATATTTCCATGGATTTTATTACAGATTTTCCTCCCTCTGCTGGCTGCCCCACTGTCTGGGTTGTTGTAGATAGTTTCTCCAAGATGGCACATTTCACGCCTCTGTCTGGTTTCCCTCAGCTCCTCGCCTGGCAAGTCTCTTCATTCAGCATGTCTTTCGTCTGCACGGATTGCATCTCCACATTGTTTCTAATCGTGGCGTCCAGTTCACATCCAAATTCTGGAGAGCTCTGTGTAAACTTCTGGACATAAATCTGGACTTCTCTCCTGCGTACCATCCACAATCCAATGGCCAAGTTGAATGAATTAATCAAATGCTCGAAAACGATCTCCGCCATTTCGTATCAGCTCAACAGGACAACCGGGTACATCTCCTTTCGTGGGCTGAATTCTTGTATAATAATCATACAAGTGAATCCACTGCTACTTCTCAGTTTTTCATAGTTTACAGCCAACTTCCTCATGTGCCTCTCCCTGTGCCTGCTATCTCCGAAGTTTCCACAGCCAATGTTTCCTACGGAAACTTTCTCCAGATTTGGCACCAAACCAAGTCAGCGATCTTGCAGGCGATGGCGAGGATGAAGAAATACGCTGATAGGAAGAGAGGGCCAACTCCTCAATTTCCCCTTGGAGCTAAAGTCTGGTTGTCCTCTAAGAATATTCGCTTAAAGGTTCCGTTCTACAAATTTGCTCCCAGATTTCTCAGTCCCTTTAACCCCTTAGTGTCTAAGCCTGTTTTGGCCTTGTGGACACAGCCGATTTATGCAAATCTGACATGTGTTAATTTATGTGGTAATAACTCCAGAATGCTTTTGCCTATCCAAGCGATTCTGAGATTGTTTTCTCGTGACATGTTGTACTTTATGACACTGAAAAAATTTGGTTGTTAAATTCAATATTTTGTAAAAAACACCAAAATTTAGAGAAAATTTGCAAAAATCTGCATTTTTCTAAATTGTAATGTATCTGCTTGTAAAATAGATCGTAATACCACACAAAATATTTACTAGTTAACATTTCCTATATGTCTACTTTATATTGGCATCGTTTTTTTAATGTCCTTTTATTTTTCTAGGACGTCACAAGGCTTAGAACTTTAGCTGCAATTTCTCGCATTTTCAAGAAAATTTCAAAATGCTATTTTTTCAGGGACCAGTTCAGTTCTGAAGTAGCTTTGAGGGCCTTATATATTAGAAAGTCCCCATAAATCACCCCATTTTAAAAACTGCACACCTCAAAGTATTCAAAACAGCATTCAGAAATGTTATTTTAACCCTTTAGGCATTTCACAGGAAATAAAGCAAAGTAGAGGTTAAATTTACAAATTTCAATTTTTTTTTTACAAAATTCATTTGTAATACAGTTTTTTTTGTAACATAGAAGGTTTTACGAGAGAAACGCAACTCAATACTTATTGCCCAGATTCTGCAGTTTTTAGAAATATCCCACATGTGGCTCTAGTGCGGTAATGGACTGAAACACCGGCCTCAGAAGCAACGCAGCACCTGGTGGATTTGGACTGGTGGTGGTCTTGTGGTGCCAAAACAGTGGAAACCCCCCAAAAGTGACCCCATTTTGGAAACTACACCCCTCAAGGAATTTTTCAAGAGGTATAGTTAGCATTTTTAGCCCACAGGTTTTTTGCTAAATTTATTCGAACTGGTCTGTGAAAATGAAAATCGACTTTTTTTCTGAAAAAACATATAATGTTTTAGTTTTTACAAGGAATAAAGGAGAAAAAGCACCCCAACATTTGTAAAACAATGTCTCCCGATGACGGCAATACCCCATATGTGGTAATAAAGTGCTGTTTGGACCCACGGCAGGGCTCAGAAGGGAACGAGGGCCATTTGGATTTTGGAGCGCAGATTTTGCTGGAATGGTTTTCGGTGCCAAGTCGTGTTTGCAAAGCCCTGGAGGGACCGTAACAGTGGAAACTCCCCAAAAGTGACCCCATTTTGGAAACTACACCCCTCAAGGAATTTTTCTAGGGGTATAGTTAGCATTTTGACCCTACACAGTTTTTGCTGAATTTATGGGAATTATGCAGTGAAATTGAAAATCTACATTTTTTTTAATAAAATGTAGTTTTAGCTCAGATTTTTTCATTTTCACAATAGATAAAGCAGAAAAAACACCCCAATATTTGTAAAGCAAACTCTTCTGAGCACAGCAATACCCCATATGTGGTAATAAACTGCTGTTTGGACACATGGCGGAAGTTAGAAAGGACGGAGCGCCATTTGACTTTTGGAGCTCAAGTTTTGCTGGAATGGTTTGCGGCCCCATGTCACATTTGCAAAGCCACTGAGGGGCCAAAATAGTGCAAACCCGGCAAAAGTGACCCCATTTGGGAAACTATACCCCTCGTGGAATTTCTCTAGCGGTATAGTGAGCATTTTGACCCCACAGTTTTTTTGCTGAATTATTGGGATTATGCAGTGAAAATGAAAATCTACATTCTTTCCACTAAAATGTTGAATTTTTTTCATTTTCACAAGGAATAAAGGAGAAAAAGCACCCCAACAATTGTACAGCAATTTCTCCCGAGTACGGCAATACCCCATATGTGGTTATAAACTGCTGCTTGTATACACCGCAGGGCTCAGAATGGCAGGAGTGCTACTTGACATGTAGATTTTGGTTGATTGTTTTTTGGGCGCCATGTCGCATTTGCAGAGCCCCTGAGGTACCCGTACAGTAGAAACCCCTGAGAAGTGACTCCATTTTGGAAACTTTACCCCTCAGGGTAATCATCTAGGGGTGTACTGAGCATTTTGATCCCACAAGTGTTTCATAGATTGTATTAGAATAAGGCAGTGAAAATGAAAAATATTTTTTTTTCCCAAAAATATGTACTTTTGCACCCAATTTTTTTTTCCACAAGGGGTAATTTGTTACCCAATTTCTCCCGAGTATGGCAATACCCCATGTGTGGCCCAAAACTGCTGTTTGGGTACATGGCAGAGCTCAAAATGGAAGGAGTGTCATGTGGCTTTTAGAGCACAGATTTTGCTGGACTGGTGTATGGGCGCCATGTCGCATTTGCAGAGCATTCTTAGGTACCAGAGTAGAGTGTAAAACCATGAGAAGTGACCCAATTTTGTAAACTACATCCCTCAAGGCATTTATCATTTGCCTGGACATATGAAAGGGCCTAGGAGTGATTTTGGTGATTTTCGCAGCATTAGCCCACAATGGCAGGGCTCTGGGGTCAAATAGTAAAACAAACCCCCAAGTAGTGACCCCCATTTTGGAAACTGCAGCCCTGAAGGCATTTTATTAAGGGGTGTAGTGAGCATTTTGACCACACAGGGTTTTTTTTTTCTATTAGAAATTAACGCTCAGTGGATGGTGCAAAGTGAAAATTGCAAATTTCCACAGGTATGTGCCATTTTAGTGCATAATATTTTGTGCCCAGTTTGTGCCACTGAAGACAAATACCTCAAACTGTTAAGCGGGTTTTCCCGGGTATGGCGATGCCATATATGTGGACGTAAACTGCTGCTTGGGCACGCTGCAGGGCTCAGAAGGGAGGTAGCGCCATTTGGCTTTTGGAGCGCAGATTTTGCTTAATGGTAGTTTTTTGGGGGGTTTTGCTGGTATTTCAGTTTATTGTGTGGTGGCATATGTAAGCTGTGCGGAGTATATCAGGGCATAATAAGAGGGTATAATAATTGGGTAAATAAATAATTATCCACAGATGTGTGGCCGGTGTCGCACTGATAAATGGTGCCAGATCTTATCTGCTTTTGGACACTCTGCACATTTTGCATCGCCATATTCTGAGAGCCAGAACTTCTTTATTTTTTTCTCCACCGGAGCTGGGTGAGGGCTTATTTGTTGCGGGACAATCTGTAGATTTCATTGGTACCATTTTGGGGTACATGCGATTTTTTTTGATCACTTTGTATTTCATTTTTTTGGCAAGCAAGGTGACCAAAAACCTGCAATTCTGATGTGTTTTATTATTTTATTTTTTTACGGTGTTCGCCATGCGCTATGAATGACAATTTTAATTTATTCTGCGGGTCGGTACGATTACGGTGATACCATATGTATATAGTTTCTCTTATGCTTTGCAGCGTCTGAACGATAAAATCACTTTTGTTTCAAATAATTAATTTTTTGTGTCACCATATTCTGAGAGCCATAACTTTTTTATTTTTCCGTCAAAAAAGCTGTGGGCGGGCTTATTTTTTGCGGGACGGGCTGCAGTTTTTAATGGTATAATTTTGGGGTACATGCAACTTTTAGATCCCTTTTTTTTAATTCTGTTTTGCGAGGGGTTGTGACTAGCAAACAGCGATTCTGGAATAGTTTTTTATTAATTTTTTTTACGGTGTTCACAATACGGGTAAAATTGCGTGATATTTTTATAGTTTGGGTCGTTACGGACGCAGGGATAACACATATGTGTACTTTTTTTATGTTTTTGGTTTTTTCCTATAATAAAAGACTTATTATAGGAAAAAAGGCTGTTATAGTGTTTTTTAACATGAAACTTATTTTTGTAACTTTTTTACAACATTTTTATTAACTTGTTTTAACTTTTTTTGTGTCCCACTAGGGAACTTGAAGACATGAAGCCCTGATCGCTATTCTAATACACTGCACTACCTACTAAGTGCAGTGTATTAGAGCTGTCAGCTATTCACTGACAGCAAGCCTATTAGGCTTCGCCTCCCGGCCTTAAAGGGCCAGTACGCGCACATTTGCAGAATAGCTGCAATTAGCCCATAATGCCTCTGGGCTATAAAAGGGGCTCTGCCCTCTCGATCATTGCCTGAGCGTTGTTGTGTTACCTTAAGTTTGTCCTTGCAAATGGTCTCCTAGTGTTTTCCAGTTCCCAGAGTTTCCCGTTCCTGCTGCCTGTACCCTGTATCCCATGCTACCGTGCCTCTGTGCCTTCAAGAGTTGGAGTCGTGTTGTGCATCTATTGTGTCGCACCCCGCCGGGTGTCTGTCCATTGTCGGAGCCTCATCTTAGCCTGAAACCACCACTACTGTCTACATTGCCTCAGGTACCCTTTCAGAACTATAGACTTTGCATTATACCTGTTTGGCCAACTGCTATCCCGCTACGCGGTATGGCCCAGTGGGTCCACACCCCGCGTCGTGACATTACGACGGTTTCTCGTGCCCTCTGGGTGCTTCCAGTAATCCGGCACCAGTATGCTTCCAGCATTTCGGCACGTGTGCTTTCAGCTATTCTGCACCAGCAGCAGTGTGCTTCCAGCAATCTGGCACCAGCATGCTTTCAGTAATCCGGTTCCTGTCTAATACCACGGTACCACCTGCCTATCTTTGCCTTGCTTCTGTTTGACCTGCAGCGACTCTGCCGGGACCACCTCAAGAGGTAGCGATCTGACAGTCTCCCCGCAGTGAAGGCCAGATCCCTGTAGAGGGGTTAAAGGGTGAAGACCGGGGAGGCTGCTTAGACAACGCCCTTAGAGGTGGCCCTACGCAAATCCGTGGAGTAGGCCAGTGGGTCCGCACACCTGCTGGTTGTTACAGTCGGCAACGGTCTGGCTGGAGATTCTGCTCCTGGAGAAGCCCCTGACGTCACTGTCTATATATGGACAGAGACATCAGGGGCTCCTCCAGGAGCGGAATACCCGGCAAGAGCGTCAGCAACGCTCATTGTATACTGATTGACATTGATGAGTTCTTCACGTGTCGGGCGAAGAATCCACTCCAGGAGGAGCCCCTGACCTCACTGTCCATATACAGTGATGTCAGGGGCTTTTGGACAGTCATATGGACAGTGACGTCAAGGGCCTTTTTCCAAGACAGGAGTCCCCGATCAGAGAGCTTGCATTGCTCTGGCCGGGGAATCCATAGTTGAAAGCCCGACATCACTGTCCATATATGGACAGTGACGCCAAGGGCTTCCCCGGGCTCAGCGCTGTGCCCGGTGAGTCCTCGACGAGTGGACAGTGAATGCTGAAGCAGGGAGCGGACGGTTCCTTGCTTCAGCATTGGATTCAACTGTATCTGCGTCCAATGGGAACATTAGACAAATTTCTCAACTTCTTGCATTGCAGAATATTTTTCCCATAAACTTACATAATCTGAAGCGTATTTTTAAGTATAAGGCAAATACTCTATGTGTGACTGCATTCTTAATGTTGTTTTACTTGAGAATAAGGGCCATTTTACACCGGCATATTTTCCTACCAGGATTCTAACGCCCATACAGCAATATAGCATGTCAATCGGCACTCATTTGCTCCATTTAAATGGAGCAATGATCAGATGTACGAATGATCATTGATACGATCGTTCAACCCGATACATTTGCATCTTGTTGGCATCTTGTTGGCAGCACAGCCCCTGTTTACGCACGAACATTTTTTTGGCTTGCATAATAGATCTGATCACTGCTGTGTTTACACAAGCCAATAATCGGGAACAAGCGCTCTCATTGGCCTGTAAAAAAAAGCATTGTTGTGGGGATAAAGCAGAGTTGCCGCAGAGCTTAAAGGGTAAACCATTTTTGGAGAACAGCTCCTGAAATAAACATATGATACACTGTACATAAACAGTTGACCTTTTGTAAGGTTGTTCTCTTGTACTGAACTTAAGTTACAGTCTATATCATAACCCAGAGATTCATTTATAATTCTGCTTGTGGCTATTGGAAACAGTCAACAAGCATGCCAACATAAACAGCTGAGCTCAAATAATGCACTGGGACGGTTATTTTTCCTCCGAGTATTGTACAGTGCTTCCTAGAAATGAGCAAGCTCTGTGCAGACATTGAGCCAGCAAGGAATGCTGGGATAATTCAGCTCTGAAGCCGACAGACCTGTGAATGTATATCTGGGATATAACACAGGATATAACACAAGATCAGTACTTGATAAGTACTACAATATATTTGCACAGTTGCTGATTAATTCTGTATATAAACTGTTTATAGATGGAGATACGCTTTAGGGCACATTTTCTTGTGAGTTGACGTTTTAATTATTAATAGTATACATTTTGGGAAATAAATAATGAACTCAAATTGTCTACTTTAATTCAAATAACAAAACTTGTCTCTGCCTTATTCTGTCTTGCAGAGAAATCTCAATATCACATTGATATAAAAAAATAAGAATGGTAGAAATTGGTAGAATTTATTTCTACTAGAAACCATTCTCTAAAAGCTTTCATTTTTTTTTCCGATAGAAAATCACCAGTTTATTTTCTGTTATTGGGCTTCAGTATTTTTTCTTGATTTTATGTGACACATATTGTTTCAATGATGTCATATGAGTCAGAGGCCATCAAAACACAAGAAAGAGTAAGTGCACTTCAAGGCTGTGACTGCTGTCTATTAATAATATTCAATTGGACATTGATGTAAGCAGAGAAAAACAGAAAAAGCAAGGACAAAGTTTTGCAATTATTTCCATGAAGGAGGGAGAAAAGGGAGAAAATATTAACCAGAATGCTTTGCACTGTCTATTTTAGTTCCCCTTGCTGTTAAAGCTGAGGCTATCATGAAACGTCAGATCTAATCATGCCTAATCCCATTGTGTGTTCTCTTCTTAGTTGTGCTCTGTCACTTTGGATAATAGTGACAAAAAATAATAAGGAACCAGCATTTAGGAGGCCATTATTTAACGTTTTATAGTTGCGAGAAGTTGAATAAATGACTTTAGGAAGCTTAGAGGAGGCTTTATATAACAGCTCTATTCAGTTAGGTGAGCGAAATGATGAAAAGTTTCTAACTTCTGTAACTAAATAATAATCAGCGTAATATATCAACCATTGAAAGGCTATATTTAGATTAGAGTGTGCCCATCCTCACGTGTGGTATAGTTAATAGGCAGTGGCACCAAAGAACTAGACACACCAAGGGGTTGACTGTGTCATTTTTTTATTCCTGTGTTTCAGGTTTCATTAATCTTCGTCAACCTTGATGTGTCCATAGTAAATGATCTATACATAATGATTCTTTTTATTTAAGTTTATTTATTTTTTTCTTAATTTCCTCGGCGATGCTGAAGATTTCTGCCTCTCACTTGCAGAGACGCTACTGGGACCCTGTGGTGCATTTTCAAAGGCAGAGCATGGTCACGTTCTCCAGACTCAGCACAATGATGTTGTGCCAGAGGAATAATCTCAGAGCCCATGGCATGGTACAGAACTGAAACTACAGACGCTCAAAATTCAAGAGAATTTATAACGTTTAGTAAAACCTATGATCACGTTGCTGCCAATGCCGACCTTATTGTATTGAATGTATCAACATGTAATCATAATATACTGGATGTAACATACATCAATTTATATAGGAGCTAGTCTAATATACATTATTTTAAGCAAGAGTTTTTGATCAATTTGACCTTCATGTAACAAAAGGTAATTATTAGTGAAAATCCCTGCTATGTTGAATGAAGCATCTATTAGGATATAAGTATATAAAACAGCAACAACCTCTTCAGTTCTGAATATTTTGTCCTTAATAGTCATCTCCATTCAGCAAAATGTAAGCAAAATGTAAGCATTCATAAAGCAATTATGAGTTTATAAGTTGTTTTTTTTTTGCATATAGTTATCTGTTCTGACTATTTCAATTGCAAAGACATAAGGTAAAGCTCAGATTTTTCTAAAACACTGATTCATATGGTATTCATGAAAGAAAAAATGTGGCATATACCATTGGATGCAGTAATAAGGAGGTATACCTCTTTAAAGGGGTTTTACAGTCCCTAAAAATTGATAACCAACTCCCGGGACCCCCGCCGATCAGCTGTTTTGAAGGGTGTGCAGCGTTCATACGAGCGCTGCTTCCCCTTCATTTCTACTTGCCCACGGCTAATCGTCTACACAAATGTAGCGGCGATTCACAGTACTGCAGCCTTCTTCCATTCACTTCAATGTGAAAAGGCTGCAATACTGTGAACCGCCACTACATCTGTGTCGACGATTTACAGTGAGCAAGTAAAAATGAAGGTAAAGCAGCGCTCAGACGAGCGCTGCACCCCCTTCAAAACAGTTGATTCTCAGGGGTCCCAGGAGTCGCACCCCGAGCGAACAGCTATTGATGGCCTATCCTGAGAATAGGCCAACAATTTTTAGGGAAAACCCCCTTAATACAGTTCTGTATAGAGGCCACATGTCGCGGCACTAGTCCCTGTGGTTGCAAATTACAAGACTGTAGGAACTTTGTGTTCCACAATACTAACACGGATTTCCAGGGCACATGAGGCCTATCGCCTTTCAAACCCTGTAAATAAAATTGCAGTAAGACTAATGTAGTTCAGTAAGTGTAATTAAAATAGACAATTTTATTTCTGTGGATACAAATACAGCCCTAATGTTTTTTTCATATGGGTTGATAAAATATGCTATATGGACAAAAGTATTGGGACAGTATTGGCACATTTTAGTCATTTTATTCAGGTGCTTCCTTCAGTCTCATTGCCGCATGTGTGTAAAATCGAACATCTAGCCATGCAGTCTACCTTTACAAACATTTGTGATAGAATGTGTCATTCTACAGAGCTCACTGAAGTCGAGTGTGGTACTGTAATAGGATGCCACTACTGCAACAAGTCAGTTTGTGAAATTTCTTCCCTCCTAGATATTCCACGATAAACTGTGAGTGGTATTTTTACAAAGTGGAAGCGTTAAGGGTATGTTCACACGTAGTCAACAAAAACGTCTGAAAATCCAGAGCTGTTTTCAAGGGAAAACAGACCCTGCTTTTCAGACGTTTTTTTACCAACTCGCATTTTTCGCGGCGTTTTCACGCCGTTTTCGCAGAGTTTTTTACGTCCGTTTTTGGAGCTGTTTTCATTGGAGTCTATGAGAAAACAGCTCCAAAAACGTCCAAAGAAGTGTCCTGCACTTCTTTTGACGAGGCTGTATTTTTACGCGTCGTCGTTTGACAGCTGTCAAACGACGACGCGTAAATAACAGGTCGTCTGCACAGTACGTCGGCAAACCCATTCAAATGAATGGGCAGATGTTTGCCGACGTATTGTAGCCCTATTTTCAGACGTAAAACGAGGCAAAATACGCCTCGTATACGTCTGAAATTTGGCCGTGTGAACATACCCTAAGGAACCACAGCAACTCAGCCTCAAAGTGGCAGACCAAGTAAAGTTACAGAGCAGAGTCGCCGAATGCATAAAAGTCACCAACTCAATAACTACAGAGTTCCAAACCTCCTCTGGCATTAATGTGAGCACAAAAACGGTGTGCCGGGAGCTTCATGGCATGGGTTTCCATGGCCGAGTAGCTGCATGCAAGCCTTACATCACCAAGCACAATGCCAAGAGTCAGATCGAGTGGTGTAAAGCACAACGCGTGATGAATCACACTTCAATATCTGGAAGTCTGATGAACGAGTCTGGGATTGGCGAATGGCAGGAGAATGTTACCTGCCTGACTGCATTGTGTCAACAGTAGGGATAATACTATGGGGTTGTTTTTCAGGGGTTGGTCTAGACCCCTTAGTTCCAGTGAAGGGAAATCTTAGTGCTTCACCATACCAAGACATTTTGGACAATTGTAGCTTCTAACTTTGTTGCAACCGTTTGGGGAAGACCCTTTTCTGTTCCAGCATGACTGTGCCCCAGTGAACAATGCAAGGTCCATAAAGGCATGGTTGGGTGAGTTTGGTGTGGAAGGACATGACTGGACTACACAGAGCCCTGACCCCAACCCCATCAAACACCTTTGGGATGAACTAGAATGGAGATTGTGAGATAGGCCCTCTCGTCCAACATTAGTGTCTGACCTCACAAATGCTCTTCATGATGAATGGGAAAAAATTCCCAACATTTTGTAGAAAGTCTTCCCAGAAGAGTGGAAGCTGTTTTAGCTGCAAAGGGGGGGGGGGGGGACTCTATATTAGACTGTCTCCTTCTTCCCCCCACACCTTATCCACAGGCATTAAAGAATTTATTTACGTCAGACCGGGTGAGTGCAGCTTATTTCTCTCTACTCACATTGTGTAATTTATGGTCTTATCTACCAAGCCTAGCACCTCCCTAGGCCCATACCGCAGCCCATGTTGCGCTTCCGTAGGCAGTATACTGCCGAATGTCCAGAGGACTACTGTTCATAGCAGTGCCAACTGATTTTCTTTTACTCTAGCAACTCCATATTAATGCCTATAGATTTAAAATGGGATGTCACAAATGCTCCTGCAGGTGTAATGTGTGGGTGCCCCAATACTTTTGTCCATAACATGTATGTTTAGCCTATATTTTGTCTAAATCCCATCTTCATTAATCAGGATGATAATAACATGATATATAATGGTACGTAACTAAAGAAGTATTCTTTTAAACCAGATTATAGGATCTATTATCCCCTTCCACTGTTGCATGCTCTAGATTTGAAATGTAATGTCCTGTGTGATAGATCTAAATCTATCAATTATCATATGTCCGACAAAACTGAGCAAGACCCAAACATTCTGATTTTTACTCTGTAACCTGCTTGAGGGTATGTTCACACGGCCTATTTACGGACGTAATTCGGGCGTTTTTGCCCCGAATTACGTCTGAAAATAGCGCCTCAATAGCGTTGACAAACATCTGCCCATTGAAAGCAATGGGCAGACGTTTGTCTGTTCACACGAGGCGTAATTTACGCGCCGCTGTCAAAAGACGGCGCGTAAATGGACGCCCGCGTCAAAGAAGTGACCTGTCACTTCTTTGGCCGTAATTGGAGCCGTTATTCATTGACTCCAATGAATAGCAGCGCCAATTACGCCCGTAATTGACGCGGCGTTCAAGCGCCTGCACATGCCGTTACGGCTGAAATTACGGGGATGTTTTCAGGCTGAAACATCCCCGTAATTTCAGCCGTAACGGACACCCTCGTGTGAACATACCCTTATAGTTATCCACTTTATTACTATATCTATCAGCAGAGTTGTTACTTTGAGTAGGTATGTTCTGCATTAGCAGGAAATCTTGTTGGTATTGATTCCACGTTTACAGCATATATAGACAATTTGCTGCAACTATCCTGCTCTTCACTAAAATATAATTTTTAATTATAACAATTATTCAAAGGAGTCTATTTTGTAGACAAATGAGTCAAATAAACACATGTACTGAAGAAGCTTCTACAAATAACTATAGCATGGCAAAAATATTAAAACCTAAACAATAAATTCCAACCCAGTAATTATAACTCAATACTTGAAAATTTAGGTCCAACTGCAGGTAACCTTAAAACCAATGCACCCGCATGGCACACAGATATTGAGATTTGTTCAGCAGGGGCTAAAGTTGTGGATCAATTTCCTTCTCCTGATACAGTCTGAGTCAAACATTGATTTTCTAATATTTTAGTCATGGAATAAAAGTCATCAGTAATCACCAGCACTCCAATGTAAGGACCCTGATAAACACCACCCAATGTCTCAGCTCCCTAGACTCTCTAAATGGGTGGGATTTGGAGGCCAGTAGTAGTTGCACCTGATAGCTTTCACTAGTGCTTTAATCGCTGGAAAAAATAAATTTCTATACATAAGAACTGGCATCGAACATCTGGTTACTTGGGGGAGAATGCAATCAACCCAAGAAATTCAAGTACTTACTACATTTTAGTTGATCGAGTATATAAAGTGTACACTAAATCTAAAAAAAAAAAGAGATTACAGAAAGCCGGACCATATACTAAATAAAATAAAAGTCTGAAAACCCCTACAGAATATATTTCCTGTAGACAAACATAAACTAGTCTTTATTATTGGAATGGAATATTTAATTTATGTATATTCTGGATATATGAATATAACAAGAAAGATATAAAAAACAAAACAAAAAAAAAACAACAATTACCTTTGTGTGTCCCGGTTGCTTAATATTTGCCAGCCTGAGAATTTGTAATGCAACCATTACAGTCTATGCGGGCTTGTCTTGGAAACGTTCAAAGGCCTGGTCCCCATGCTACATCTCAGCATTACTGTATGCTATTCAAATGGCCCTTACGTTTTCTGCAGGTCGTCCCAGGGCTCTCAGGCATTCGCAGGACAGTAATGTCATTTAGTTAACATAATTCAGATGTGTCATAAACCTTTCAAATCACTGTTCAGCATGTTGACCAAAAGCACGGATTAAGACTTACATTGTAATGACGCTTTAAATCTTTTAAACTGATCTACTCCCATCAGTGTTAACTAACGCCCTATATATGACCTGCAGTGGGATAAGCTTCATATTCTTGAACATGTTTTTTTCCTACAGTGGTCCAAACCTGAAAACTGTTTATTTCTATATCATTTATTTACATAGGTGATTCCATAGTGCGGCTAGTGTATGGCTTTATATTTGCAAAAGGTCTTAAAGGGGTTTTCCCATCAGTGACATTTATGGCATATCCACAGGATATGTCATAAATGTCAGATAGATGCGGGTCTCACCTCTGGGACCCGCAACTATCTCTCGAATGGGGCCCCCTAAACCCTGTTCTACCTCTCTGTGTCCGGGTGACGTGTGATTCCTGACCATGAAGAAGAAAACAGCGTAGCTCACTAAGCTGTGCTGTTTCCAGAAGTCCCATAGTAGTAAATGGCAGTTACGGAAACAGCGTAGCATGCTCGCTCATACAGGGTAGTCTGTCAGTCACTATGTGAGAGCATCCTTCAGACTCATAAACCTCATACACATGAACAGGGATTTAAATCAATAACTTTTAAGTTATACTAAAGGTTTTCCCACTAAAGTATACATTAATCTGCACAGCTACTCATGCTCTATGACAAGTTTTGCACAGATAGGACAGCAAGATCAACATGACAGATCTGCTGCAATAATACACTGACGTAACTAATTCATGCCTGGCTTCTATTTCTTTGTATAATAAAAGTAATGCTATACAATGATTGACTGCCAGTATGAAACATCTAAAATGTGTATTGTAAAGAGCTTATGTGGCTGGAACCTAGTCATTGAAAACTTCTAAGGCTATGTTCACACGGAGTATTTTGGGGGAGGAATATCTGCCTCAAAATTCCGTTTGGAACTTTGAGGCAGATATTCCTCTCCCTGCACGCCGATTTTCGCGGCAATTATCGCGCCGTTTTTCGCCCGCGGCCATTGAGCGCCGCGGGCATAAAACAGCGAGAAATACGCTTTCTCCTGCCTCCCATTGAAGTCAATGGGAGGTCAGAGGCGGAAGCGCCCGAAGATAGGGCATGTCGCTTCTTTTTCCCGCGAGGCAGTTTTACTGCTCGCGGGAAAAAGACGCCGACACCTCCCATTGAAATCAATGGGAGGCGTTCTCGGGCCGTTTTTGCCGAGTTTTGCGACGCGGTTTCCGCGTCAAAAAACTCGGCAAAATACCACGTGTGAACATAGCCTTAAGGCGTCCTTCACACAAACTTTTTTTTTCAGCATTTTAAAACACATTTAAAAAAACTTCATGAGTTTCATGCGTTTTTGGTGGCGCTTTATGTTCACACAGAGTTTTTTGAAGCGGAAACCGCGCCGCAAAACTCGTCAAAAACGGCCTGAAAATGCCTCCCATTGATTTCAACCCCTGCGAAAATCAGCATGCAGGGAGAGGAAAATCTGCCTCAAACTTCCAAAGGCTGGGTTCACACGACCACTTTAACGTCCGTAATCGACGGACGTATTTCGGGCGGAAGTCCCGGACCGAACTCAGTGCAGGGAGCTGGGCTCCTAGCATCATAGTTATGTACGATGCTAGGAGTCCCTGCCTCTCCGTGGAACTACTGTCCCGTAGTGAAAACATGATTACAGTACGGGACAGTTGTCCAGCAGAGAGGCAGGGACTCCTAGCATCGTACATAACTATGATGCTAGGAGCCCGGCTCCCTGCACTGAGTTTGGTCCGGGACTTGCGGCCGAAATACGTCCGTCGATTACGGACGTTAAAGTGGTCGTGTGAACCCAGCCAAACAGAAGTTTGAGGCAGAAATTCCGCCTGCAAAAAACTCTGTGTGAACATAGTTATAACTGGGTCCCTACTGCAAAAATAAATCAAAGTAATACAAATAAGTGAGTTGAAAATAAATATTTACTATGCTTTCTTCCTTATTTTGTGTGGGGTGGGGCACAACCTCACAATACAATAAAGTCCAATCCAATTTAATACAATACAGTACAATAAAGTCCAATACAATATAGTACAGTATAATAGAGTACAATACAATATGATACAGTACAATCCAATATAATACAATACAGTACACTAAAGTCCAATACAATATAGTACAGTACAATAAACAATATAATACAATCCAATATAATACAGTACAAAACAATATAGTACAATACACTATAATACAATATAATACAATACAGTACAATATAACACAATGCAATACAATACTATAATACAATATAATACAGTACAAAACAATATTGTACAATATAACATAACACAGTACAATACAATATAACACAGTACTATATAATATAATACCATATAATACAGTACAATATAATAACACAGTACAATATAATATAACACAGTACAATGCAATACAATACAATATACTATAATACAGTACAATATAATATAATCGCGCTCTTATTTGACGCGTTCTATCTGCAGACACACACCGCCTAACATTCAAAGTCAATTAGCCCCACCTAGCGGGGACTGAGAGATTTGAATGATGGGGAACCAAAGTGGCTTAATACTTCGCTTCCGGGGGACTTAGTTTGCCGTGCACCGGAACAATTGTGACGTCGGTGATTGCGGATTCACAGTTATAGTCCGATGTGCTGAGATCCGCTCATAACTGGCGCGTAGCGGGACAGTGCGGGGAGCTGTGGCCATGGCGTCTTACGTGAGTATAAAAATCTGCCCGTACTTTATATAGAGCTGCTCGTGTTCAGCACGTTTATGCGCTGGTCACGTGTTTATCGGAGGACCGTGATATTCTTATTTGCAGTGCAGCTATATACTATCTATTCTACTGCTCCCTGTTATCAGACATTTCGCGTTAGGTAGATGCTGACTAGTGTTTGTCAGGGTCACTCACCGGAAGTCCAGTTCATGTTGTAAATAGCGTCACACTCATTCCCGATTATTCCATCCATTATAATGGTGAACAACACTATAAAGAACCTGTGCTATTCCTCCTAACATACAATCCGTCGATCAGCAGAAATAGCGGTCACATAGAAGGGAATGCGACTGCACAGGGTTTTGTTTGTAGTCTGTAACCATGGAGACACATAGTAGCTGTAGACACAGAACGGTGGAATATTTTTAATTGGGACTGGCTACAGTGGCAGAGACTAATAGCATGACGGCATCTGTCGTGTGTGAAGCCAGGAAAGGCTCATCAAAGCCAAAGATGTATATATTAGTGTCATCGCTCTGCTGTTGTAGTGATCGGCGGCGTCTGGAGCCTCCTGCGTCTCTGACATCATAAGATGGAATTATACGGATGTTCCTCTGAAGCCATTTTTACTGGACACCGCGGCAGAAGTTTTCCAGTTTCCTGGCGTAGAAAAGTTGCAAAAGGCCCAGAAGTCACAATTTGCAGAGACATTTGTGACTTTTGGACAGTTTCTACCAGTGTGCAGGACTAGTATAAAGGGGTGGGGCCAACAAATGGACTATAACTTATGCAAGAAACTAGCAGAAGTCTAAATTGCACTCTGGGGCGTAACAAGGCAAAGGCCTGTTCTGGATCCCATACCACCCTCCCATCCCCCATAGGTCAATAAAATAAAAAACGTATTCACCTCGGACTCCCTCAACAGGATGTGCTGCATACAAGGCTCTGAGCGATCGTATGTGACGCAGCTCTCAGAACGTTGAGTGCTGCGGCACATGTAAGGATGCTGCTCGCTGTCATGCCGAAAGGACCTGGGGGCGGCGTTGAGGTTAGTACATTTTTTTTTTTTTTTCATTTTATGTCCGATTGGGTGGGGTGAAGGGGGATGGGTTGCGGTCACACTCCCACAAAGGTGGTGCACGTTCGTCTCTTAATATAAGTGTCACGTACTCCATGGCATATGATACACCAGTCATAAAAGACCCACTGGGGTAGATTTAAAGTCTAGTTCTGAGTCAAGGTCTTTAGGCTCGGCTGAATGCAGCATGTATGGAGACCGTCTCCCTGAGAAGCGATGTGCCTCAAAATCGGACTCCATGCCGGTTTAGGATTGTCCCTACTTCTATCATGGTTTACAGACAATGACAACCGTTCTTTTCATAGCATTGCAGTGTGTTTTAGCATTGCATCCCAAACACTGCTTAAAGGGAAGGTGTCATGATTTTTTATTTTATTTATTATATTGCTTTTAATATAATGTAAACAAAAATGTTATTTATTTTGTTGTCACTTTCTACTTTTTAATGTATTCATACTTTTACTTCTCTATGGGGGCTGCCATTTTTTTTTCATCTCTGTATGTGTCGATTAACAACACATACAGAGATGGAATACGGCAGCCACAATGCAGAGGGCACAATGAACGGGAGCCGTCCATTGCCTCTGCTATCTGGCTCTGTACTGCGCAGACGCAGGTCAGTCACACAGCAGAGAAGCCGGTTTGTTGGGAGATAGCAAGCGCCATTATGAAGACCAGCTGCACTGCAGGTAGTCTCTCTCTCTCCCCCTCCCCCTAGATGTGTGTGCGGAGCTAAGCTTGTCAGATGTAACAGACTGAGTGGGTGTGTGTCTGTGTAGCACATGTGGCGTATGCACGGGCGCCGCTGATACTTCATAGCCGCTTATCAGCTGTTTTGAAGAATCAGCGGCGAGCACCCCCCCATACACACACACACACACAACTCCCCCTAAACATGCAACTATGCCACACACACAACCCCCCACCCACTGTTCTTTTTTTACGCAACACTTTTTTTTTTAAAAACCGCTTGAGTAAAAAACTAACGGCTCGCTTTCCCATTGACTCAACCGTTTTTTTAAAACGCATGTGTAAAAAGCGCATTGTATCTACTAGCAGCGCACATTACCAATTATGTAAATAAAAAGTGTAAGCAAGCGTTTTTTTATGTGGTTTTTGGCAAGTAAAATGCGCAAAAAATACGTGTCAAATACACGCCGTGTGAACCTGTCAACTGAAGTCATTCACTTCACATTCATCATTCTAAGGGCATGTTCACAAGCAATTTTTTCGGGCCTTAAACGTCCCGAATAACGGCTGGAAAAATCGGAAGCAGAACGCCTACAAACATCTGCCCTCTGGTTTCAATGGGAAATACGGCGTTCTCTTCCGACGGGGCGTTTTTTACGTGGCTGTTTTCCAAAAACGGCACGTAAAAAGACGCCTGCCAAAAAGTGCATATCACTTCTTGGTACGTTTTTGGAGCCGTTTTTCACTTACTCTATAGAAAATCGGCCGTAAAAAACAACGCCAAAAACACGAGTTTGAGTAAAAAATGGCTGAAAATCAGGATCTGGTTTCCCTTTTGAGTAAGCGTGTGAACATACCCTTAGCCTTTTGGTGTGTTCTATAGCTTCTGACAGCTGCAGAATCACACCCAAAATGGCAGCCGGACACTGCTTAACAATTTGAAGACACCTTTTCTTGGTTTGTAGGAGGGGGGCGGTGAGATTCCCTCCCACATTTACGGCAGCTGTGAGTCAGGTTGCTTTCTTTGCCTTATTCACCTTGCTGTAATTCTGGGAAGTGCTCCCTCTGGTGGCCAACATAGGAAAACATGTAAAATTATCATTTAATATTTAATACTTTCCACCATGTGGAAGAAAAAAAAAATACTGCAAAAAACGTACAAATATAATAGAAATAAGTTACTTTAAAAAAAAAAGTTTAATTCGCGACACATTCCCTTTAACTTGATTCTATATTTGTGTCACCGTTCACTAGGACTTCCGGACTGATGTGGACCTGGCATGCAGGGCCGCTGAAGAGTTTGTGAGTCTGTATTACGAAACCATTGACAAGAGGAGAAGGGTAAGCTGCATTGTGTTCATATTCTATTGCGACAGAACCTATAGTAATAAAATCACAGCAGATGGCACAAAGTCACAGCTTTTACATAAGGAGAGGTATGCAGAAGCGTTTTAAAGCTTTTTAATTTTATTTTTTTGCAGCAACTCACAAAACTGTATATGGATACCGCAACTTTGATCTGGAACGGAAATCCGATTTCTGGACAGAGTGCTCTTATCGAATTTTTCGAAATGTTACCGTCAAGCTTATTTTCGGTGAATATGTTCGATTGTCAGCCGGTCCACGGTAAGAAGTAATACTTTACTGATCAAGGCTTTAATTTAAAGAGGCCCTGTCACCAGTGTGTGTGTATATATGTATATGTGTGTATGTATATATATATATATATAATGTGTTCAAAGGTTTACACAGCATTTAACATGCCCCTCTCAAAACTGTCCGTTTTAGCATTGTCTAAAGAGAAGTTCTGATATGACGTGCGCTGTATGTAAATTACCAAGGATGAGTCCAACGGCATCCTGCACATGCTCAGTGCTCGCATGAAGCCGAGGCCAGTACACCCAGACTCCTAGGACTCTTCTCTGGTCATTTACATACAGCGTGCGCTGTATTCTAACTTCATTTTAGACAAGATGCTAAAACGGACAGATTTGAGAGGGGCATGTTTAGGCCACTAAACCCCAGCAGTATAACGTGCTGGTGGTATAGTTACAAGGTTCGGATAGCACTAGGTGTGCTGCTGGTTTAGTGACCGGTTGCCTTTACGTTGATGGCAGAGTAGACCAAGCCCTAGATCTGTTTTAATTTTGTATGAAGTATTGTGCAACCTGTAGTAAATATGCTCGCTCTTTTCTTTGAAGAACTGGCTACTCAAGGACAGAAGACGGTGCTGGTGGCTGTGCACGGATCTGTCAAGTTTGAAGGGAATAAACATCACTACTTTAACCAGATTTTCCTCCTGACGCTGCACACCACGCCAACAAACAGCGTGTGGAAGATTGCAAGCGACTGCTTTCGCTTCCAAGATTGGGCCAACTCATAGACTCATCATGCAGTATGAACTTGATTCACAGGTTTGGGGGGGGGGGGGGGGTTCGCTCTGAAGACTCAAATTTAGGAAAAGAGATTTTTTTCTTTCAATACAGCTGATTTAGAAGCTCTACTTGAAGTGATGTGTGTAATGTTTTGATAAATGTCTACATTTTACATCAAACAATATTTGTTATTTCTTGTTTTAATTTTATTACGATTTGTGTTTGTACATGGTGTGGATATTTCATGTTTTTTTTTTATATATAGATCAGACGGTCTAAAATGTGGGATTTTGTAACACCGCATATATCTCCTTACTGATGTGGTAACTATCATTTTCCGAAAGAAAGCTATAAATGAACACACTGAACAAGACCCTCCATTTCTACAATACACGTTGTGGCTTTGCTGTCTTTATTTATGTAATTCCTGTATTAGAAATCTTGTATATAGAGGCAAATATATGAAATCCATTGTTTGTGGCAGCAACTGTCTTTACTCCGCTGTTGTCAGGCCAGGATCACACACGCAGATTTGGCTCAGTTTTTTTAGCCAAACACAAGTAAGATGCATCTTTTCTTTTATACCACACTTTCCCGATGGATCCTCTTCTGGCTTAGGCTTAAAAAAAAAAAAACTCCATAGTCCAGGCAGCTGTTTTCAAGATATGGGTATAGCATCACTGCTAAGAAATTCCCTGTTGGGAGGATGGCACTACCCCTCACTAGATGTGAGAGAGTGCTCATGTCTGACAGGTTGCTTTTTGTAGTTCGAGAATTTCTCAAAGCTATTTATTTCTGCAGATTTTTGATCTATTAAGTATTCAGCTGTAAGAAAAATACATTACATCTTCAGAAATAATTTTCTAAGGTTATTGGGCACATCACTGTATGGGTTACAAACTGTTATACTGAGATGGGTTATGCTTTTCAAAGAAAATAATTGAATTTTATTTTTTATCAAATAAAACTCAAGTGTAAGAAGACCAGGTTGTCACGTAGCATAGACACTGGAATTTCTGCAACGGAATTCTGTGTGGAAATTCCACAGCATTTAGGCCCTGTTCACACTGAGTTTCTTGCTGCAGACACCGTGGCAAAAAACGGACGAAACTGCCTCCCATTGACTTTAATGGGAGGTGGAAGCGTGTTTTTTTATTTATTTTTTTCTTTCCTGCGGGCAAAAAAAAAGAACTCACGGGAAAAAGAAGCGACATGCCCTATCTTGGGGCATCTTCCGCCTCAAAAACCCCATTGAAATCAATGGGAGATGGGATAAAACGTGTTTTTTGGAAATAAAAACGCTTGCGGTTCCTTCCTTTGCCTTTTGTAAAAAGAGGCAAAAAAAAACGCGTTAAACGCCTGTGGGACAAAACCACTTAAAAAAAGAGCTGATTTTTTTTTTTCCCCAGGCAGAATTTTCTGCCTGCAGAAAACTCAGTGTGAACAGCAGCTGTATGTTACAGCTGACACCCTGCTGTAATGGCAGGGACCGAAGTTAGCTCCGATGCGCTCCATTAACCCCTTAAATGCAGCGGTCAAAAGCGATCGCTTCATCGTAGTGGTTTGTAGCCAAATCGTCACCCCTGCGATCCGATCACGGGTGCCGACGGCTCGTAGGGCAACAGGAGGCCTAACTATGGCTAGTTACGGAAGCAGATTAGGCCCCCTTCCGGACCGCTGCATTTAAGGTGTTAGTAGCCAATCAGTACCCTCAGAGATGAGATTGCCAGGGTGCTGATGGCTGCCTGAACTATAAAAATATTATGTTATTTATCCCACGTGGTGAATGCTGTAAAAAAAAAAAAAAAAAAATATGTAATTGCTGTTTTTTGGTCCCCATGCTTTCCAAAAATTGGAAATAAGTGATCAAAAAGTCGCATGTATCCAAAAATGGTATCTATAAAAACTGCATGTTGTCTCGCAAAAAACAAGCCCTCATACAGCTCCTTTGCCTGCCGGCAAAGAAAGCCCTGTTTTCCAACTATCAATTGAAAAATAATAAAGTATTTATTAGATTTTGCAAAAAAGACAGACTACATATAATTAAAATTGAGGTCCATTGCTGACTGCAATCAGCTTAGTGCAAGGTATGAGGAGCTTGGAGCGAACGGCTGCAGCACGTAGCACCCAACCCACAGTTAGATTCTTGGAGTCAGCAGGACACGTGTTAAAATTAAGGTGGAAGCCCCCCCGACATGTTTCGCTACGATGTAGCGTCTTCAGGGGTATCGGGGCTAATGACAGCGTGCGGTGAGATGGCCCTGGTTATATGTATACCAGAGAGGCTCCACATGTTCCCTTGATTGGCCATAAGCCAATCAGAGAGCGAGCAGAGGACGAGACCTCTGCTCAGTGACGGACATCCCACGCCACCAATTACCAGCTAGTTCAGGTGACCAATGAGGATATGATAAGAGGCGCATTAGAGTAAACACGGGTAATAGAATTACCAGCCGTGAATACACGCAAATCATCGCGCATGCGTAGTAGCAAGAAATGAGGTGATAGATCACCAGATGACAAGAAGCTGGAATGGTAGCAATATTGTGGTAGATTGATAGTAGTTGTGGAGGTGAGTGGAGCTAATTATTATAGTGGGTCACGTTAGGCAGGGGAGGCAGGTAGTCGGCATAAGCTGAAACACCATACCTCCCAGACCAATACGATACCAATAGAATGGCCATCTATAAGATAGAACGTCTAACAAAGTAATGAATATGCCACTGTGTCAGTTCCTAAATGTTCGTCTAGAACAATGCAAGTAATGTGTACAATCTATAGTTAATAAGTCAGATAGTAGGACTTACATGTGAAAGGACATATAAGTAAGGTTTAATTCCAAGAGGATCAATGTATGAGACACATAACCCATAGTTATTACTCAACACCTCAATGGTAAGGTGTCATTATAGTGGCTAGTAGCCTTTATTAACAGCATAATGGCCGCATATCTGATTCACAGAAACGCTGTATAGGCAAAGCCTTCATTCAGACCTCCTGGACTGAGGGATCCCAAGCGATGGATCCAGCGTGCCTCCTCTTGTAGTAATTTACGGTCCAGATTACCCGCTCTTGGACCGAGTTTAACCTGCGTAACACCCCAAAATTGTAGCGAGTGGATATCCCCATCATGAACACTGCGTATATGCCTGGATAAAGAAGTGTCTTCTTTATTGTTTATAGTGCTTAGGTGTTTAGATATTCTCCTCCTTAATTCCTGTATGGTCTTACCCACATAGAACTTGGGACAGGGACATTTAGCGATGTAAACAAACCCCCTTACTCTGACAATTGATGAATTGTCTAACCTGGTATATTCTATTGTCAACTGGGTTGGTAAATTGTTTGGTAGTGGGCATTAGATGGCAAAAAGAACAACGGCCTCAAGAATGGGAGCCTATGACCGACGTCTTTAGCCAATTTTTAGACACAGTGGTAGGTCCAGTGTGATGACTATGCACCAGGTAGTCACGTAAATTCCTGCCTCTGCGGTACGTGATAGCAGGGACAGGGGGTACGACTCCCTGGAGGTCAGGGTCGGACAAAAGAATTGGCCAATGTCGATCCAGGATCTCACGAACCTGTTGTGAGCCAGTGTCAAAGGTACCAATACATCTGATACTGGTTGACCCACCAGACTTAACAGCAATAGTTGGATAGTGTGTAGTTACAGGTTCGTGTTCATGCAATAGTTCTCTTCTATCAGTGGCTCTAGCCCTAGCATAAGCTTTATGTAGCCATTTTCTAGGGTAGCCACGAGCCAAAAATTTAGTGAATAGACCATTGCATTCCAATTAGAAAGCTTCCTCATCGGAGCAATTCCGATAGAAGAGAACTATTGCATGAACACGAACCTGTAACTACACACTATCCAACTATTGCTGTTAAGTCTGGTGGGTCAACCAGTATCAGATGTATTGGTACCTTTGACACTGGCTCACAACAGGTTCGTGAGATCCTGGATCGCCATTGGCCAATTCTTTTGTCCGACCCTGACCTCCAGGGAGTCGTACCCCCTGTCCCTGCTATCACGTACCGCAGAGGCAGGAATTTACGTGACTACCTGGTGCATAGTCATCACACTGGACCTACCACTGTGTCTAAAAATTGGCTAAAGACGTCGGTCATAGGCTCCCATTCTTGTGGCCGTTGTTCTTTTTGCCATCTAATGCCCACTACCAAACAATTTACCAACCCAGTTGACAATAGAATATACCAGGTTAGACAATTCATCAATTGTCAGAGTAAGGGGGTTGTTTACATCGCTAAATGTCCCTGTCCCAAGTTCTATGTGGGTAAGACCATACAGGAATTAACTTCTTAGTGACCACTAATACGCCTTTTTACGTCGGTCACTAATGGGCTTTAGGCTAGGCTGACGCCTTTTCACGTCAGCCTAGTCTAAGTGCTGCACGGGTCTCCCTCTGTCACCCATCGGCGGCCCGCGAATGAAATCGCGGGTCTCCGATGGGGTGTCATGGCAGCCGGGGGCTTGATAAAAGCCCCCAGGTCTGCCTTGGACATATGCCTGTTAGGACGCGCCGGAGGCACGTCCTAACAGATTGCCTGTCAGATTTACACTGACAGGCAATAATGCTCTGGTATACGAAGTATACCAAAGCATTATAGCAGCGATCGGAATATCGCACAGTAAAGTCCCCTAGTGGGATTAATGAAATAAGTCATCAAAGTGAAATAAAGATTATTAATAAAAAGTACAGTAAAAAAATAAATAAAACCATTTTTTTCCATAAAAAGTGGTTTTATTTAGTAAAAGTGTAAAAAAAAAAAAAAAAAGTACACATATGTGGTATCGCCGCGACCGTAATGACTCCATTAATAAAGTTAATATGTAATTTAAACCGCAAAGTGAACACCGTAAAAAAAAAACGCAAAAAACCATGGCGAAATTGCAATTTTTTTCCATTGCCCCCCAAAAAAGTCATAATAAAAATGAATCAATAAGTCCCATGCAGCCCAAAATAGTACCATTCAAAACTACGTCTTGTCCCGCAGAAAACAAGCCCAAAAAATCACTACATTGATGGAAAAATAAAAAAATTACGGCTCTTGGAAAGCGACGATGCAAAAACAAATAATTTTAGTTCAAAAGAGTTTTTATTGTGCAAAAGTCGTAAAACATAAAAAAACCTCTACACATGTGGTATCGCCGTAATCGTACTGACCCATAGAATAAAGTTAACATGTTATTTACGTCGCACAGTGAACGGCGTCAATTTAAAAACACATAGAACAATGGTGGAATTTCAGGTTTTTTTTATAATCCCCCCCAAAAGGGTTAATAAAAGTTAATATAAAAATTATATGTACCCAAAAATGGTGCCATTAAAAAGCACAACTAATCCCGCAAAAAACAAGTCCTCATACAGCTATGTAGACGAAAAAATAAAAACGTTATAGCTCTTTGAATGCGACTATAGAAAAACGAATAAAATAGCTTGGTCATTAGGGCCTAAAATGGGCTGGTCACTAAGGGGTTAAGGAGGAGAATATCTAAACACCTAAGCACTATAAACAATAAAGAAGACACTTCTTTATCCAGGCATATACGCAGTGTTCATGATGGGGATATCCACTCGCTACAATTTTGGGGTGTTACGCAGGTTAAACTCGGTCCAAGAGCGGGTAATCTGGACCGTAAATTACTACAAGAGGAGGCACGCTGGATCCATCGCTTGGGATCCCTCAGTCCAGGAGGTCTGAATGAAGGCTTTGCCTATACAGCGTTTCTGTGAATCAGATATGCGGCCATTATGCTGTTAATAAAGGCTACTAGCCACTATAATGACCTTACCATTGAGGTGTTGAGTAATAACTATGGGTTATGTGTCTCATACATTGATCCTCTTGGAATTAAACCTTACTTATATGTCCTTTGACATGTAAGTCCTACTATTTGACTTATTAACTATAGATTGTACACATTACTTGCATTGTTCTAGACGAACATTTAGGAACTGACACAGTGGCATATTCATTACTTTGTTAGACGTTCTATCTTATAGATGGCCATTCTATTGGTATCGTATTGGTCTGGGAGGTATGGTGTTTCAGCTTATGCTGACTACCTGCCTCCCCTGCCTAACGTGACCCACTATAATAATTAGCTCCACTCACCTCCACAACTACTATCAATCTACCACAATATTGCTACCATTCCAGCTTCTTGTCATCTGGTGATCTATCACCTCATTTCTTGCTACTACGCATGCGCGATGATTTGCGTGTATTCACGGCTGGTAATTCTATTACCCGTGTTTACTCTAATGCGCCTGCGCGTCTTATCATATCCTCATTGGTCGCCTGAACTAGCTGGTAATTGGTGGCGTGGGATGTCCGTCACTGAGCAGAGGGCTCGTCCTCTGCTCGCTCTCTGATTGGCTTATGGCCAATCAAGGGAACATGTGGAGCCTATCTGGTATACATATAACCAGGGCCATCTCGCCGCACGCTGTCATTAGCCCCGATACCCCTGAAGACGCTACATCGTAGCGAAACATGTCGGGGGGGGGGGGGCTTCCACCTTAATTTTAACACGTGTCGTGCTGACTCCTAGAATCTAACTGTGGGTTGGGTGCTACGTGCTGCAGCCGTTCGCTCCAAGCTCCTCATACCTTGCACTAAGCTGATTGCAGTCAGCAATGGACCTCAATTTTAATTATATGTAGTCTGTCTTTTTTGCAAAATCTAATAAATACTTTATTATTTTTCAATTGATAGTTGGAAAACAGGGCTTTCTTTGCCGGCAGGCAAAAAATATTTTTCAATTTAACTAATTCGCCCACCAACTATAGGGGTCCTCCCTCTTGTGTTTATGCATACAGCTCCGTCGCTGAAAAAGTTAGAACTTTATGGTTCTCACAACATCGTAACAGAAAAAAAATATTTTTACAAAAGTAATTATTGTGCAAAAAGTTATAGAACATAAAGTGCTATAAATTTAGTATCGCCGGAATCTTACTGACCTGTAGAATAAATGTAACATATCGTTTATTACGCATGGTGAATGCTATAGAAAAAAAAAACCCTAAAAATACTATGCCAGAATTGCTGTTTTTTGGTCACCTTGCCTCCCAAAAAAAAGGTTAAAAAGTGATCAAAAAGTCACATGTACCCCAAAATGTTACCAATAAACACTACAGCTCGTCCTGCAAAAAAACAGCCCTCATACCACTTCGTCTATAAAAAAAAAAAAATAAGTTAAGGCTCCCATAAGTCAGGAAAGAAAAAACGTGCAGGCTGAGGGGAACATTTCTTCTGTTTCAAGAGGCGATTTATCAAGGCCCTAAAATTCGGCAACCAGGAAGGGGGAGGGAGGGCCGAAACATATCTGCTGGAAGTGAGGGTGCCCGTATTATACCAGGTCAACATTTCCCAGCAAAATTCCCCAAACGGCAAAGGTGCGGAATGTGTACAAAGGGGGATAAGGAAGGACATTGATCAGAGCGACACTGGCCTGTGCAGAAAGGATTGCTTCACAGTGTAACACACATCTATGGATTATTTTACCCCGTTATTATACCACCTGATTATGCCCCTGATGTGCTCTGCCAAGCTCACATATGCCCCACATAAACTAAAATACCAGTAAAACTCCAAGCAAGACTACTACCAAGCAAAATCTGCACTCCAAAAGCCAAACGACGCTCCCTCCCTTCTGAGCCCTACACTGTGCCCAAACAGCTGTTTACCTCCACATATATGGTATTGCCATACCCGGGAGAACCCTTTTAACAATTTATGTGGGGTTCATCTCCAGTGGCACAAGTTGGGCATGACATATTTGCCACTGACTTGGCATATCTAGGGAAAAATTGCAATTTCTACTTTGCACCATCCACAGTACATTCATATATGGAAAAGACCTGTGTGGTGAAAATGCTCACTACACCCCTTAATAAATGCCTTGGGGGGTGTAGTTTCCAAAATGGGGTCACTTCTCATGGGTTTCTTTTATTTCACATCAGAGCTCTGCAATGTGAACCAATACTTTGTAAATCGCCAAATTAGGCCTCAATTTCGCATGGTACTCCTTCACTCGTAACCCTGGTCGAATGTCCAGGCAAAAGATTAGGGCCAAATGTAGGGTTTTTCTAAAACCGGGAAAAACAGCATAATAATTAGAGAGCTGTCTTTTTCATAGTGGCACAAGCTGGGCACCACATATTGGCATATCTATGGAAAAAATCCAATTTTCACTCTGTAACATCGAGTGCACACTAATTTCTAGAAAACACTTGTGGGGTTAACATGCTCACTACACCCCTAGGTGAATACCTTGAGGGGTGCAGTTTCCAAAATGGAGTCACTTCTGGGGGGTTTCAACTATTTTGGTCACATGGACTTTGGAAAAGCGACATGGTGCCAAGAAACCAATCCAGCAAAATCTGTGCTCTAAAAACCAAATAGCGCTGCTTCCCTTCTGAGCCCTTCTGCAGTAACAGCAGTTTATGACCACATTTGGGGTATTTCTGTACTCTGTAAAAGTTGCTTTACACATGTGGTGGGTTCTTTTTCTTTATTTGTTGGGAAAAAGAAAAATGTTGATCCAAAGCTACGTCTTATTGGAAAAAAGATTTTTTTGATTTTCACTGCCCAATTCTAATAAACTATGAAACACCTGTGGGGTCAAAATGCTCACTACTCGGGTGTAGTTTCCTAAATGGAGTTACTTTTGGGTAGTTTCCACCTTACTGGTACCTTAGGCTCTTTGCAAATGCAACATGGTGCTGAGAAACCAGTCCAGCAAAATCTACGATCCAAAAGTCAAATGGCACTCCTTCCATTCTGAGCCCTGCCATGTGCCCAAACACCAGTCTATGACCACATATGGGGTATTTCCATGCTCTGGAAAAGTTGCTTGACAAATGTGCAGGTGCTTTTTCTTCTTTGTTCCTTGTGGAAAGTGTTGTCGTTTTAGCAAAAAAACATCTTATTGGAAAAAATGAACATTTTTCATTTTCACGTCCAAATTCTAATAAAATTATAAAACACCTGTGGCGTCAAAATGCACACCACCCCTAGATGAATTCCTTGTGGGGTGTAGTAGAAAAGAAGTCCCCAAAATCCTCTAGGTGCTCCTTTGCTTCTGAGGCCTGTGCTTCAGTAAATTAACACACTAGGGCCACATCTGGGATATTTAGAAAAAAAAACAGAATCAGGGCAATAAATATTGAGTTGCGTTTCTCTGGTAAAATTCTGTTACAGAAAAAATTGATTAAAAATTAATTTCTGCAAAAAAAAAAAAAATTTGTACATTTCACCTCTACGTTGCTTTAATTCTTGTGAAATGCCTAAAAGGTTAAGAAACTTTCTAAATGCTGTTTTGAATACTTTGAGGGGTGCAATTTTTAAAATGGTGTGCTTTATTAAGGTTTGTATTGTATGGCCCCTCAAAACCACTTCACAACTGATCTGGTCCATAAAAAAATAGCCTTTTCAAATTTTCTTGAAAATGTGAGAAATTTCTGCTAAAGTTCTAAGCCTTGAAACATCCTAGAAAAATAAAAGGATGTTTAAAAAACTATGCCAATCTAAGGCTGTGTTCACATCAGAGTTGCCCTTCCGTTGAGGGTTTCCGTCAGGTTATAACCCCTCAACGGAAAGGCAAACTGAAACCTTAGCTTCTGTTTCCCTCACCATTGTTCTAAATGGTGACTGAAACATTGCTAAAGGTTTCCGTTTGTCACCATTGTGACAGGGTTCCGTTGTTTTGACAGAATCAATATCGCAGTCGACTGCGCTATTGGTTCCATCAAGAACAACGGTGACAAACTGAAACCTTTAGGAACGTTTCCGTCACCATTGAGATCAATGGTGAGGGAAACGGAAGCTAAGGTTTCAGTATGCCTTTCCGTTTAGGGGTTAAGGCGACGGAAACCTCAGAAGGGAACCCCTCAACGGAAGGGCAATGCTGATGTGAACGGGCCCTAAAATAGACAAATGGGAAATGTTAATTAGCAACTATTTTGTGTGGTATTACTGTCTGTCTTACAAGCAGATAAATTTAAATTGATAAAAATGTAAATTTTTCGCTAGATTTTGGTGTTTTTTACAATTAAATACTGAATGTATCAATTCTAATGGTATATTTCTGTAGAATTCAAAGATTGTTTAGGTCGCTTATTTGGAAGGACAGACCAACGAGACTACTCCTAGAAACACTTGAGAGAGTCAAATATCAGGGAGGGCTAGCAGTGCCTAATCCTTGGCTTCATTTTCTAGCAGCACAGGCCCAACACTAGAAGGGAGGGGGTCAGGACACCTTCTTCTACATAGCAGAGAATCTGTTAGCATAGCATGGGGGAGGCCTCCTCGGTATCTGATGTAAATTGGGGCTCAGGGCAGACCTCCAGATGAGATACCAACATTACTACTGTTCAAATTGTGGCATAAGATCAACGACATACAGCTTGAAAACTTGTAAGGCTGGGTTCACACAAGCACATTAACGTCCGTAATGGACGGACGTATTTCGGCCGGAAGTCCCGGACCGAACTCAGTGCAGGGAGCCGGGCTCCTAGCATCATAGTTATGTACGACGCTAGGAGTCCCTGCCTCTCTGCAGGACAACTGTCCCGTACTGTAATCATGTTTTCAGTACGGGACAGTAGTTCCACGGAGAGGCAGGGACTCCTAGCGTCGCACATAACTACGATGCTAGGAGCCCGGCTCCCTGCACTGAGTTCGGTCCGGGACTTCCGGCCGAAATACGTCCGTCCATTACGGACGTTAATGTGCTCGTGTGAACCCAGCCTAAGGCTGGGTTCACACGACCTATTTTCAGG